>NW_026000142.1:10343042-10440176 GCF_001458135.2 Marmota marmota marmota
GAGAGAAGATGGGAGGGGAGGGAGGGGGGATAATAGAGGATAGGAAAGGTAGCAGAATACAACAGTTACTAATAGGGCATTATGTAAAAATGTGGATGTGTAACCTATGTGATTCTGCAATCTGTATTTGGGGTAAAATTGGGAGTTCATAACCAACTTGAATCTATTGTATGAAATATGATATGTCAATAGCTTTATAATGTTTTGAACAACCAATAAAAAAATAAATTTAAAAAAAAAAGAATGTCATGAGATTAATATAGCAACAATGAGAAAAGTTTAATAAACCAGGAAAATTAATAATTATGAATTTATATATATGAATAACATACTTTAGTTTTTTATATAAACCAATATTTGAGAGAACTAGAAGAAAAATTGACAAACAGATAGTCATAAAGCAAGATTTTCACATACAAACCCAGTAACAGATAGAATATGTGGATCCAAAGAAAACAAACAAAATCAAAAGGAGTATGGATAAGGAAGATTAAATAACATGATTTAAAAATAAAATAAAAATGACACCTAAATGACACAGAATATTGTAACAACTGCTGAATATACATTTTTGTAATGCCCATGCAACACTTTTTGAAATAAATTATATGCTAGGCCATAAAGCAGGGTTCAACATACTTCAAAGTATTAATATTATAAATAAATTTTGGGACTACAGTGGAACTAAAGTAGAAATTGATAATAAGATAAGATAAATATAAACACCAATCATTAAAAAATGTGTCTAAACACCCAAAGGTTCAATGAAGAAATTAGACAAGTTAATGGAAATGAAAATGATCCCTACAAAAATTTGTAGTACACATGAAACTATTCTAACAAAAAATTGTAGCCTTAAATACATACAAGAAAAAAATGAAAAGACAAAAAATTAAATATCCAAGAATTTACTTCAAGAAATTAGAAATTAATTTAATTAAATCTAAAAAAAACATAATTAATTAATAGGGACAAAAATTCAATAGTTTCAACTAAATCATTGACTATTATTTACATATATAGGCAGAATTTATTTTATTAATGAGATGAAGAACAAAATGATTGTATTAATATATACTGAAGAAGAACTTGATAAAAATGTAATATTTATTTAATCGATAAAAAATCACCATAAAGCAAAGTAGGAACAAAGAAAGAAATATACATTATTCCAACCTTTCATTGAGATTCATATTATGGCTCCCTCTTTTGATTATCTTGGTAAATGCTCTAAATATATTCAAAAAGTAAAATAATGTTCTGATGTTGGGTATAGTAGCAGATACATGTCAACTAAGTCAATTTTATTGATAGTGTTTAAATCATGTATATACTTACTGATTTTTTAAATCTACTTGCTCTGACAATTACTGAGAGAGGGTGTTGAAATCTCTTCTCAGTTGTTTTGCTTCATATATTTCATAACCATGTTACTGGAGACATACAAATAAAGAATTTCTATTTTCTTGATACATAGGTCTCATTATCATTGTAAAATATCCCTAGGAATTTTTAAATTATTTTCAGATGTTAATATAAACTACTTCCGCTTTATTAGTAGTATCTGATGGCTTTCCCTGTTACCTTCTTCGATTTTACCTGTTTTATATTTCTAGTGGGTTTCTTGTAAAAATCACACAATAAGCTTCTTAATATATATTTAATCCTGTAATCTCTGCCTTTCAGACAAGGCATTTGAGCTATTTGCATTTAATATAATCAGATATCTAGTTTCAATCTCCTTTTTTTTTTCTAATTTGTCCTATTTTTTCCATGTCCCCCTATTTTCTGGATTAAGTGAAAATTTTTAAATCACTGTTAATTTTTCTTAAAAAAAAAAAAAAACCCTCATTATCTGACCTTAACGTTTGTGATATATTTTCATTGTATTTAGAATTCTAGGTCAATAGCTTTATTCTTTGGAATTTTGAAGATGTTCTTCTCTTGTATTATGTGTTGTAGGCTTTTATCAAGAAGTCTACTGTAACTTATCTGTATGTAATGTGTATCTTCTGCCTAATTTAAAGTTTTTCTCTCCTGTTTTTATAACACTTTGATTTTAATAATGCTTGATGTGATTTTCTTTGTCCTTATTCTGCTTGAGCTTCATAAACTTTTTAGACCTATGTGTTTAATATTTGAATCAAATCTGAAAAAATTCATCTATTACTCTATCAAACATTTATTCTGCTCCCATGCCCTCACCCCAACATTCCTGGGAGTCACAACACATGTTGGTTAGACTACTTAGTTTTATCTCACGGATCACTAAATCTTTGTACATTTATTCAGCTTATATTCTCTTTCTCTGTTTTTAATTTCTTATTATGTCTTTAGGATCATTTGTCATTATTTCTGCAGTGTCCATTCTGTTCTTAATAGCATCCAATAAAATTTTCATTTAAGATGTTGTATTTTTCATTCCTAGAATATCCATTTGCTTCTTTCTTATATTCTGCATTTCCTTTTCTCACTGTTTTCATGTTTGCCTTAATACTGGGCTACATTTTTCACAGATATTTGGATGTCCTCTTCTAATCCCATCATATAAGTCATCTCTGCATCTGTTTCTAGTGATTTATTTCACTCCTTATTTGGGCAATATTTTCTTCCTTACATGTAGTATAATTCTTAACTGGACACTATATGTTTTGAATTTTATTATGGACAGTGAAGTGACTGACTTCATTATATTGCTTTAAAGTGTAAGGTCTTTGTGCAGAGTGGACATTTTGCAGACTAATTTAATTGTTTCCAAATTTGTTCTTGAGACTTCTGAGGACAGATGAACAGTGATCCTTTCTCTCATGCCCTGCTTCTCTAACACCCTGAAATTTCTCTTTGGTTTGTTGGAATTCAAATGATTCCCTTGCATAATCTTGGGGGATTGTTTGCTTCTAGCTTCCCAGTAATTTTTCTTTCCTCACATTTTATACTTTGCTCGGCCTTAGTAAATTTCACCCAATGCATGTATAAATTTATGGTCAGACAAAGACCCAAGGGGAGCTACTTGCAGGGGATCCATTTTCAGATTCCTGTAAATCTTTCTCTGCATCTCTCTATCTTTCATGGTATTCTGTTCCATTGCTCTCCATTAGAGTTGCCTTACCCTATTCTGAGAGCCAGTCTTTGTCTTCTCTTTTCAGAGAGACAACAAAAGTTTGATTGGTTTTCCCTCCCCTGCCATGGGATTTGAAAATTGCCCACAGCTAGAAAACTGGAATGATCACAGAGCTCATTTCTTTTATGTACTTTCCCAGTAATCTTAGTTCTCCAACACTTCCTTGTCTGAAACGGTTGTTTGATCTATTTTTCCAGTGTTCTAAATTTGAAAATTATTTCTATTATGAGGAGATGGCAGAATTCTGTTACTTTCTCAGGGCTATGAGGGCTATGAGCAGAAATGCGAACAACATTTTAAAGTTTATTTTTATGTGATCAAATTTCCATGCAAATGGATCAAACCAATTTATTTTACCCTTAGAATGATTACTTTCTTTACTAGAATAGTTCTCTGAATTTTCATTCATGGACTTTTATCTTAATAGCACACTTTTTACATAAAAACACGTACATATGTGATATATATGTGTCTTCTTGTTACTTGTGTCTCATGAATAAGTGCTGAGTATATGCTAGTGGGAATTGGCATCAAAGCTTATATGGTTGTGTCTGTAAAAATTTTAAGTGTGGTTTTCTATGATCTCAGGAAAAAATGGTAGAATAATATATTCTGTTTTGGAATCCTGAAGCATTTTATTGCTGTGGATCAACACAGAATGAGGCAAGCATTACTACAGATTTACAAACTATGATATTTGCTTTGGTAGTTGAAATGTATAGTGCATTTTATGTTCTATGTTTAAGATACATAAAATATATTCAAATCATTAATATTGTTATAAGATATGCAAAAATAAATTTTAATTTAAAAGCTATAAAAATGAACAAGACACTAGAAAATAGAAAAAGAAATGCAAGAAAAAATATTACCTATCCTTAATACTGGTAATTCTTAATTCTTTAGTTATGCTAATGATAACTACTGCCAAAATTTAGAGCATTGTCTCATGCATTTTTCCTATATACTTGCAATCAAACTTTAAGAATAGTTTTATATTTTACTTTTTCACTTAAATGTTGTAGTTTCAAATTTTTATAACTGTCTTTTAGAATAACAATATATTTTATGTAAATATATTGTTAGGTCACTAACCATTTATACTATTTACAAAGGTTTCTCATATAAATACTATTATTTTTTGTAATCAAAATGATAGTATTTATATTTCTAGTATAAATACTATAATTTTATTTATATTTATATACTTATTTATATTTTTAGTACAAATACTCTCATTTTTATTTATATTTATATATTTATTTATATTTCTAATATAAATACTATTATTTTTATTATCTTTGTGAATCAAAACTTCATTGATTCTTAGCTGTGGTTTTATAACATTTCTATAGGAAGAATAATTAGATGTTTGAAAAGCATAAACTTCTAAAAATACATTTGTCATCAATGCCATTTTTTTCTTAATGTGATGCAACAACATATACTTCTAAGATAGTTTATTAGATTACTTGTTTCTTTGCATTTGAATTAGCCTGCACTCTTACCATTTAAAACAAGCTAAAATTGCATTCTTCACCCAAGTTTGGTATATTTCAACTCATATTCATATTCGGAATCCCTGAGAATTAGAGATTATTCTGACTCATGATCAATAATCCTGAAACAGGTTGGGATCTTCCAGTCTTCAGTACATTTGATGTAGGTCCCTCGGAACCTGCTTTGTTCAGAGGTCTCTGAATGTGTATTCTGTCTCAAGTCTTTAGTGTGGGTGAGGGGACATAATAACCTATTATCATAAATTAGTCCTCTGTGTTTCCAGATTTAGAGTTGTTTCAATTAGACAAGCAAATAGTTCCTAGTGGGCTGCCTATTCATTTGAGTCTGAGAAATTTAGTGGTCAATTTGCCAGCACCAAAGATTCTTGTAAGTTTAATTACTTACAAGTTTAATTACTATAAAAACTATATTTTATGTTATGGAGATGAATGGAATCCTACAAAGAACTTCACTTTTCTTAAAAGTTATCTACTGACTCAAACATCAAGCAAAGAGTACATGGAGATAGCTCACAGACAAGAATAAAAGGTGTTTTAGTTAGTTTTTTCACGGCTGTGGCCAAAAGACCTGACAAGAACAACATACAAGAGGAAAAGTTTGCTTGGGGGCTCAGTGTCAGAAGTCTCAGTCTGTAGATGGCTGGCTCCATTGCTCTAGGGCTGAGAGGAGGCAGGACATCATAGCAGAAGGGTATATGGAAAAAGAGTATGAAGCTGGAAAGCAGCTCAGGCATGACAATCAGGAAGCAGAGACAGAGAGAGAGAGTGAGAGAGAGAGAGCGCACTTCACTAACCAAGAACAAAATATATACCATAAAGGCAGCCAGCCCCATTAACCCACATCCTCCAGTCATACCACACCTGCATATAATTACCACCTAGTTAATCCCTATCAGGGAGTTAATGTATTGATTAGGTTAAAGTTCTCTTAACCCAATCATTTCATCTCTAAACACCCTTCTAAACTTCCAGCACGCATGAATTTTGGGAAACACCTAATATTTAAAACATAACATTTGACTCCTGGCCCCCCAAAACTTCTACCCACCTCACAATGCAAGATACATTTAAGTCATTTTCAAGGGTCCCAATAGTTTCAATAGTTTCAGGATTGCCCCCAAATCAATGTCTAAAGTCTCCTCTGAGACTCAAGAAAAATTCCCAGCATGAACAGCTACAAAAAAAAAAAAAAAAAAAAAAAATACAAGTATGCAATATGTAAACATGCAGGGTAAACATTTACATTCCAAATGGAAGAAATAGGGTATAGAAAGAAGGGATGGGACCAAATCAAGACCAAAATCCAACTAAGTGAACAAGTCCTACAGCTCCAAGTCCAGTACATAGAGCACATAGTATGGTGATGTTCTCGCCAAAGGCCTTGTGAAGCTTCACACTTATGGCCTTGCTGTTTGTAGTCCACATGGCCTTTCTCTGGACTTGTCTCTACTTGATTCCTGCAGCTTTCTTTGGCACACATCCTAAGCAACTGGAAATTCTTAATGTTGGGGGTCTCCAAAGCAGCTTTGTCTTCCTTCTCATACCTTCATGCACCATCCTCTCAGGGGAAGCCTGCAGGGACTTTGACTCTGCTGTACTGTGCCTGGCCTCCCTGGTCTGCCTCTGAAATCTTGGTGGAAGCTTCCATGACCCCTAAGTCCAGCATCCTAAATTTCTGCCAAACCAGCACCATGTTGTTGATGCCAAGGTCTGCCACCATCTTGAGCAGTTTATGGTCCCTTACCCCTAGGGACCATGGCAACAACATCCTAGAAGTGTCTGGGCAGCTGAATATGTGAAACAACTTCCCAAGTCCCTGTTTGCAAGCATAGTGCTCCATTGCTTGCTGCTTAAAGGAACTTTTAGTTTGATCCCCTTGAGTCTGAGTTGGGTGTGGTCTTGCCAATTCCTGAGATGCCATCTATCCATCTTTACTATTAGTTCTAATTATTTAGTGGTTCTTTAGTGACTGTGATGTCTTTAATAACCACATCTCCTTAGCCCCAGTTTTACTTGCAGTTTTCTGTCCAGACCACATATTTTTCAATTTTTTCTTGTTTGCTTTCTACTCCTGATTATTACAATAAACTTGTCTCAAAGTCTCCAGCAATACCTATGCCACCCCCTGAAGGTTGTGCTACCTTGAAATTCCTCTGCCAGATTAGTCTGTCATCTTTAAACTGAGCCTCACACAGAGTCTCAGGAAATGGGTAAAATTTAGACAACTTCTTAACACGAATGCAACACTAATGGCCTTTAGTTCAATTTCCAATGGAGTTCTCAGTTTCCTCTGAAACTTCATAAATACAGTTTTTACTGTCCAAAATTCTATCAGAATTCTGGTCTTTTGAGCTCCCACCTGAATCACCCATTAAGTTCTGCTCACAACAATCTAACATTTTTCTAGCTTGCATCTCTAAATTTTTCAAAAATTTCCTCACAAATTCCAAAAAGCTCCAAAATCTTCTAAGCTTCATGGTTAGGTTAGTCAAAGCAGCAACACTGCTTCTCAGAATCAATTTCTGTTTTAGTCACCTTTTTTTTTCTGCTATGACCAAAAGACCTGTCAAAAGCAACAAAAAAGAGGAAGCATTTATTTTGGGGCTCATGGTTTCAGAGGTCTCAGTCTGTAGGTGGCTGGCTTCATGTTCAGAGCATCATGGCAGAAAGGAGCAAAGCGGCTCAGGACATGGCAATCAAGAGGAGGGAGGGGAAGAGAGAGAGAAAAAGGTGAGGAGAGAGAGAGAGAAAGAGAGCTAGCAAGTGCAAGGGGTGGGGGTATATTATGCACTCCACTCACCAAGAGCAAAATATATACCCCAAAGACAGCTCCCAATGACCCATATCCCCTAGCCACACCCTATCTGCCTACAGTTACCAGCTAGTTAATCGCTGTCAGGGAACTAAAGCACTGCTTAGTTTAAGGCTCATAGAACCAAATCATTTCATCTCTAAACTTCCTTGCATTGTCTCATACATGAATGTTGTGGGTACATCTCATAATCTAGGCTATAACAAAAGGTTGACTTCCTCTGATTTCTACTTTAAGAGAATTTCTAACTTTTAAGTTTAGAGAAATATCCACTGAAAAGCGAATTATTTCCCACAACGTGACTTTGAGCTGTTAATGTCCCTCTAAACAAGTAGAGCAATTCTTTTCCATTCTTATTATGAAGTAGATTACAGAGGGGAAAAGGGTATATTGTCAGGGAGGGGAGAGTATTTGTGTCTGTTTTTGTGATGCATGTCTTCTAATTTTTTCTTTCCTCATGAAATGGTGCAAGATCTTCAATTCAGAGTTATAATAATAGGGAAGTTCATGAAATTGGAAAGGGGGTCTCTGGAAACAGGGGAAGAAGCAACTTTTGAATTGGTATGGGAAGCCAGGATCCCAGAAACAATAGCAGCAGCAAAACTAATGTGAAATGAAGAACCTACCAAAGGAGAAGGTGGGTAGAGGGTCCAAATCCAGGACCACTTAACTAGAGACACAAATGGAGATTTTATCTTGTAGTTACCTGTTATGATATTTTATTATGAACACATGAGAATGATGAGCTCTCCTCTCCAACATAAAAATTAGTTTCATTTGATTTTAAGTGTCCTTTATTCATGAATAGCAACTGTTCTGGCTATGTATTTCTACCTCTTCAGAACTAGTATTTGAGGGAGGGACATTGAAGAAGCATTCAATTTTTATTCCATGTGATTAAGGGTCTTTATTTATTTTCTATTAATGAAGGGATATTTTATGCAAGAGTGGATGGGATGCTCAGGGGAGAACTAACAACCTTTTGTGAAATTTGATCCATGCCTTGAAATCAGGCCAAAGGAAGCACTGCACATTGTCTACACCAAGGTGCTCAAAATGTATAGGACATTAGAACAGTAAAGAGATCACAGTGATAACTAATGACCTTCATCATTTACACAGAAGCACAAATGACCAATATGGATCTCCTTTCTCAAAAAAAGGGCAGATAATGTTTGTCCCTGTGTTAGTCAACTTTTTTCTTACTACGATACCAATACCTGACAAGGACAATTTAGAGGAAGAAAACTTTCTTTTGGCTCAAGGTTCCAGAGGTTCAGTCCATGGTGTTGTACTCTATTGGTCTGGGCCAAAGGTAAGGCAGAACATCATGGAGGAGGGGCACGGTAGAAAAGAACTGTTCCACTAATGGTGACCAGGAAGCAGCTATTATGACTGAAAAAGTGTCATAAGGAAGATGAATCTTTCCACCACATGCTCCAGTGATCTAACTCCTCCAGACAAATACCACCTGCCCACAGTTACTATCTAGTTAGTCTATTCAAACTAGGATGGACTGATTAGGTCACAGCTCAAGTAATCTAATCATTTCACATCTGAGTATTCCTGCATTAACACAAGACTTTTAGGGGACACCTCATATCCAAACCATAACAGATTTTATAAATTTGCGAGATCAAATAAGACCCTTAGGCTGTAATTTGAATGAGAACAATGGGAGTTGGTGTCTGATATAGCACCTTAAATTGAGTCAACACCTGAATTTGGATGGGGAGCAAAGTGGAAAAAAATAAAAATTACAAATGCCTTACTACTCAAAGCTTGGCTTATCAACTGGTTAATGTTGTATTTTCATATAATCAAGTCTGTAAACTTTTCTGAGTCTATCATTTTGGGAAAAAAAATGTTACTTTGAAGCAAATTGTTTTCTATTTTTTTTTTTCCAATAGTTGTTTCCGGGAATTAGATTTTTGTAACCATGGTACACTTTCCTCCTAAGGTGAATCATTTGAACACGCAACTACACAAGGGGTTCTGCCTTAGAGTCATGAGTTCTGATTGGTGTTGGCAGCTGTGTATTTTAAGGGAGCAGATCAATACCTATAGACTAACTGGCTTAGCTGAAATTACTGTTAACTGCCAACTTTGTCTTCTTTAAGAAAAAAAAAAAAAGGATTTTCTTCCCAACAAAGACTCTTTATAAAAGTAATAAGGTAATGGCATGAAGTGTGCTTACCATGCTGTAATCACACCCCGGGGGGAATGAGAGGTGCGCCACTGCACCTTTTGCTTTGTAATGACCCAGGGGTGTGATTATCGTATGACAACCACACTCCCTGTCATGCCTTATTGCTTATATATTCCACATGTCATAATGAATCCTGAAGCACTTTCTAGGTCTCATAGCAAAGGCAATGACTTTGAAGTATAGGAAGTTGCCAGATTTTCTAGGTACACATAGATTAACACTGTATACATTCGGGGCAATCATGAATGACTATTTTTAAGTGCCAACCAAGACACAGTTATTGGGGAACTTTTTTCTTGGTTAAAAATGTTTCTTTGGCTAACTTTTAACTTTTTTAATCCTCTGTTCTAATTTTGATGACTGTTAAATTATTCTGTTTCTGTACAGTACATTATACTCCTCCAAAACCATCTGGGAAATAACATCGATGACATAATTATCTTGCAGTTATCTGATGTGATGTTTTACTACAAAAATTGGAGAATGATGAGTTCTCCAACACAAAAATTAGTTTCATTTTATTTTAAATGCCCATTACTTATGAATACTGACCATTGTGGCTACAGATTTCTACATCTTCAGGTGTAATATTTGAGGGAGGGACATTGAGAAAACATTCAAATTTATTCCATGTGAATTAGGGTCTTAGTTTTTTTTTTTTTTTTTCCTCAGATGTTAGAGTTGCTACATTAGCTCTAGTTACAGTGTTGATTTTATGTTATTTGGATGTAGCAATTTAGCTTTGAGATTCTTCATTGCAACTGTTAATATATTCAAATTAAAATGTGTAGGGTTAATAGTAGACCTATAGGGAAGGAGAGAGATCAAGAATAAGAGATTTCTGAATCTAGCATGAAGTTTTAATATAATAAGACAACAAGGCAATAAACTAAGCAGTTATTTTTGATGCAACTTGCATGATTATCATACCACAGAATGAATCTGCATCTCAGGGAGAGGTTTCTAAGTAATTTTGCAACCTTCAAAATGTACAGAGCAGACAACACTTAAGTCCTACTGGCTCTTGCAGAGAAAAATCTGCAGTGCTCTCTTTATCCTGTCATTGTAACCCAGGTGATGAAGATGGTGGCCTTTCACGCTGATGAGTTGATTCAATGTCAGTGTCAACCTCAGGATCAACCATGTTAACCTTAGGTCATTTCAAGGAAAACTGTGTGCCAAAAGTGATGATTATTTAGCTGCCTACTGCATAAGTGGAGATTCTTCTGATTACCATAAAGGTCAAATATGCACACTCTGACTGGTGGTAATGAGTAGTTTTAAAGATGTTTTAGCCTTTTCTTAATCTTGCAATGTCACCAAGGCTTCTATTGTTATGCACCAAGGAATGTGCTTCTAATTGTACCATTTGCCCTTATTGTAGCTTGTACATAGAGCCAGTAGTGTGATGTTACTTATGTAACCACCCACCACATGTCCTAATAATTATTAGCTTTCAATAAAATGTATAATAAGGTAACTAGAGTCTGGAAAAACCCAAGGTTCTTAAAAGTTGAAAGCAATATTTAAGAAGCTTGTGTATCAAGTTCTGATAAGAGTGGAGAACAAAATAGGGTATAAAAATAGTTTTTAAGGTATGATTTTTTTTTTTTAAATTAAGAGGTTCCTTAGGAGACTCCAAATACTAGACATGTGTGTATGTGTGAATGCAGAAGTATTTGTACATATATATTCCCATATATGTAAAATATACTTGTATATGTGTTTATGTTGTGTTTACATTTTTTATTATTTAAAATTCACCTTAGAAAGAAGCCTTCATCAATTGATTCATTCAAAGATTAATATTAGTAATAAATTTTCTTATGAACAAAGAAATCAACAGAAATTGCACATAGAAATTTATCTAGAAGAGACTTGATAGCAGCATTTAACATTCATAAGAAATATGCAGTGTGGTGCCACATTTAAAAGATTCTAGAAATTGATTCTTTAGGTATTTTCAAAGAACCCAATTTTAAAATTGACAAGTTCAAAGAGTTAAAAATGTCATTATACACACAAAAAGTGAAATAAATATGCAAAATACTACTTAAAATATAAATCCCAACCCAAATCTGGTGCTTCTCAATAAATTAAATAAGAGTGAAACAATTCCAATTTTTTCTTTGTATTTCAATGACTGCTTGGATTTTAATAAGGACACTGACTAACCTTCTTGATATTCTCTATTTTAATAGCTGTCAAACCTTTCAGAATTCACTGTAGGTGAGTAAATACAATAGAAAAACTAAAAGTAGCTGGAGAAAATACAAATTGGATTGCAAGATAAGTTAGATTGAAAACATAAAAATGTAGGTTAGTGTTTGAAGTTTTCATGTTTTAAGTTATATCAAAATTTTAAAGATGATGAAAATGTGTCAATATAAGTATATAAGAAAAACGGATTCCATATAAGCATGAGGTATAAAAGTAGATTTACTTTGGACTTTTAGACTTATTTCCCTAAATTATGAAAAGTTGTTATGCTGACACTAGTGTTAGAGTGACTCCAATGCAAGGTAATAAAATTTAAACTTTGGTACAATTTGGAAAAGTTTAAGCCTTTTAATACTATTTGACCTTGTTGAAATCCTTTAAAAATGAACAGAATTATTTTATTATGAAAATGGGTAGTACATACGTTCATAAACTAATGATTATAAATTGAATTTATCAAGTACTTAAAATATAGTAAATGTTAATCCTCTCATAATTCTTGCTGTATCTAATGCATGAATCTATGACTTCCTTTGGATATATATCTAAGTGTGTGTGTGTGTGTGTGTGTGTGTGAGAGAGAGAGAGAGAGAGAGAGAATCTACATGATACCAAAAGTCTAGGTTAAAAGTGAGCATATTTGTTCTATACATTATTACTAAAACCACCTAGGACCAAGTTTACATTTGTGCCCAAGATATGTTCATAAATATTATTTGCACTTACAGGAATTCCAGTCACACTTGAAATCTAAATTTCCTGATTTCCCGAAGGAAATAGCAAATGGTAAAAGTCAGGGTTTTATTTTAGAAAATTATATTGTTTTATAATTCTTCAAAATATTTTTTAAAATTTGGGGATGGAGAAAAAACAAAAAATTAGAAAATATAATGAGATTTTAATTATGAATTAGATGATTTTTTCTTCTTTTAGTAATTAGTTTAGAAATTATGAGGCAGTACATGTAGGCTTACTAAATCTAGGAATGTAGCTGTCTTCAAATTGCCTGTTATTCCTCTCAAATGAGCAGATAAGGTGTATCATAGTTGGTATCAGAACTCTTTCTAGGGTATTTATTGAAGAATGTTGATTCCTGTACCTTTTTATGTTTTAACTTTATAATTGTCTACTTGAAATCCTTTTCCTAAGCTTTACTCTATAATTCATTGATGTCATTGTGTGTCTGTGTGTGTCCATGTGATTTTAAAAAACCAAAGAATATAAATTAATAAGACCTATAGACAAATGTAATAGAAGTTTTTAAATATAAAATGGAGTAAGTTTTAACTAGCTTTCATACATTAGGAAATATGTACATTTTTTTACACTTTCCCCTTTGTTTTCCAAAGGCTGTGTTTTTGTTGTACAAGGTTAAATTTCACATATAGAGTATGTCTTTATCTCCGTAGTATACTGAAGTTTCTTGTCCTAAACCATAGGAATGATTGTTAAATGTTCAGAAATTTTGGAAGTCAATTTCTTAAATATGTCATTGTTAAAAATTAACATGAACTCATGATTAAGTAAACTAAAACCAAGAGTAACAGATACTCAAAAGTGATCACATTCTAATTACCTTACTATATGTTACTATTATCTGTACTTTTGAGGTGATTGACCTCTCTTGTATCTGTATGGTGGAAGTATTTTATCATAATGTACTACTGCATCTTTCTGTTCTGTTTTCAGTGAACTTATTTTATAGTCTGAAATCAGTAATGGTAGAGTACTCAGCTGTTGAAAATTGCTAATCTTGTTTAATTGTTTTGTGACTTGTCCAGATTTTAGAAGATACTGTAGAAAAATTTAATAATGCATATAAAATTTAAGAGATTTCAAATCTGTGACTGTTGCATTGTGAATAGCCCCCAAATTTAAAGAGTTGTTATTCTAGTATTCAAAAAACCATTATTCAATAGTTGTTTGCATTATTGATGAATGGATGGAGTTCTGAATTGATGGATAAATACATGTTCACCTTTGCCTCATTTACTAATGTAAATGAAACCATCAACCAGCATTCAAGTTGGAGCTAAACGCATTCAACTGCAACCATGGGTTGACGGAACATAATAGTTTGGAAAATCAAAAACATTCTCTGAACATCAATTGGCTGCACTGATTTTACACACACAAAAAAAGAATATTTTTTTTTGTCAATTATGTTCTATACATCCTTTTATCAGTAAAATGACAAACAAGTATCTACACATACTTTTATTTTCCTGAAAGACATATGTAAGAGAGATACAGAGAAATACTAACTTAGCAATAAAGTTGCTAAGTTAGTATTCTGTTTTAGAGGATCACCAATTATTAGAAAGTTCTCATATGTAATAGAAATCAACATGTACGTTAAAAAATTTAGTTGATTGAAATACTTGATCTTTGGGACTTCCATTAAATAAGTCATGTTTAAATTGTAGCCTTTAAACTCTTTTTCTCTGAGGTTCCTACAACTTTCTCCTCTGGGACAAAAAGGTTTAATTCCTTCAGAATAGTTCTAATTCCTCTTTCTCTAGAAAAAAATAATCCTAATTTGTTTTTCATATAGACCTGATTTAATTTTTAAGCTGTTCTTATTGTAAAAAACTCTTTTGCATGTATTTCATTTATTGACAATATGGTTATGTTTTAAAGTAAAAAAAAATAAATATAATGTTTTGATGAGTGAGGATTTAGTTTTTTCTAGGTCATTATATTTCTATTCATCCCATATTTTATTGATTAAATTGATAAGAATTCGGCCCAGTTATACTTTATTTAGTTAATAGCTTCAGGCTTTTGAATATACCAACTGTCATCAAGGCATAAGATATCTATCTAGATTTTAATATTTAATGTTTTATCTACACATTTTGAAGTTGATATTTTAAACTTTGTGAAAGAAACCACGTATTAATCCTCTTACTTCCAATAGATCTTCTGTATTGTTATGCTTCAGGAGTAGTATTTGCAAAGTACTTTGAAATTATTACAACTTCTTTCGCTCTATCACCTATACCCTTTTGCAGTTTCTGAGGAAACTACATGCAATAAAAAAATGACAATCATTGCTATGCTCTATTGAAAGGCAGTTGTATACAGCCTAGGCTATTGAACTACACAGGGCTATCTCCTCCTCTACAGACCTGCAGATTAAACTTGGGCTCTGCACTCTCATGTTTGCCTGCCTGCATGGAGAAAGGAGAGTGATGACAGTGTTTGGTCTGACTTACATTTCCAGGTGACTACTTGGAGGAAAAAAGGAGCTACCTGGCTCATCTGTACCTACTCTTTTCTTCCATGTAGGGCAGCATCTGTGAGGTGGGCACAGTTGAAGTGTTAACTTAATCAGTTCAAATGAAACAAATGAAGAAGACATCATGTTTGAATAGCACAATCCCCATTCCAGCCTTAAATATAATATAATTATATATAAATCTGAATTATTATACACACACAGCATTTCAGGGTTGTAAAAATTCAAACAATATTAAGAAGTGTACAGAAGGAAATGAAGATTGCTTGAATTCCTACTCAAATCAGATGCTGCCATTAATGGTTTGGTAATGACAATTCTCAAACATTTCTTTCATATATACACAGTCATTACCCCAAATGGGAATACCTCATGCATTTGCTTTTATTCTTGAGTCTCTTTTAAAAGAAGAAGGTATGGCTTGTTTTTTTTTTTTCTTTTTAACTTACCTTTCTCTCAATTTCTTCACTCTCTCATCTTTCCTTTCAGTCCTGCGCATTCTTCATCTTTTTCCCCATGGTCATAAAATCCCATATAAATATTTGTATATGTATGGTCCTTCTATCTTCGAAGGAAATTGAACAATATCATGTATTTTCAGTACCTGAGTTCTGAGCAAATTGTGAAAACAAAAGAAGCAGCCGAAGGAGGGGGTGTAATGTAATTTTAAACAAGGTTACGTTGGAGGATATGAAAGCCACAGGTTCTGCTTCCTAAGTGTCAGGGTCATGCTAATTTAATTACCCCCAGTTACTGCCTGGGCTTAGCTGGGGCAAGTCCCCACTTTAGGTAACTGTGGAAGAGGCAATGGCTTGTTCTGAAAGACTTAATGCACAGAAGACTAGCGCTCCATGTGGGCAGGGTCACTGCATGAGGAAAGGGGCAAGAAGGGTGAGCACTGACTTCCAGGGGCCACAGCTGTCCCCGAAGTTTCAGAGCAGAACAACTTTCCTCAAAGTTCCTCACATCCCAGATAAACAAAAGGGACATGTGAATCAAACATGTCCAGTTTATACTTTCCAAGATGTCACTCTACCTCCTTGGGAATTATAATTTGAAATCTTTCAACATGAGAGGAATGTTAAAAACAGTAGACAAGGGTTCCTCTCAACACACGGTTTGGGGGCTCCTTTTTTTATTTAAATAAAATCACATTATTATATACTTCCGAATCTCAACTCTTCTTGCTCAATAATACATAAAAAAAATCTCTCAGAGAAAAAAGATATAGACCTAAATTTATTTCTTGTGATTGGTTCAGGTTATTCTAAGATGGAAAGATACACCAAAATTATTCAATTCTTCACTTTTTTAATGATCTTTTAGCTATCTATATTTTTTAATCCTTAGGTAGTTCATATGTCTATATGTTTTTCAGTATTCCATTTTAATAAAAAGGACTATATATATATATATATATACATTCTTTCAAGATTATTTATTTTTACATTTAATACTCTACTTTATCTTGGATAGTGAGAACTATAAACAATAAACTCTATTACTCCTATAAGTAGCATTTTATTAAACACCTTTGCACATAGGTATTTAATGTGTGGGCAGCACTTAAGCTATGCTGTGGATAGGTTTCGTGGGGTGAGACTAGTAAATTAAGGGACATGTGCAATTTTGAGAGATATTAATAGGATTTCCCATGGGTTGAAACAGTTCATTTTTTCAACAGCAACATATAGCAAATAGATTTACTTTAATACCCCTTAGCAGTAAATATTCCCACTCACATTTCCATATTTGCCAATCTAATGACTGTAGTGTGAGAGCTTCCAGTTATGTGCTGGATTGCTTCATAACTTCAAGAAGGATTCTAATAAAAATTCTCCAGACTAGAGAGGCCTTTGCCGACTGACATATTTGTAGATGTTAACCTCACCCATTATCTTTATCCCCCATGTCTTTATCACGTATTGTAAGTTCTGTACCACTTTTCCTCACTGAATATATTTTTATGTGTATGTTGTCTGCTCTACCCTTACTTAAATTTATAAGCTTTATGACGGCATTGACTTGTTCTTTTTGTTTATTAAATACTTGGCACTCAGAATTGAGTAAACAATTAATTTTTTTTATTTTTCAGTGTATTGGTGAACATTTTTTATTTTTTCAGTGATTGTTTGGCTTTTCTTTCCTTTGAACTGCTTATTTATATTATTTAGCCATATTTGTAGTTGTTTTATCAATTTTGAAGTGTTTTGACATAACATAGATATTAATATCTTGTTTAAATATTAATACAGTTCTCATTTTTTAAATTTACTTATAGGCATAACATAGGTATTAACAGCTTGTTTAAATGTTAAAAATAGTTTCTGTAATTTTTTTTTGCTATATTTGTAAAATATTTTGCTTTCCCTTTTATAACTTTAATTTTTCTACAGCGGATGTCTTATATATTCTGAATATCCTATCATGATTAAAATATTCACCAATATATGTATTTTTGAAGTTTTATTTATGTTTACATTTAGGATTTTACCTTATGTAGAATGAGGATAAGTCCAACTTAGTTTTCTTCAAATGGATATCTACTACACCAGCAACAGTTTTTCTTCTTTTATTTCATGTGTAAATTTGAGTTTATTAACTCAATCAGTAGTACTACAACTACAGAAGTAAATATGTATTTACAACTTAAAGCTTGGTTCACTTTATTTTTTAAATTGATACATAAAGACATAAAATTGTACATGTTAGTGGGGTACTTTATAACACTCAATGCATGTATATATTTTGTATTATTCAAATAAAATTTAATGTTTGTAGTAGCTCAAACTTGTATTCTTTCTCTGTTGTTAAAACATTTACAATCCTTTCTTTTAGTTTTCAGAAATGTACAATACATGTAGCTATAATCACCAGACTGCACCAGCAACCTATTTATGTTAATCATTGTTTCCCACCCAATAGAAGCATCATCTTTGCCATCCATTAAATTACTTCCACTCTTGACTTTGTTTCTTAGCTCTCTATACTTCAATTGACCTATTTGTCTATTTCTAGTTTGATTATAATACCTGTATAGATTGTTTTCATGACTGAAAAGTAACCTGCAATTTAATTTTACTTCAAAGTATTTTTTTGGTTATTCTCATGAACTTAATGTTTTGTAAAAACTTTGGTGCTATTTTACCCAGTACAAAACAAAGCATACCACTAATAAGTATTTGTTCAAATTGAAATCATTCATTTGAGGGATATTGTATATTTAGTATGATAGTAAATCATTCAATCTCAAAACTTATGTATGAGTTACCCTTTGTTGCATAAAAAAATATCGTCCTAAATGCATTGGTTTAAAATAACAATGAATCACTGTTATCTATATATTTTTATGATTCAGGAATTAGGGAAGGGTTTGACTGGAAGGTTCTGTCTTGAGGATCTTTCAGGAACTTGCAGTCAGATGAGAAGATAATTACAGGGGCCAAGGTTACATAAATGCTTCTTTCCTCACATGTCTGTTTGATGCCTAGGCTGGGAAGGACTACCAATGTAACATTGCAAGATGAGATATATATTGTTGCAGCCATCATTGGAAATGACCATTGCCTACAACATGGTATATCTTTAATTTATACTGTCATTGTTTATAGGCTTTAGCATGATTTAATGATTTCATTTTTATGTGTCCTGCATATTTCATGTTAAATTTAATCTGTAATAATTTGTAATTGTTGTTTCTATTGCAAATGGAATATTTTCCCTTTGATTTCTATCCTCTTCTTGTTAGTATAAAGAAAATCACTGATCTTTGAATATTTGTCTTAATCCAGCCATTTACTACATTTCCTTTTTAAATTCAAGAAGTTTTTAATAGAATCTTCTGGGTTTTCTTAGATATTCAGTAATATTATTAACAAAAAAAGAGATAATTTTCCCAAATGAAACTGATTAATTTTTCTCTTTTCTTCTAGGCAGGAGAATCTCTGAAGAAATGTTGAATAATAATGGAGAGCAAGCATTCTATTCTTGTTCCTTATTTTAAAATAAATGGTTATGTATTGTTAAGGAGATTGATGATTGCTATTGCTTTTGTTAAATAATCTTTATCGAATTTAATTAACTTTTTTTTCTATTTATATTGTGCTTGAATTGCCTCAAAACACTGGTATCATCCATATTCTGTAAGTTAGACAAAACAGAAGCATCTGGTCCTGATGTGCTTGAAATAATCAACTTTTAAAATCACTTTTTAAAAGTTGAATTTTAAGTCAACTTTTAAAATTCAGTCTTTTCTCTGATACTTTTTCTTATTTTCTACTTTTTTCTGTATTTCTTCTTACTACTTATATTTTGCAAAGCAATCATCAATTTCCTCCAGATTTCTTTATTTCTAGAGTAATACTTCTTATTTATTTATTTATTTATTCACTGAGTTCATCATTGATTTTTTTTTTTTTTTTTGGATATCAATTCCACAGGGATTGTGTAATAAAAACACCTTTTCTAGTTGCCTACAAACTCTCCCATGCTTCTTTAACTAATGGCTTTCTGCATTCTCTCTCCTATTAGCCATGACTTACTTCACAATAATTTTGTTATTTCTATCATCTGCTCAATCCTCAGTTCTTATTAATATTGAAGTCAGATGATGTTACTCCTCTCTTAAAGTCATCCAATGGATCTCTATTAACTCTCTGACTTTATGCCCTACTCATTTTTGTTTCTCTTTCTCTGCTTGAGCACAGTAACCTTTCTATGGGTACTCAAACCTGCCAGGCTATTTATTCCTTTTTTTTATTATTAGTTGTTCAAAACATTACATAGCTCTTGACATATCATATTTCATACATTTGATTCAAGTGGGTTATGAACTCCCATTTTTCCCCCGTACACAGATTGCAGAATCACATCGGTTATACATCCACTTTTTTACATACTGCCATAGTAGTGTATGTTGTATTCTGCTGCCCTTCCTATCCTCTACTATCCCCCCCTCCCCTCCCCTCCCCTCCCATCTTCTCTCTCTACCCCATCTACTGTAGTTCATTTCTCTCCCTTGTTTTTTTTCCCTTTCCCCTCACTTCCTCTTATATGTAATTTTGTATAACAATGAGGGTCTCCTTCCATTTCCATGCAATTTCCCTTCTCTCTCCCTTTCCCTCCCACCTCTCATCCCTGTTTAATGTTAATCTTCTTCTCATGCTCTTCCTCCCTGCTCTGTTCTTAGTTTGCTCTCCTTATATCAAAGAAGACATTTGGCATTTGTTTTTTAGGGATTGGCTAGCTTCACTTAGCATAATCTGCTCTAGTGCCATCCATTTCCCTGCAAATGCCATGATTTTGTCATTTTTTAGTGCTGAGTAATACTCCATTGTATATAAATGCCACATTTTTTTTTATCCATTCATCTATTGAAGGGCATCTAGGTTGGTTCCACAGTCTAGCTATTGTGAATTGTGCTGCTATGAACATCGATGTAGAAGTATCCCTATAGTATGCTCTTTTAAGGTCTTTAGGGAATAGTCTGAGAAGGGGAATAGCTGGGTCAAATGGTGGTTCCATTCCCAGCTTTCCAAGGAATCTCTATACTGCTTTCCAAATTGGCCACACCAATTTGCAGTCCCACCAGAAATGTACAAGTGTACCCTTTTCCCCACATCCTCGCCAGCACTTGTTGTTGTTTGACTTCATAATGGCTGCCAATCTTACTGGAGTGAGATGGAATCTTAGGGTGGTTTTGATTTGCATTTCTCTGACTGCTAGAGATGATGAGCATTTTTTAATGTACTTGTTGATTGATTGTATGTCCTCCTCTGAGAAGAGTCTGTTGCTATTTACTCCTTAACTGAGGAACTTCTACCCAGATAAACTCACAGTTTGGCACTTACCTCATTCAAGTCTTAGCTAAAATTGATCTCTTCAAGAATCCTTCCATAATCACCTCACTTAAAACTGTAATCTCTCTCAGGTTTCATGGTTTTATCCCCAAAACATTTGTCATCATACATTAAATTAGAACTTTTCTTCATTTACTTAGTTTGTTTTTAGTTTTGTTTTCTTATATAATATCATTTACCCAGAATATTAAGGGAGAGGTAACTAGGTATCTGATGAATAAATACATTATACAGTATGATCATTGATCATTTGCAGTTCCTCCCTATGATCTTTCCAACATGGTGCCTTTGAGTGGCCAGACTTTTTATAAGGCAATTAAATCTTCAAAGCTATGTGAAAGAAGAAGGAAAGAGAGAGAGAGAGAGAGAGAGAGAGAGAGAGAGAGAGAGAGAGAGAGAGAAGAGAGCAGTGTTATCTTTCATGACCCAATCTCAGAAGCCACTCAGAGTCATCACTACCATCACTAACAATTCTATTGGTCAGGAAATTACAAAGATCTGTGCAGGTTAAAGAAATGAATAGCTTGTACATGAAGAGTAACTATTTCTTAAATTTTTCTTTTATTCTTCAGGACTTTTACAGTTATATCTGATTTTTGAAGGATGTTTTAGAACATATATCCTATGATTTTTATCTTTTATATAATTATTTTTCAGTTTTTACTTTTATTAATTTAAATGTCTTGCATTTAAGTTATTTTAATAATTTCTTGAGATAAGGTTGTAATAACATCTATCTTTCACCTTTTAAAAAATCTACTTTTTTTCCCCTTTGGTCTGGATAGCTTTAAAAATGTACCAACCTTGATAGCTAGTGTTGTTTTTTTTTAATTTAAAACAATTTAGCTTTTATGTCCTATTTAAGAATATTTTTCTAAGCAGTCAAAATATACCAGTAATGCTTACAATATTTGTTTTTGACTACAATTAATACTGATCAAAAAATGTTGTGAATTTTATTGATTTTGAACAGATAAAAGTTTTTATATTATAACATTACAGTTTCTTACATAATAATTTTTGAAACTATTTCATATACATATTAATATTTTAATATTAAATTTTTATCTATTAATAATATTATCATGCTTTTTTCTATCTTCTTACATTTCATAGATAGTGTATGAAATGACTAACAAATGCCCAGTAAAACAGATATTTTTCAAATGCAATCTGTAGGTATCTACTCTCAAAATAAATTAGATTTTTGTTGCATTTTTTTTTTTTTTTTGGAAGGTGATCATCTCGGGCAATTTGCCCTAATTTGTTTATTTTTTTTTAAATTTTTTATTGTTGGCTGTTCAAAACATTACATAGTTCTTGATATATCATATTTCACACTTTGATTCAAGTGGGTTATGAGCTCCCATTTTTACCCCATATACAGATTGCAGAATCACATCAGTTACACATCCATTGATTTACATATTGCCATACTAGTGTCTGTTGTGTTCTGCTGAAAAATATTGCTTTCATATTAGTTCATGTTCACTTTTAAACACAATTCTATTTTTTTCCTTTTGATTGAGAAGTCCCGTAGTACCTTCTCATTTCACTACTCTCATTTGCTTATTATTCCTGAATCTTTGAACATGCTACTTTCTCCTCTCCTATTCTCTGTTCCCCAACCCACTAACATGCTATGAGTCAACATTATCACCTTTGAGTAACTTTTCCTACTATATTTTGTCTAGAGAAATCAAAAACATCAAGATAGGTGTAGTTTTCTCCTATAATTAAATTCCAGATAATCCAATTGAAAAGCTCACATACTAACCCAAAGACCCAGATGTTTATTGATGAAACTTCCATTATCACAGTGTAATTCCACACTCACAACACTTACAGCCAAATGTGGTCCTTGGTGATTTCTCTAACATGGAGATGTAGATAGAGAAGAAAAAAAGGAAAGAAAGAAAATCTTCCAGATTACACACACCAAAGATCCCCGTGAGTCCTGGACAGTTGTACAAATTACATGTGTATAGTGTCAGTTGAATAAATAGAAACCTGTTTTCAAGGAGCTAGTATGATTCTCCAGGGCTTTACATAAAGAGTACTTTCTGTGGGCTCTTCCTTTGTCTGTATCCTCAGATTGCTCAAAGGAGAGAAGACCTCAGACAGGTACTTTTCCTCAATATCTTGTAGAAAATTCACAGTGATTTCTCCTGTTTCTTTTCTCCCCTAACTTAAATCAATACAGTTCTGATCAGGTGTGCTGGAAAGAGAGTGAGCGTGAAAATAAGCATGAGCCAGTAAAAGAGGGTACACATAGGCCAGAAAGAGCCCTGCCCTCCAGTAGGATGATTAGGTCTATCAGATTAGCAGCTCACTTCTTGAAAGAACAGGAAGATGGGAGACAGTATGGAGAGGGAGCTTGGAAGAATGCCTCTCTTTTCCTTCTTTTAAATCAGTGTCAATTCCTACAATTAGTTTTATATGAATCTTAAGTTTTCTGAACATTTCTAAACATTTAGGATAAAACCAAAGTTGATTCTTTTTTGAAATATTATAGTTATTATTATCCCTTATCATATTGAGGTGGTCTTTTATTGATTGGTTGAATTCATCACATATGAATGCATTTTAATAGTTTCTGCTAATTTTTTTCAATATTTCTAATTATTTTTGAAATTTTTTTGTATCATCAGAGAGTCAGCTATTCAATAAAATTAAAGTGCCAATCTCTTTTACATCATACAACAGCACATATCAAGTCCAGTGTGTTATTTTGTGTCTGGTGCATAGCAAGTGCTAAATAAATAAATATTAGTAGTAGTAATAATCTTTCTGTGTTATAAACAGAGGTGATGAATTACAAAAAAGTGACTTGTGGTACACCACTAGTAAGTTCTATTCAATCTTACAAAATATTAACTAGATTTTTTTGGATATGATAATTCAAATAATTGAGTTTAACTGAATGTGTAAACATGTAGTCCACATGTTTTGCCTTTTGAGGAAGAGGAATATACTAGGAAACATTATGATACATGTCACAAATCAAAATACACAGACTCTTTGGTTCCAGTGGTTTATTTTTTAACTATGTATAAAACATCTATTTTATAATATATCCTAGAAATTTATGAATAATGGAAGTCATAGTCACTAGTTTGTGTAATGTATGTAATGTTTTAAAAATAACTCTGTGCTTCCTTATTAGCAAGCCACTTTTTTTCTTTTATACCCTGCCCATTGTTAAAGCTAATTCATAAGACTAGAGTCAGGAGAAAGAGGATATTACTAAGGTATAGCCCTTAGTAGAAATTAGAGGAAAGATAATTCTCTCTCTTCAATAGAAGTATGAGGTACAAGTATATTTTAAATATTGAGGAATGGAGAAAAGAGAAGCAAGTGGTAAGATATGTATGATCTGACCTCCACACAAAATCTTAACTGAACTGAAGAAGGCTGTATAGGTTGAGGTAAGAATTTAGAATAAAGAGTTTCTTGCCTCTCTTTCTGTTGGAATTAAGAAAGAGTGTGTGCATCAAATAGTAAGAGGTGAAACAACATCATTTTGCAGGGAAACAAAGAGAACGTGAGTAAATATTCCCTACCTGCATTGGCTCCCCTGTGATATAGAAAGGATCTAGAGGCTCCTGTTCATCCTAAGAGAAAGTCAAACATAACTGGGCAATGAAATGGCAGTAAATAGATATACATATGACCCTCTAGCCAAGCACTGTGGATAGGCTTGCCTGGGCAAAGAGTTAGTCTTGTTTGGGTAATTTAATTTCAGGTGATAGCTGAGGTAGGTTGAATCAGTAACAAGGCTACCAGTTCCCAGTAAAATCAAAACAGAAGAGATGACCAGGCCATGGACTCTTCAATTCCCTGGTGCCTAAAGCTTGGAATTTCCCGTAAACCTGTGCATCACATCTCATTTATATCAGAAGGCAGCACACATCAGGTCCTAATGGTAAAAGCTACAGGCTGAGCTCGTGACAAGATAAATGGTAGCTGACAGAATTTAGCAAGTCCCCTCTGAAGACAACAGTCTAGCTTGATGGTATGTTATCTTGCTGAAAAATTCCATTTTAAATATCAGAAGTGAAAGATTAACTATTTTCATCCAAATTCTAATGTTGTTCTGAGTAAATGGATGCTTTAGACCAAAGAAGGCAAGTGTCTTCTTGGAAAGGGAAAAGATTCTCATTAGTAAGATTCAAAATAACATCTCTGTTGTATTTATAGAATGGAATCAAAATACTACAAACATCCATTCTATTTATGAAAGGTGCAAAGATTATTAGAGCAAAAAGAGATGTGATAAATGATCTCAACTAGCCTCAGAGATGAGGACTCTGAGATTTCAAAGAACTTTAGGTAACTTGCCCTGGGTTGCACATCAAGGATAGAATCAAGTTAGATAAGAACACATCCCTGCGTCTCATTCTGGTGAGTCCTCTCCTACCCATTATCTCCACAAACTTGAGGACTCCTCACCCTGTACATTTATCCATTCATCTGTAAGTATTGCAAGACACAATGCTTCATTGATTCTTCCTTTTGCAGATTCAATTTCCTGCTTAAATTCTGGCTCTAAAAGGAGCTTGCTCAAAGAATGACTGCTGGGCAAATTATATGATGATCTTAGTAATTTAGTATCATCCTGCCAATATTAGACTTCTTAATTCTGTTTTTTTTTAATGGTAGATATCTAGAGAATTCTTCATTCTGGTCAAGAAATTTTCATGGTAATAGTTTTGATTTTTAAAGGGACTTAAATGTTTCTTTTAAAAGAAAGACCTAGAAAAATTCTTCAACTATTATTAATTCTCAGAAAATAATTTAATTGAAACTTACTGAAGCTAATTAAAAGGATAATTTCTCATTTTGCTTCGTGGTCCCATGGACTTAATTCAACCAAAGAGTTATATATACTTTTTTTTTTTATTTTTTTGGAGGTAACTGTGCTCAGAGTCAGCATCAGGGGATCAAGATGAGAAATGCTCTCATATTTCTATTCTTCTATCTCATGACAAAAACATCTTGTACCAGTTTACTCTTTCTAAATAATTTCACCTTTTCTCATGTATATTTTAATTATTATATTTTTAAAGCTATCACATATTTTTAAAACCTTTTTAAAATAAATCTTGTTTTGAGTATATAATAATTATCCAATACATCTTAGCAAGCATTTATTTACTTTTATTTAATACTGTAGCTCTTACTACTTGTCAGACATTACTCCATATGCCTCACAAAGGTTGATGTATGTACTATAGTATTATATACCACCCCATTTTATAAATGGAGAAATTGAGGAACCAAAATATTAGGCCTATAGTAAAACTCACATATTTGCTGTGTACATTCATCTTCTTAACCAAGTTTCCAGGAGTCATTCCTTAGGCTGATGCTAGGGATAATGAAGACAAACAAAAGATCACGTGTGTTCTGATGAAATTTGACTTACAATGCACTGTTGATAGAGATGTAAAACAGCAATATTAACTAGTATGGAGATAATATAAAAAACACTATGGGAAAGCACAAAAGGGAATTCAGAGAAACAGACACTGAACTTGGGCTCCAAGAATGGGTTGTATGTAAGTGGAGAGTTATTTAGGCAGAGAAAGGAAAGAGAGTGAGCAAGCAAATACCAGCCAATGGAAAAGTGCAAGATGTCTTTCTATAAACATATTCATGTTTTATGGCTGGGAGTTGGAAATAAGAAATTAAAAAAATAAAGCACAAGGAATTTAGTAGGGCCAGATTAAAAATGACATGCAAGGTGAGAATCAAAATTCTGAATATATCCTGGGAACATATGATGCTTTTCTAGGTGATTTTTCACAGAGAATGATGTGATTACTTTTGAGTTTCACAAGGTGAATCTAGCAGTGACGTAGAGAACAGATTTGGGTGAGGAAAGACTGAGTGAAGCTTCCAGTAAGGGCTACTGCAAAATATGGGTACAAGGAAATTAAAGAACTAATAAGGTAATGGAAGTGAGAATAAGATGAAGAAAGCAATAAGAAATATGAGAAGACTAACAGGCTTACAGGACAAAATAATGGATTTATGTGAGGAAATAGTGAATTTAAAGAAAATATTCCCTGGATTTGGTTGCAAATATTGTAAAAAAGGAGAGAGAGAGACTAAGGTTTTTGATGTAGATTTGGGAGTCCTTTGGATTTATGGTTATGGAAGTTTGGGGAGTAAACACATGGGAGTGGAGATAAAGATAATGTCAAAATATCATGAGAAAGAGCATGAATGTAGCAGAATTGGATATAGTAAAGAAGGCTTTGAAATCCAGTGGGAAAAATTTTTAAAGGAAGCACATGTGGCTAGCCACCTCCAATGCACCCGAGAATATTAGTGAGATGAAGATGATGACATTTGGCAGTTAAGAGGACAATTAGTGAAAAACTTTTTTTTTTTTTTGTTTTAACCCTGTAGGCTAAATGCAGTTGTTCAATAGTGGCTCCCAATGATGTTCATTTCCTAACTCCTGATACCTTTGAATGTTACCCTTTATGGCAAAAGAGATTTCATAAATATGATCAAGTTGAAGGTCATGAGATTTGTGTGTCCTGGATTGCCTAGCTAGGTCCAGTCATGTAATCACAAGTGTACTTATGCAGAGAAAGAGAATGCAACAGAAGCAGTAACGTTAAGGCTGTACAACATGCTCAGTGGCTGGTTTTGAAGAAGAAGGAAGGGACCATGAATCAGGGAATGCAAAGAAAGCAGCTGTAGAACCTGGAAGTCAAGGAAATGGCTTCTACCTCAGAAACCCCTGGGGAAGAGCTGACTTCTGTCTTTCCCCTGTGCTCTTCTTCTCCACTGCAGCAGAAAACTCAGCAAAGTTGAAAGGAAATGGGAAACCCTAATACATACTGGACTGAATTTTTTAGTATCCGGCCCACTATTTCAGGAAGGAGTAGCAGAAGAGATGGCTGGCAAGGGGAAAGGCAACATTGGTTCCACGTGGCTACTCCTGAATCCATGTACACTATCTGTGCTACAGATGATGGAATTCTGTCTCCCCAAGAGCAGGCAACATTCAGGCTGAAAGTTTAAAGGAAAGGTGAAGACAGTCAGTCAATGGAAGATGATTAATAAAGTGGGAGTGAAGATTGTAAGGATCAATGTTTTAATAAAATATGTTTGAAAAAGTAGATAAGTAAAGAGAAATATTTAAAATAATACAGATTGAGATAATATTAAGGGAAAGGCCAAACACGAGGCCTTGTACAGCAGGGCACAGAAACCCAAATGTCTACCAGAGGGTTAAGAGAAACACTTTGATAGAACCCTTGGTAAACTGCAGAGCATATAGCCTCCAAAGACAGCTGTGGCCTCTTACTGCCAAGAGGAAGGAGAGGATATTCAACTGTTATCAGATTTTCCAGTTTATAAAAAGAATGTGAATAATAAATGTGTGTTTTTACATGAAGTCTTCTAATTATGAATTGTAAAAATCTGTATAGACTTTCTATCACTGCAATAACAGATTGCTACAAATTTCGTGCAACACAAGTTCATTTTCTGAGAATCCTGGAGGTCAGAAACCTGAGACAGGTGGGCAGGAATGTTCCTTCTGGAGGCCCCAGGGAGAATCTATTTGCCTCCTCTTCCAGATTCTAGAGGCAACTTACATCCTTTGGATCATGGCCCCCTTCTTGTATCTTCCAAGTTAGCATGATAATATCTGCAAATCTCTGTCACTCTGCTTCTTTTATCACATGTTGCTGACTCCTCCATTGTTTCTCTCATAGGAACCTTTTGATTGTCACTGGTAATCCATGATAATCTCTCCATCTCAAACTTCTAAACTCAAATCACATCTGGAATTCTCTCCAGCCATTTATGGCAACATTTTCAGGCAGCAACAATGCCAAAATTGTCGTGTGTCAGTCAACATAAAAAGGTTAATTAGACAGATCAGTGGGACAAACACATTTTGCACTATCAGTTTGTAGACTTTGGAACTTCTACTTGAGCTCTTTCATTTTATCCCTCACTTCTTGTGGCATCTTAAATAACAAGAGGTTTCAAACTTGGAATGAGGTTATGCTATGAAATGAAAAATGCAGATAGTAGAGTTTGTTTAAATAAAATTATATATGCCAGGGATTATGTAGGCAATACTCTGGAAAGTTTTACTTTTTTTTTTTAATTGGTTAGGGGTTTTTCAAATGTATTTGAATTAAGTATGTTTTGAACTGATTGACTATGATTCTCTAAGGCATTGGGTGACAGTATGATTTATGATTCTGACCTAACAGCTGTCAGTCAAAATAGATGTTTTTAGTTTTCATTTGTAGAAATATTATCATGTACAAAAGTCTACCACCTAGATATAAAATATTCATAAAAGCAACATAACAACATATAGAATAGTTAACCTCAATTGTCCTTTAATATTTTGTCAGATGTTTTTGATATTCTACAACATAATGTAAGATGTCTGATAACAAAATCACCATCCAGGACAAGACACATGGACCTAAAAATAATGCCTGCGTTGCTTGTGTCTTAAAAGCAAGTTTTGTCTAAAACAAAAGAAAAAGCTTTTGTTCTCTAGTTAATTACCTCATTATGTTGTAGGTACATAATTCTTTCCAAAGAAACCAATCCATTTGAAGGGAAATCACAACATATTATGGATTATATATTTCAACCGTGCAAAAATATTAAAGCTGTTGACTTCACACAATAAAGAATCTTTGCTAATAAAAGAATTTGAGCTTAGGCAACCAGAGTTTCAGTGATGTTTTAATTTCTGCCCATATAAAAATCCTCTTTTGTTTGTAAATAAAAAGGGGAAATATTTCATTGTGGCATGTCCATCTGTTACCTGAACAATCAGGGAGGTCCTGCAGTTAATTACAGCATTTTCTAATGGGATTTAAAGTTAGAGCTGCTTTGAGCTTTTTTATACACAGATATAAAACATTTGCTCAGCACAACCGACTCATTCTCTTAGCTTTGTGTTTCACTTGCAGTATGGGCTACCTCGGCAACCATAAATACAGATTTCCTATTAAGCAGTATTTCTAGAATGGCCTGTCTTCTATACAACTTCAAATAGTAAAAATTTGGGATGGAAGAAAAGTTTCAAAAGTAAAATGTAACTGTTTGCAAAAAATTCATGGAAATACTTTCTCCCATTTCTTTAATTTAAGCATTATCATTTATAAAATGGTGGGAGGGAAATATCCCTTGAAGCCATTTTGATAGAGAGTATTCTAACTTTTTTCTTTGTAATGCCTGATGTGTCTGTTCTGGTAGGTGTGAACCAAAGTCATTCTTTTGTATCAGGGAGATGTAGCACTATACCTTTAGGAAGTGAATTATTCCTGAAAACTGGCGATTTTGCTCTTCACAAGAGGTTGCCATTTCTGTCTAAACTTTGTGACCCACAATGCTGTGAGTACTATAAAATCACATTTTTGCTATAAAGAATTCTAGAGGAAAACCATTTTATTTTTTTAAACAAAGAGAGAAGACTTTTTTTGGGATGTCAGCAACATTACATTTATATCTCCTAGAGTGAAATCTAGATGTTAAACAAAAACTTCTCTACATTGAACATACCTGAAGTTTTTGAGTAGGGACCAAAAATTCCAATCAAGAAGGAAAATGAGAGAGCAAGCACGTCATAGAAGAACATGCACAGTTGTTATGTGATGCTTGGGTAAAAACGTGTGGTGCTTAATGGAAGGTGAACTATCCTTGGGACACACGTGAAAATGTGCAAAATTGCTAGGAGATATAATTTCATCACTATTTTAAGATTTTGACTTTTTGCTGGCAATATTCATTTCTAACCCAACCCTAAAAAGGAAGCACCCTCTGCTGGATTATACAAGACATAACGGTGGCACGAAAGAGAGGAAAAAAAAAAAACAAAAAACATGAGAGTGTCTAGCAGTAACCAGAGACAGAAGTCATTACTGTGTGTTCACATCAATCATGGTATTCACTGCCTGACATAGGTCCCAGAAAAACTTTTGGAGGCTCAAAAACTAGCGTTTATTTTCTGTATTTTAGTATGAGAATTTAATATTGGTGAATAGGATGTGAATAATGGCACAAAAAGTCTAAGAAAGTTTATCTTTTCCCATGTTATTTGAGATAACACATCCTAAAAATATATTACAGTTCTTAAATATTTTAATCTCAATAATACTCAGTGGTTAAAATTTTTGAAGGTTTAAAATTAATCCTGCAAATTCTTCTATATGTGGTGGTAAAATGCTAAGTATTTTCCTGATTACAAAATTTCAAAAATATTAAGTGAATACCAAATTATGTCAGAGAACAATATTGACTTAGTGAACAATTACTGGGCAAATATTATTCTAACATACTTCACATTATTACTAAGGTTTCCATCTGATACTTTCCCAGTTTACTTATTTATTAACTTGTATTTACTAATGGTAGATAATATTTGTAGCCACATAGCATCTTATTTCTTTGTTGAATGAGTTAATAATTCAAAGACACATGAATACAAATGTCCACCTCTAAAACATAGACCTAAGTTAGAGTCTGCAACTGAGTAGAGTCAGTTCTATATCTTTGCAGCTTCAAAATTAGGTAGAATTTGCATAAATCCATCTCCCTTCTACCAAATATTATCAATTTACTGAAGATTTTTGATTCTAAAATATTCTGAAATTGTACCATTGCTTTTTTTTTAAAATGACCTTGATATTTCTTACAGATGTTTGAAGCATAATGAGCCATAGTTTTATAATAAGTTGTTTAAAAAGTTTGCATAAAGATAAAGTAATGCATTTTTGTAATAGACACTATGATTTCTGATACACTTGAGAAAATAGGAGGCACAAAAATATTTAATTAAGTCAACCCTACGTTATTTGAAATGAAGGACCATGTCTTCCATTTTGTATCACCAGCTCCTAGTAAAGAAGCTACAATAGAGTAAGAACTAAGTAAACACTTAATCATTTGAATCAAAATCCAAAATCTAAATTAATTTGCCTATTTGATGCATTGGAAAAATTTTCTTTTTTCATGACTTCTATTAGCACATTGAGATTTTTTTTTTGGTGGGGGGGTGGTCACTGCTTTCCCCTTTTGCTTTCTCTCCCCCTCTCATTTTTATATGTCTTTCAGTGCCTGACAATATTTAAATCCCTTTCATGAAGTACCAGCACCTAGCAGAGTGCCAAACAAAAAAGAAATGCTCAATAAAAATAGTTGACAAAATAATGAGATCCATTAGAATTAAAAGTCATTAAGTTTATGTAATTAAGAAGCAATGAGCTTTCAAAGAATGCTTTAGTTTAGCAGAAAGATAAATTGACAAGTACCCAGATGATCTCAAGCAGTGATCTGTTCATGTCACTCTCTAAATTAAAGCTCTCCAATAGTTTTCCACTATTGCAAAGTAAAATCCTTGCATGCATAGCGTATAGGTGCTCCTGACTCAGTAGTGGGTTGGATAATATAATTAGTGCAGGCTTGAAGACCAATAGGCTACAATTTCAGTTCTATCTTTGCTCCTTGTCAACCCTTGCTCTGAGTTTCACTTCCTTCATATGGAAAACTGCATCAATATTATATACTCTATAGGGCCATTATGAGGATCCAAAAGAATGCTCATAGAACTTTTAGAAATTAGGAAACTTAGGAAGCTCTCAATTAATGTAACTATTATTATCCTACATATCCATTCTCATTCTTTCCATTGCCTCGTGGAGACTCCAAGTTCTCCCATCCTAGTCCACAACTCTGAGCCAATGTGCATATTGTTTTCTGTCTCTGTTTATGCAACCATTCTTCATGAATCTGAGAAACTTTTCATTATCCTTCAATGTTCCATTGATGAATATACTTTGTTATGCCTTTTTATTTTGGCTCTGCCACACAGTACTACTATATCCCTTGTGCCTATATTATTCTTCATGATTTCATTATAGATTTTGCCATGTTGTATTGAAATTATTCTACCTCCTGCTTATTATGCATTAGGTACTAACAATATTGTGCTAAATAAATAAATAAAAGAAGTAGAACTTTGGTCAATTGATGAAGATTATATATTATTACAGACCTCATATCATCAATACCAAGTGCAATAAAGAATGCACAAAAAAGTAAGAAAAGCTCTCAATGGGAAACGGGGGGAAAGGAAAGAAAAATAATAAGCAATACAATGGAGTAGAGTTTATAATAAACTCCACTAGGGTGATCCAGACAGTAAGAACTACATACGACAGCTGGAGTATAAAGAAAGGCCTGCATTAACAAGATATTGTTGAGGTGGAACTGCAAAGACATGTTAAATTTTAGATGTGAGAGGGTGTTAGGATGACAGCATGATTTCTAGGCTTGGTAACTGGAACAATAGAAAAATATTCAATACAGAAAACATTAATAATAAAAGCTAACAAAGCCTGTTCTAAACAGCCTACAAAAACTAAATCCTTTAATCTTTACAACAGCTCTATGAGGAGGAATCTAACATTGCAATTTTACATATGCAGAAATGAATGTCCCAGAAAGTCATGGGATTTGCTTCCAAGGACACTCAATTAGTAAGTGACAGATTTAGGATTTAAGCTGAGGCAGTCACCTCCGGAGGCCAGTCTCACTACTCTGCTACACTGCTGAATGTTAAAGTATCCTGAGTTGAAGGGGTTTCAGTGTGGAGTAGGATGACACTGGAAGGAAGAATCATTCAGACGCTCTCTCTCTGCATGCACCTGCCCCTCTGTAGTTGACATCAGTTAAGTGCCTCGTCTAAGCAACTTGTGAAAGACAAGGGGATGGCTCAAGGCCAGCCAGGATGGTGCTAAAAAATACCAGACTATCTTCTCTATACACTTAAAAAAGGGAACTGTTATTGCCTGTAAACAAGTTGTGTGGCTCAGATGGATGATAAGGATTTCCTTTTTTAAGGTTACTTCTCACATTCACTATCAAATTGTCAGCTTTGTACAAATCTATAGCTGTATGTCAACATGCTGATCTGCAGCATGGGACCTGTCCTGAACCCTGGATCATCTTGACTTGGTTCTCAATCTCAAATCCCTTAAAATCTAAGGGTTGGGCTATACCAGTGACATCCAAATGGTATATAGTTTGCAAAAAATAAATGTGGATTGTACATGGGTGAACCTAGTGTTTCTGTGGCTTTACATTTTTAGGCATAATATGTAATATGATGCTATGTAACTAACAGACCACTTATGTAACTATCCAAGCTAAGTTTCAGATCTGGAAGTGACTATTCATAGGTAAGTAGAAACATTTTCAGAATTTAGAAATTGTTTGACTTTTGAATTTAGGAATTTAATGCATTACAATGCAAAGGATACAAGAGGGGCAAACAGGAAGTTTTAGCTTTTGAAGGGTCGCCTTAGCTGTGACTCTGCTTAGCTAGATAACTTCTGAACAAATTACCAGCCCACACTGTGTAAGGTTGCATCTGGGAGTTGCACATGACTTGGTCCATTTCACCTTCCTCATTCAGCCCACCCAGGCACTGAGGCCCAGAAAGTTTAAATTACTGACAAAGAGGTTACCTTTGATGGCCCATGAAGTTCTCAGGCAATTTTTTGAATAAATGAGTAATAAATAAATAATTCATAAGAGTCTTATGGTTTCAAAATTCTATGATCCTCTGAGGCTTTACATTTTAAGAAAGAGAATTTTCCCATCTATATTAAAAATATAAAAATGTGGGTTTTTATGAAAACCCACATTTTCCTATGACTGTGTAGATGTGCTTAATAATTTCTAAAAATTGACAGTCTGCCTTAAGTGATTAGGCAGATAGTCTCTAATTCATCTTGCCTGGGGTAATTCCCACTGACTTCAAGCCTTAAATGAGGTATGGAGGAAAATGAGAAATGAGCCCATAGAGTTATAATATTAAAGAATCACAGAGATTGTAACCATAGAGGATTTTGACTAACTCACATTAATTATCCAATTTGTGAAAGAAATAAAAGAATTATGGGGAGCTAAATTCCTGAAAAATGAATACTTCCAGTCCTCTTTAATGAAGTCATATCTTTCTATTTACAACCCTTTATATATGCACCATGTCTGGAGGTTTTTTTGTTTTTGTTTTGGGTTGTTGCTCTGTGTTCTACAGCATCAGCTCAGCTCTTGCATGAAGTACACATTCCTTGAAGGAGAGTTTTGTCACCAATGGAAACTATATTAAGATGGAAATTGGATTTCTAGGACAGACTAAACAAAACAAAAGCAAGAAACAAAAGAAGGCTATTCACATTCTGGAGGGAGAAATACCCACCCCTCCAACACACACACACACACACAAACACACACATGCACATACACACACACTCGCACACACATAAGCAGCAGGAAGAATGAAGGATGAATGAGGGATGGGAATGAGCTTGCAGTTTGTCCAATGTGTTCTCAGTGCTGCAAAAACACTTTAGAAACCTAAAGTCTCACAATTTCTGACAAATTTGGCTTATAACCAAATCATGTCATCTAAGGAATGTTTTAAGGGACTTTACTGAGTGTCTATTTCCCTTTATGTTGACTCCTTCTGAAAGTGAGTTAGAGATCCAGTGTAAACAAAATCATTATTTCAAGGGTCTCAAATAAACGATGCTGGGATTTCCTCTCATCCTGTCTTCCTAATTTAAAAATGCTATGAACCAATGCAATCATTTTGTTTATTGCTTGTCTTGTAATCCATATTTCTTTTCTAATAATGTTTTCAACTTTTCTGACCCAAAGTTTATAATTACTGTAATGCTAGAGGATTAATTATTTTAATACTGGAGTAACAAAATATTGTAAAACTCTTATAAATTATTTAATTAGCCAAAGTAAAAAAAAAAAAAGGAGAGAGGGGTTCGTATTTGGAATAATGACACTAATTCACCTCTTTTTTTGCATCATATTGTTCAGTTAATTAATAATGGATCATTTCAGGAGTTGCAAAACTCTGAGTTCTTTTTAAAAACATCATGTAAAAGTTTATAATAACTGAAAAATAAATAGTGGTAGTGCATTAAATTTATCATAAAAAAGTTTTTAATAACTGAAAATCATAAATGTATATAGGTATCTGTATATATGTATATAAAAGTTTACATTACCAAAGTAAATTACACTCCATGAGATGAGAGAGAGAGACAGAGAGAGAGAGAGACAGAGAGAGAGAGAATATTTCCAGTGAGTGTATAGGGTAGAAAATCCATGTCATAGGACTTAGGAAAAATCACTCTCTTTCCTTCAGTGTCCCAAGTACATGTGGCGTGGGGCAACTCACATTGACTATGGGTCGATTTCAATATATTTGGGGTGTTAAGATGAGCTAGATAAAGTTGGTTTACTTAGTAGAATAACTCTGGAGGTTGTGAATTTTTAGTTTTTAGGTTAGATTATGATCATGAATCAGTACATCATAGATGATCATAGGAGGAAGGGTGACCAAGTCCATGAAGATGCTAAGAACTACAAGAATGGCTCCCAGGGGAGAGTCACAGGGAAGAAAGGATGCCCAAGATGAAGGGGCTATTAAAAAACTGTCATATCTTAAGCAACCTGCAGTTTCACAGCCTTAAAAATAAAGGTTGTGGACTAGGTAAGAAAGTAACGCATTATTTTCAGACACTTTTGTGAATGAAACCTCGAAAGTCAGTTAAGACGAAGCTTTTTAGGGTTAGATGACTGAGGCAAATAGAAAAGGACTGTCAGTGTCATCTGGAGGTAGGATTATATGGACAGAATTAATATTCCCATTTCTTCACAGAGAAATAATAATGTCACATAGAGAGGCAAATAACTTGGCCATTGTTCCCTGGTTTTCATAGGTTAGGCCCAGAGTAATCCCATCCTAGCCAATGTTTGGATCTCAGATAGGATATCCAATAATTAAACAGTAGAAAAGTAAAGCAGTTGTCTCAGGCCTTATGAGGCCCAGTGCATTGATTGTTATTAATTGCTCTTGAACATATCTCTGTTTTAAGTCTATATGAATTGGAGAGATTTAAGTGAGAGTAGCAGTTTTAAATGTTAACTTGAAAATAAGCTTTTAGTACCTTGATACATTTAATTATCAAAAGGAGGCAGCAAACTATAATAATAATAATAAAAACCACACAGTCTATGGTGTCAGAAACCTGTGAACTCAAATTCATCTTCTGCCAGTTTTTTTTTTTTAATATTGCTCCATGAGTCTTAGTTCCCTCAAAACCAAAATGAGAATAATTACACTGACTTTGCTCAGCTGTTGTCATAAATAATGTATCCGGCCAGTTGTGAGTGCTCAATTAAAAAAAGCTATTACCAACTATATATTATTTCTGTAAACGTGGTATTGTTGGGGTTACTGCTGAACTTGAATTGGGCAAGAATTATAATTATCAACTTCTAAGATTGATTAGTAGGAGGAGAATCTGGTTAAGTGTCCTGTAAATAAGACAAGTTTCTTGAGATGACAATGGTAAAGATTCTGGGAGACACTTTGGATTGTGATATTCCAGGTTTGGTCATTCCATTCCTGGAGGAAGATGTAGCCCTGTGTGGTTCCTCCAAGCTGGGATAATCCCACTTTAAACTTTGGCTAAGTTCACTTATGTTTCAGAGGAGATATTCCTATGACATCACTTTGCAAATTTCCTTTTCTGCCATGTATTTCGACATAAAAATATAGGAGAGACCTTCCAAAGAGTTGTATCTACTTAGAAGCATTTATATCATAGAGAAATTGTGCAGTTTCATTAGCAGTATGCCTTAAAAGAGCCATGAAAACTAACCCAAGGATAGCAGGACTTTTCTCTGTGACCAGGAGTGATTACATGGTACTTTTCTTATCTTGTCTCTTTTAGAGTTTTAAAATGTGACACAAAAAATATTAAGTTAATATTCACAGTAGAATAGAATAGGTTCATATGCAGAGTCTATACTTACAATGCCCTCAAACCCACCTTTCCAATTTACCTGGAAGATCTGTTCAGTTTTCAACAGTCTAGTTTCTAAGAGCTACTTAGGTCTCCATGAGTGACCTAGAACAGATCCCCATTTCATATGAAAAATGCAGCATTTCATTTAACACACATGTCCTGAAAATCACAATGAAAGATAATCTGGGACATTAAAAAAAGAGAGAGAGAATAGTGTATGGCCTCTGCCATCAAGGAAGTTTATATTTTGTAAAAATATAAAATATTATCATTTACAGGGTAAACTATAGTACTAAGCAAAAATTTGTATTATAAAGGATACAAAAAATTTTGTGCTTAGTAGAAATTAATCATAGCCGGAGAAACAGAGGGGTCAGCTTACATTCCTATAGCAGGAATGAAATATAGCATCCTAACATGTGTATGCAAGTGCTTAGCATGATGGAAACTTCCAGAGTGTGGAGGTAAAAGCACAATATGATTGGAGAGCATAAGGGAGTGGTCCAGGCAGGACAGGAGTGGCCCAGGCAGAGCGAAAGTGGATAAAGGGGTGATGCCCATCAGTGACACCAGAATGAAATATCACATGCAGATGAGGAAGAGGTGGGCATGAAGGGGTAAGGATTGTCCAGTTGTTTTTTAATATTCTCAGTTTGACATCTTACAGAACCTTAGATTTTCTTTTTCTAAGAGGTAGGTGACAATTTTAGTCTGGAGCTGAGGGAGAAAGACAGGAACTGAAGACAGTGTGACATCACCACAAAAATTGCAGTTCCAGCCAGCAGCATAAGAGTGGTGCTGGTAGTTATCTGCATTAAGGTTGCAGTGGAAATTATAGAACAGGATGAACCAAACTTTTTATCAGATGAAGAACAGAGGAAGGTGATGGCAGATCCTTGGGGTCCTCTTCCTGCATGGCACAAACCCAGGGAGTGTGATCTACTTTTGTCAGAGAACAAGAAAAGTGCATCATCTTAGAATCCACAGGGTGGGGATGGGGGCAGGTGATAAAAAGTTCCAAGGAAACCTTGCTACTACATCAGTGCTGAATTGTGCACACAGGCTGGGGATGATGAAAACAGCAAAGCAAAATATCTATGGTTATGTGGTCACTGAAGGCCATTAGTACCATTTTAGAGAGGTATCAGTAAAGTTGATAGATGCAAATAAAATTGTTACCAGATTAATAGATGAATATTGTGTTGGGGGGGGGAGAAAGAAAGTAGAGGCAGCCAATGCAGAGGTTCTGGAGGGGGAAAGCTGCTGATCTTCAGAGGCATTAGTTCATGATGTCTCTTCAAAGACTTTCTGCAAAATTTATTTTCAATAAATGTAGTCCCTGAAATGGTAGTTTGGTTTCTCCTACAATAGAAACTGAAAGATCTCAACTGTCTTTGGAGGACAACCATCAAGAAGGCTATAATTGCCATTCCTGTCTCACTGGCCCAGGTGAGGTAGTACAGGACAGGAGTAAAGTTTGCCATTGGAAATAAACAAGAGTGACAGCAGAAACAGCAAAGACCCCCCAAACCTCCCTGTGCTTGTTTTCCCCTGTGTATCTAAATCTGCTAAAGAAAACAAGTGAACTTGTGAGTTTGAGAGACCTTACCAATTCTAAGCCATGAAAACTTCAAGGAAAATCCTTAAAGATCAGTTCCTGGATCCTTGATCCTCTTCCCTTAAGAGCAGCATGGCTTTTGACTAACTTATTATCCTATTTACAAAACTGGCAAATATAGTTGACTTCCAAGACGTTCTTCTTACCAAGACATTCTTATGATTCCCTTCAGCTTGACTAAATTTTAGATAAATTTCTTCCTCACTGTAGACCCCAATCACCTACAGCATTTACTTTAGAAAACTTATAATTAAAAATTCTTTTCTGTTCCTTTGGGATGTAAATTGTCTCCCAGATTCATGTCAGTTTTACAACTCAGGAATACCTTTTTCAAGGACCTAGGAGCCATCCCTTTGAAATGTAATCATCAGAAAAGATAGATCCCTGCCTCTCACTCCGGTAACTGATAGGCACTATTAGCAAAGGCACAGACATTATCACATTGATAAGCTTCCCCTCTCATCCCCAGTACTTTGCTGAGCACATCACGTCAGGTACTTAAAAACCTTGTGGGGTTGAGCTCAACGTTTCCCTCCTTTTATGTTCTTGACCCCTATTGCAATAGTCTTGACTAAAATCATTCTTTCCTGTTTAATTCTGTTTAGTGCATTTTTTTCTTTGATACTTTTAAGAGGCATATTTTGTTATCATTGGAACTTTGATTCTTATTATTTTCTCTCTTCTTCTGTACATGCACATTCTCCTCCTAGGTTAGCTCCATCTGAAGACACAGGGACGGTATGCTTTACTGCGAGGTAGGTAGACTAGTCCAGTACCTTTGGAAACATGGCTTAATAGAATGGAAACTGAGAGATACCAACCCAGGAAGCAAAGCAGTATTGTAGGCCTTCCTTGAAATGTTGAATATAGAATATATGATAATTTAAAATGTAGCTTCTGAAGTAAAGAAATGTTTATTACTAATTCCTGCTATTAAGGGGTTGCCTGGTGAATGTTTCTATATTTGACATAATTCTGAAAAGTAGAAGTTGGTGCTGGATGATAGACTCTGAGCTCTAGGACATCAACTTGGTTCAGATTCAGCTGCCGCCCACATGTGCTAAGGGATAAGGTCTTGTTTTAAAGAGTTATGAAATATTTATTGAGGAAGAGAACATAGCCCTGTGCAAAAGCTTCTTTTCTAAACAAAATGGTCATTTTATTTTTATCCCTGAAGTGCCTAAAGGTACCATTCAACATCATGGACTAATGAATGAAAATGAAACTGTGCCTAAGTCATATGAGGACAGAAATATAAAGTAAAATAAAATAAATAAGAAAAATGAAATGGTATGGAGTGAAATGTTATTGTTTAAAAATAGCTAAGAGGATTTTTCTGGAAAATATATTTTCAATAAATGTAGTTGCTAGGCTATATGCTAACTTTTGAATACCTCCAATTTTTGTCTAGATATTAATAGGTCCTAGAAGGGGCAAAGACTTTTAGTATAAATGCTGACATTGTTACAATATGGTTTTCTTTATGTCATATTATTCTGACAAGGGCACTTGTATTTTGGGAAGTGCACAAACATACATTATCAGGAAAGCACTTATCCCACACCTGAATATGTTAAATATGTTTGGATATTGAGTTGGAAAACACCATCTCCACTTGCCACTTGAATTTCTCAGTGCAATGTTGTCATTTTATAAGATCCCTGGTTTCCCAGTGGAACATGCCTGTGGGCAAAATTTTTTGTTGAGTGTCATGGTATATCTCATAATAAAATAACCCTATGCTTTTTTTTTTACTGAAGAGGATAGTATTAATGTAATCCAAGTTTAGATGATACAGATGAGAGAATAGAATAAAAAATAAGAATTAAGCCAATCCAGCAATTTCCTCCAGCATCCAGTCATTAAGGCATCAAGGGAAGCTTCTGAATGTGTTCTCTATATATACTCCTGAAACATTATATAGCAGAAAGATAGAACCTTTCACAAAAGTTTATAAAGCAAATTTCACACTGGAAGGGGAAGGTGTAACTTGAACATTCAAAAAAAAAAAAAACTCTACAGATGTTGTGTTTGGGTTTAGGGGGAAAAAGAGAAATATACTCCTGACAATCTTCTCTCACTATATAACTGAGTCCACATTTCTTCCTATTAAATGTGCCCATGAGGCTTTGTGACTGTTCACCTAAAAAGGTCATTTTGCATTTTAGCTCCTACAGTGGAACAGTCTAGGTGAGTGATAATGACCAGAGAAGTCAAAGGGATAAACTCATAAGCCACTATGTCCACAACTTTGAAATCTTGAACCCTACCTCCTGTTGGGGCATAAATTCAGAAAACCATTTGTAGAGGTATCAGTGAAGGCTTAGGTATAAAATAGGAATGATGCTTTGCAGAATCCCCCAACTGCCTGAGCTTTCATGATAATGAAGAAATGTCAGTGGAGTTGATGGGGCGTGTGGGCATGTGTATGGATGTGGGGTGGAGGGGTGCAGGAGGGAAAAGCTGGCAGACTGAATTTTTACATCTGAAATGTCATTTGGAAATCACTTGTGTACTCCAAGCCCAAGTCCCAAACAGTTCTCCTGCTATTAAAAATGGTTGGCAAACAGGCCAGTCTTCTGTAAAAAATCGATTTGACAACAGCAATTCTAAGTCCTTGAAGGCCTAAAGTTGGCAGCCTTTTCCTCTGCTCCGATGTGGTGTGAACAGGAGGATATTTGTCCGTTATTTATGTAAGAGCCCGATGAAGGGATGGAGCTTGTGCTTCCCTCCTATTTGTCTTCTGCATTAACCTCATCTTGGGGTCAGGTGTGTGAAAACTCTATAGGTACTGATTGCCATGTGTTATTAGCGTTATTGCTTAATGTGTCATCCATCAACCACAAGGGCAAGTGGGAGCACAATCACCCATCCTCTCAGGAATCATTTATCTGGGATTAACTCTGAAAATATTTGTTTAGAATTATGGCATCCAACGTAAAGATTAAAAGTTCTGAAAAGAGCAAACATCATCTACACAGAGCCCCCTTAGCACCTGAATCCAAGTTTGTTGGGAGTTGGGAGATTGGGATCGCAGGGTACTGAGGAATGCCCCTTTAGTGAGCTTATCCAGCTTGGGTATACCACTCCTACCACTACCCCTTGCTGGGCCACTTCTGGTTTTGGACACTGGTGTCACAATCTTGAGTATGATTTTGGCAAACACAAAAAGGCAGCATTAAAAGGAGAAAATGATTGCAGTGGAAAGCCTCTCTTAAATAGGAAAGCAGTGTTCAGTATAAAGTTGAAATAGACAATAGACGTTCCTGGTTTCCCTTCTTCACTGAGGATTGTCTGTCTCACCGCAGCTCCCTGAAGAGCTGTCCACAGAGGGTGATCTCGTGTGGCTGCAGAGGATCACTTCTGAGGACTCTTTGGATAGTTCACTGGGAAGCTGAACAGCTTTTTTACTTCCCTCCATACAATTCCAGTCAGAACGTTTGATCCTAAGGCAATAGAGAGCTTAGAAACCCGATGTCTCCATTTACTTTTATATTTTCTGAAAATGATAGTTATTAAGAAGACAAATCTTTAGATACAGGCTATGCGGATGCTATGGCAAATACTCCTTTTCAAAAAGATGACATTTAAGGTTACAAATTATTTATCATATTCATATTAGCATCTGTGTTGAGAACTCCAAACAATAAACAAGGCACATACCCAAAGTAATTGCAAGCCTCAACTTTCATGTATGAGTGCTGTCAAGCCACAGGATGCTTTTCGAATTTTAATAATTAATAAATTAAAAGCCTTGATAAATATTACTATTTTTTTACACAGTAGAAGCCGAGAAAGAATAGTATTGGCTGTTTATCTTACTGAAAGAGAATAAAATTATTTTACAAGGTCTATTTGAAGCATTTATCATTCCAAATGCATTTTAATAGTTGTTGATAAATACTTTTGTCTTGAGAAGGCTTGAGTTGTAATAGAAAATGAAATAAAAGGCTCATGTGGGAAGAACTTTGCAGCATGCTTAAACTTGATTGTTCACACTTCAAAGCAATCCTAAGAAAAACAGTAAATAAGGACTAGGCATAAAACTATGCAGGCACCTGGGAATACTCAGCCCACTGCACAACAGAACAGACTCTGAATTCTGGCAAACAGCCAACTTCTGTGGATAAATCTGGAAAGGCTTAATGTACGCTGAAGAACTGATATACTCAGAAACCATGTGGGTGTACTTAGCTTCATGCTACTTAGAGAATACATCGGGACTTCCCTGAATACAAAATAGATTTGGTCATCGTGTGTCACACCAGAGTCTTAACACTGCTGGAGCACACATCATAAAACCCGGAGTTTATAAGAAAGACACACCTTTCTCAAGAGATACTTCACCCTCCCTGCCTCTCCTTTTTAATGCTTGTTTGGGTTTATGAGAAGCTCCAAAGCAATTCTCAAACACTTTAATATGATGAAGATATACCAGGGAAGGTAAATGGGTGAGCTTTACTGAGTTTTAGTTTTATAATAGCATAGCAAAGGCTTGCAGTGAGTCATCTGCTCAAGTTGCCATAGCTATATACAACACAACACAACACAACATTGCCTTTGTCTTTGGAAAGTGGATACCTTTCCACAATATCTAACAGTACCAATGGCAATATTTTTGCATTGCTCATCTTAAAAATATTCTCTGTTGTTGAAGTTTATGTTGTATATTCTCCAGACTAAAGCTCTTTGGAAAAGAAACCACTGTTATAAAGATAGGCAACAGATCACTTGTATATTTTAAAACAGGAAATGCGTAGACATGGTAGGGATTTTTTTTTTCATTATAGCCTGGTAATAAAAATTGTTAATACAAAAACCTTTCATCTTCAAAGGGATCTGAGAAAAGTAATTATTCTATGCAACAGCAAATGTTAGATTTCTATTAAGTTAGCTCAATTTTCCAGTTTCTCTTTTCCTTCCCTTGCATACATTTCCCTATTGCTGGCTTCACCAGAAAAATAACAGCTTCGAATTTATCCCTAAGCTAAGACCCATCAAATGATTGACAAAATCTTAGCTAACTTGAAAAGTGACTTATATAAAAACGGGTTTGCTATTTGGGGGCATATTCTGCTCTCAGTAAATGAATGTACCCTTTTCTCCATTGATAGGAGCAAGAAGTGAATATTCTTCAAAGGTAATGCTTTCTTATAAAGCTAAATATCTTTTGTGCTGCTATGAGTCATACCTGAGCACGTCTTTTATTCCTTTGTGATTTTATCAAAGTTCAGATATTTTTAAATTCTAGATCTTGAAATTTTCCAAATAAGGTTCACATAATATATCCTTTTGTGCTTACTATTTTAAGATATTAAGGACTAATCCAGAGTCTGACATACCGTTTTCTTGTGTTTTATATCTAATCATTCAACTTCATAACATAGCAATGATTTCGACATGGCAAATGAACATGTTTCATTGTGCTTAAGGCCAAAAAAGATATAGACACTGAACACAAGAGTCCTTTTCTGACTATGTCTGCTGCTTCCATTTGTTGCAAGATTCTTATTAGAATCTGTGTTAGTAAATTAATATTGGGTACATATATCACAGGGCTGATATTTATTTTGTGTCACCAGTGTGGCTATGTTTGTCGTTAAGTGGCAAAGAAACTTATGTATAGGTTGGTAGGTAGCTGCAGCTACAGGCTCTCTCAAGTGTCTCTCTTCTTTCTTACTGTTCTGGTCCCACCTGAGGACCACCACTTATTCCCCATCCCTAGCAACTGTAATTGCATCTACAGCAGTGGATTCTAGGGCTCTCCTCCTGAGCTAAGTCTTGTATCCACTCTGATTGTTTGTTATCCATGCTACAAATATATTTGAAAACTCATCCCAGCTAATGTGCATGGAAAACAATTGAGTCAGATTGTCCAGGTTGAATCCGGAATTCTGCTGTTTAGTAATGGTTGATGTTGGGTAACATCAACTGTTCTATTTACCAGAGTTCTAGAACAGAGCTCTGACTCCAGGGATCTAACAAAATCAGCTCTCACCATTTGCCCCACCCCCAAAGTGAACAGAAAACATAATGGTGAAAAGCACTAAAGGAACCTTAATCAGTATTGTTACACCATGAAGACAAGTGGACCCATGCCACTACCGCAGTCTTCCAGTGACTGGCAATGATTTTGAGGTTTTATAAAAAGAAAAATGAGGACAAGGATTGGGGTTTCACACGACTAGAGTTTTCCACAGATTCCAAAGCAGGTGATCTTGATCCATTTTAGTCTGTCCACCATTTTCTTAGGATTGTCCAGGCAGGATCATCCTGAAAGTTGCTGTTACTACTAGCTGAAGCTTCCTGGAGGTAATTTCGACTGACTATGTTTATTGGATCAGACCTTTTCCTGGTATCCAGGGTGACTTGGAGCAAATGAGATGAATGTGAAATAGAGGAAGAAATGCTAAGTTTTTAATCCTGCTTTTAGGCACCATCAGACATTTTCAGGAAAAAGTGAAGGGTCTAATTCCTTGCTATATTCTAAGTCTCAATTACCGCCTCTGCAAAATAGAAATAGAAATTAAACTTAAATCACAGAATGTTTTGTACACATTAAACAAGGTAACATAGGTGAAGTGCTTAAAATAGTGTTTTTCAGTATATGTTCCTTATTACTCTCATCTTTACTTCTTGGAATAGGAATAAAACTCAGAATGCCTGATTAGAAATCCATAATTTTTCTACTTGTTAATACCTCTCTGGCTCAATATAGTTTTTGTAATATTATAAGAAACTAGACTATAACAATCATTTTTGTGAGAAATAAAATCTCTTAGACGAAAGTTCATTGATTCAACAGATGCTATGGCTTGAATGTGCCCCTTCAAAATTCAGGTGTCCTCTGCAATGTGATGGTATGAAGAAATAGGACTTCCTCCTCATGAGAGTCCCAAGAGGGCTCCCCCAACCTTGTTAATGAAACTGTGGTTCCTAAAAAAAGAGCCTTTATGCAACCTTCATCTAGATTGTTTTTCTACTCTTTTGCCATATGGAAAGCACAGTGTTAACTTTTCTTGTCCTTTTGCCTTCCGCCCATTGGATGGTTCAGGATCTCATTTGTGAAAATATAAGGTGATTCAAAAAATATTTTTTTTGTCCCTTTACCAACCAAACTTAGCCTTCCCTTCTGATCACAACATTCTTGTAAAGCAGATTCATTTAGAAGTGGTCATTCCTAACTCCCTTGTGGACTTCATCTTGCCTTCTTCTCAATTGCAATGCACTGTACAGTAGCCAGTGATAATCTGTTCATGAAACCCTCCTGCTTAACACCCCTAAATAACTGATGATGATCAGGATCATGATGAAGGAAAAGGCAAATACTTACAGAATATTTATTAACTCAAGTTCTATTCTAAAGGCCTTACATATATTAAGTAATTTGACCCATACAACAATTCTACAGGGGTGGGGGGGGGTGAGTAATATTATTATCCCCAATTTACAGACGTGAAAATTGGAGTATGAAGGAATTACATAACTCTAAAAAGATCACACAGCTATCAGAATGGAATTCCCATTTTGAGTTGAGATTTCCATTTTAAACTATATGTAGAATAAAAGTGAATTTCTTATTGTTAAATAGAAGCTACTGAAAAGAATAAAATTTCTCAACTTCCACATTGGAAGCTAGAAAGTCATGGAGCAATATCTTCAAATTTTTATATAAGAATTATTTTCAATTTGTAATTCTATATCCATGAAAAATTATCAATTAAATATGGTAGTTGAATAGAGACATTTTAGAAATTCAAGTCTCAGAAGAAAACACACACTTCTCATTGCTGTTTCCTCTGGAAGCTGCTAGGGCACACTTTCAACAAAAAGTAGGTAATTCAAAATAAAGATGTATGTAGGTTCCCAAAATAGAACATCCTACACAGGAGAACAATGAATGTAGGTCCCTACATGACAGTGAGATGAATTACATGGGTAATAGTTGTGCAACAGTGCAAGAGGACTATCTACATAGGACCAGAGATTAGAGGGCATCAAAAATGGAAGTTATAAATTATATGAAAAATTTGACCATGTGGAAGACTGTAGTGAAAGACATTTTAAAGTGCTGTCAGAACTTTAAAATGTTTCAAGAACTACTAAGTCAACTTAATGAATTTGAAAAGCAATTATTTACTCCAAGAAAACAAAACAAAAAATGTACCACAAAAAATGGAAATGTAATCAAAGTACCCCACTTAGTTCGTTAGTGAAGAACATGTTTATAGTTACAACTGTGAAATACCTGAATATGGATTTTTTAAAAAAATCACAGTGACAATGAAATTGGGAAAATTACAGTGAAAAATCTTCATTCATCATGATTGAAAGACAGTGGACACTGTCTACAATTTGTTAATCAGAACATGGCTTTATGCATGTATTATTTAGAAACAAACAGGTAGACATCAGAAGGAACAAATGGAAATGTTGGAAGTTATTAACCTTGGTAAACCAGACTGCAAAAGGGAGAGAGATCGCTATGTTTAGTATAAGTCTAATAGGCGTCCTGGACTTATTAGGCAATGTACATGTGTTACTTTGAAAAAAAAATACTCCCAGAATTTAACAGGTTGTAATAATGCATATTCAAACCATCTTTTTCATATAAACCCACCACTATCATAACATATAAATTAACAGCTACTATTAATGAGGGTTTACTCTGTATTAATCATTAAGAGAAAAATTTATACACATTCCATCTCATTTAAAATGATAGCCCAGGGAATTGATACTCTTGGTCCCGTTTTATGAACAAGAAAGCTGAGGTCCATAAAGGCAGAATGACTAGTTCAAAGTCACATAGGATTTGTAAAATCCAAATTAGAGATTGAAACTTTATAACTTCAAAATGCCTGTTTCTCTCCCTCTCTTAGTTGCCCTAATTAAATTATAGGCCATAATTACATGTAAATAACTTTCATTTAAGAATAAAACATTTGGGGCAAATACGTAAAAATTTTTAAGACAGAAACCTCTCCACCCATGTATATTTTTAGTCTGACTTACATTGGTTTATTGCATTTTTTCTACATTACTTTTTATAAGACATTTAATTTTTTTGCCTCTTTTCCCTTAGAACTGAAGCTCCATGAAAGCAGGATTAAATCTTTCTTGTTACTGTATCTCTAATGCCTAGAATATAGTACACTACTTAATTATTGAAGACATTACATATTTAAAGACATTTTTTATAAAACTTCTTACTTTAGAATGATTTTGCTATATAATTGTTGTGAAGATGGTTCAGAGTTCCCATATACCCACACCCAGTTTCTTCAACTGAGAACTTGTCTCATTTGTATGAAATCTTTGTCAAAACTAAACAGATCATCTCAATATGCTATTTTTAACTAAATTCTGATGCAGAATACCACATTACATCATATCAATCATCATATCTCCTTAGGTTTCTTTTGGTTGTGACAGTTTTTCAGAATTTCCATTTCTGATGGCTTTGATAGTTTTGAAAACAAGTGATCAGCCTTTGTAGAATGCCCTGCAATTGGAGTTTGTCTGATATTTTTGGGGGGATCAGATTGATGTTATGTGGTTTTTGTCAGATGATTACAGAGGTAAAGTCTCTCTTTCTCTCTCTCTTGTTCTCTCTCTGTCTATCTCTTTTTGTGGGTAAGTGGTGGGATTGAACTAATATGGTATTCTTATCACATCAGATCAAGGGCAAATGCAGTCAAAATGACTTATATTGATAAGATGATGATGATGTGAACCTTGACCACATGTCTGAAGCAGTGTTTGTCTGGTTTTCTTGTCCTCTTTTTTCTTTTCTCTGGATGAAGTCATCATGTGCAGATCACACCTAAGGAATAGGGAGTTATGTTCCACCACTTTAAGCATACAGTGTCTACATAAATTATTTAGAATACTTCTACACATATATTTCCACTTTCTTTTATTTACTCTATTATTTACTTATATAAATATGGACTTGAATGCTTATTTTATATTTTGGATGAGAATCCAATAGTAAATTATTTCATTGCTCAGATATTTTACATCTCTAGCTATCAGGAGCTGTATTATTGGCTCCAGTATCTCTTTAACATTTTTCAGCATATCTTCTTTTCAAACTCTTTCTCTGCTCCCTCTCCTTTCCTTTATTTTGAAGAATTTCTGACTTTTTGACATGAAGTACTCCAGACTTACATTGTCAATTTCTTACCTCAGTCCCACAATGAGACTTTTTTCCAATAACCACTGTCATTGATAGTATGAGGTGTCCCTCAAAACCTCCTGTGTTTAATGCAGGAATGCTGAGAGGCAAAGCCCTCTGGAGAGCATATCTTGCTACCATGTGTCCTAGATGCTGTATGTGGAGTCATGGGACCTGTGTGCCTGGCTGTGTTTTGTTCATTTTGGTCCCATTTTTTCTTTGTATGCTACTATTCCTCTACTTCGGAATGGGAATATTTACTCTGTGACATTGTATATTGGATATATACAACTTGATTTAAACTTTTTAAAAGACATTTTCTTTTTCTTTGTTTTTGATTGCTTTATTTTATGTATTTATTATGTGGTGCTGAGAATTGAACTCAGTGCCTCACACATGCTAGGCAGGCACTCTACCACTGAGCCACAATCCCAGACCTTGATTTTGATTTTTCTAGGGGCTCACAGCCAAGAATTTGCCGTGAGTCTCAGATGAGGCTATGGACTTGGACTTTTGGGCAATGCTGGGACTGTTAAGACTATGGTAACTCTCAAAGATGGACTAAATTCATTTTGCATTGTAAGATGGACACAAATTTTTGGAGGCCAGTGGTGGAATATTATGAATAAGAGGCATCCTCCCTAAGCTTCTGTGTTAATTCTGAAACATTCAGAGCTGAAATAAATGGATTATGAAAGCCCATCCTAGTTTGAATAGACTAATTGGGTGGTAAATGTAGGAAGGCAGGGCATGGTGGGTGGAGGTGGGTCACTGGGCAATTTCCTTGGAAGCGTTCATCTACCCTGTGGCCCCTTCCCCTTTGCTCCCTGGCCACCATGAGCAAGGCAGTGCTCCTTCATTGTGCCCTTCCATCATGGTGTTCTGCCTCACCTGGGACAATCATGGACTAAACTTCTGAAACTGTGAGCCAAAATAAACTTTTGCTCTTCTAAGTTGTTCTCATCAGGTATTTTGGTCACAGCTACAAAATGTGACTATCACAACCCCTGGTTCTTTTTCCAAGAGAATGATATCAGAAACCAAGTTCTGGATGCTAGGTATGCTAGTTGTGGTTCTTTTGAGTCAGCTCAGCTAGCAGAGCATGGAAATATATAAATGTTTATGTTTATGCATATATGCATGCATATTTTATATGTAACCATCTGTATATATATATATATATATGTATATATATATATATATATATATATATATATATATATATATATATATATAATTAAAATGAATTCAGACTGATCTATGCAAGTCCAATCCATTTTTGCATGAATCATTTTAACATTTTTCTTTTGCTTTTCTGTACCTTTCCACTCCAACAAGGAGAAAAGTGTTATACCATCCACTAATCATTTGTTAATTATTTACTTCCAGTGTACATATTAGTGACTTCAGAATTGCTAAGCCAATTCCTCAGGTGTAACAAGTATTATCAGTTAGACTAGTTCATAGGTACAATTCCTTTTACCTTTAGCCTTACAGACTTCCCTCGTTTCCAGTGTTTTTGTTTTGTTTTGTTTTTATTTTTTAATGCCAACCAGCACCTTATTTCTCCCACTCCTCTTAGTGAGATTGTTTTATACATTTGCAATACATTTACATTCTCAGGTCATACTCTGAAGTACATTTTGAGATCTCTCTAATCTCCTAAATGACATTTTTAAGCTTGACTGTATAATTGTTTACCCCTCTGCTGTAAAATTCTATGGTATTAACAAATGTTTACATCTTTATGTATGCCATTACAGTATCATGCCAAACCATTTTAACCCTCTAAAAATCAACTTAATAGGTACTTCGTCTACTCAACTCTCCCTCCTATACATGAACTATCAGTATCCATTGCTCTAATTACCCTATATTTTCGTTTTTTCCAAATGTCATAGAATTAGAATCATATGTGACTTTTAATTGAATGGCTTCTTTTATATAGTGATGTGCATTTAGGATTCATCCATATCTTTTCAAGGCACAATAGCTCATTTCTTTTTATCATTGAATAGTATTGCATTGCATGTATGTATCAAAGTATATCTATTCACCTATTGAATATTTTATTTGCTTCTAATTTGGGGCAATTATGAATTCAGTTGTTCTAAACATTTGCATGCATGGTTCTGTGTGTACAAAATTTTAAAATTTAGTTGGTATCACTGAGGAACACAGTTATTAGATCATTCAGTAAGACAGATTAACCTGGTAAGAAACTGTTAAACTGTCTTCAAACTGGCTGTACCATTCTGAATTCCTACCGACAATAAATATGCTCTGCACCCTCACCCTCAGTTTATTTATTTATTTATTTTTAGTATTTGGATTTTAGCCATGCTAATAGGTATGTTGTAAAATCTCATTATTGTTTTAATTTGCCATTTCCTAAAGAAAAATAATGTTGAAAATATATTTATATGATTACTTGTCATTTGTAAGTATTCTTTTCATTTCTTTTGAACATTTTCATATTGAGTTTTCTTATTGTTGAGTGGGTGTTTTTTTTGCTATATTTTAAATACAAATCCTTCATCATATATATTATGCAAATAATTTCTCCCATTTTGCAAGTTGTATGTTCATATTCCTAAAACTATATTTCCGAGTGGAAATTTTAATAAAATCCATCTTGTTACTTTTTTTTCTTCCATAAATTGTACTGTTGGTATTGTACTTATGTAAAACTCATCATCACACTCAAAGGTAGGTATATTTTCTGTAAAACTGCTATATTCTGAATTTTTATTTTTAGGTCTGTGATCCACTTTGAGTTTATTTTTGTGAAAGGTGTAAAGTCTGTGTCCATGTTTCTATTTTTGTGTATAGACATACAATTGTTCCAGCACCATATATTAAAAAGACTGTTCTTTCTCCATTGAATTGCTTTTTCTTCTTTGTCAAAGGTCAGTTGTGTAGTCCTATTTTTGGATGCTCTGTTTTGTTCAGTTGAATTTTTTTGTGGATTCTTTTGCCAATGCCATACTGTCTTGATCACTTAGATTCATAGTAAGTCTTGAAAGCAGCGCATGTGTGTCCTCTACCTAATTATAATTCCACAGTATTGTTAGTTATTCCAGGTCTTTTGTCTTTCCATGAAAGCATCAAATTACTTTGCTAATATCCATGAAATAATCTGCTGATATTTTCATTAAGATTTTTTTAAAACTGTGGATGAAACTTGAAGAAAATAATGTCTTAATTTTTTTTTGCATATTGATACATAAATGCATGATATCTTTCAGATGTTCTTTCATTTTTTTATCAGGTTTTTGTGTTTTATGCATATATCATATATATGCTATTATATAAATGTAAGTATCATATTTTGAGGTACTATTAAAATTTTAATTTTTATATTTCAAATTTAATTGTTCTTTCTTGTACCTTCATGTATGGATTTTGTTTTCTGAGGTCAAATTATACTCGGTTACTAGTTCAAATAATTTTTCAATGTTGTTATTGTTCTTCTTATTATTATTTTTGGTTAGACAGATCTATTATCTGTGAATTGATAGTTTTATTTCTTCCTTTCCAATCTATCAATTTTGTTTCCTTTTCTTATCTTATTGCACTAGTTAGAACTTCCACTCCAGTGTTGAATAGAATGGGTTAGCAAGTACATGCTTATTCCTGATCTTAGGGAGAATATGTCTGGTATCTTACCATTAAATATGGTGTTTGGTTTACATTATTGGGATATGTTGTATCAGATTGTGGAAGTTCCCCCGTACTCATTAGTTTAGGGTTTTAATCCTGAATGATGTATATTCTCAAATTATTTTTCTGGGTCAATTGATATGATTAAGTAGTGGACTACAAGATTGATTTTCCAATTTTAAACCAGTATTGTGTAACTGATATAAATCCCACTGGGTTATGGTGAATAATTATTTTGATTGCATTTTTTGAATCATCATTCCTCAGTTAATTCAAAAAGTTTGGCTATTGAATGAAAAAATGGGGTCTTTTGCCAGACAGTCTCTGCTGAGCTGAGAACAGTGCTACTTCTGAAGTTTTGGTGTCTGCCAACCTGGTGTGGTGCAATAAGATGCCAAGAGGTCTTTGCAGCTTCCTCTGGAAATTTGAAACTCATGTGACTGGAATCCTAGATCATAGGCTGTTTTAGAGAATTTCAATGGTAGTTTTCAATTAAGTTGTATGTGAGAGTACAGAACCCAAATTGCTTTCAGGGGGAAAGGAAAGAATATTCAAGAAAAACATCTAGATTTGGGGAGTCTTACCTGCAAGAACAAAGTAAAACCTAGAGGAGAGATACCAAACACGATATAGATAAAATAAATTTATTTTAGTCAACTTTTCCACTGCTGTGACTAAAAGATCTGACCAGAACAATTGTAGAGGAGGAAGAGTTTATAGGAGGCTCATTGTTTCATGATCTCAGTCCATGGACAGCCAGCTCCATCATAGTGGACGAGTATGGCAGAGGGAAGCAGCTAACATGATGATCAGAAAGCAGAGAGAGAGTGATTCCACTTGCCAGATGCAAATATATACCTCAAAGCCACACTCCCAATATTCCACCTCCTCCAGCCACACCTCACCTGACTTAAGTTACCACTCAATTAATTCCATCATATTATTAATTATTAATTATTAATTCATTGATTGGGATAAGTTTCCCCCTCCAATCATTCCCCCTCTGAGCCTTCTTGAATTGTCTCACACATGAGTTTTTGTGAGACATCTCACATCCAAATCACAACCAAATTGTAGTGATAATTATAGTGGAGAAAATGTGGTAATCACCTATTTTTTGTAGGTGGGGGAAATAATCAAGAAATAAAGTATAACAAACTAGCTCCCTGTGTCAGGCAGTGGCCCAGCTTTTTGGCTGGGTGTATTTAGACATCCCCTCTCAGAACTACCTCCTCTGTGGCCAGAAAAGCCTAGTGGTCAGGGGAGAATTTGAACTGACATCCACTATCCTTCTTATACACAGTAGTCTGTAGGCAAATGGAAGATTCACTAACCAATCTCCCTGACAGGAAAATTTTACCCCTAAGCTATAAAAAGCTTATGATTTATAAGGCTGCACCAGTTATTCTTGTGATTTTTATATATCTATTCCAAAAAGAATGTAACTGTGGATAGACTTAATCACTGCAGAGTCACACTGTGTGAGTAAACACACCACCTAGGCTGTGCTGATGAGTGTGTAGAGGAGCACACCTAGAGAAGCATCACTTTCACTACTTACTGGTGGTTAATACATAAAACATTGTATTAGAGATAGGTCACTTCATGAAAAGTTGAATACAGAAAACAGAGATGATGCATTCAATTTTAAAGCTCATGTTAAAAACACCAGACTTTAACATAATGAAATTGAAAATTTCACACAAAATATTGCTCATATAAAGCCACCTCTATTTTCATATTATGCCTTCAGTTTTGGATATAACATCAAATCTCAGTAAATTTATGCCCAGAGCACTATTTTATAGTTACTGGCCTCAGAACCAATGTGATACTTAAAATGTACCGAGTACACCATATTATTAATTATTTTTTCATACAGTGAGAGAGGGAAATGGAGATTGTGAACGTTCAAGAGTTGAAATACTCCAAATTCACAATTATTGACTGACTTTGGTTATTGATATAAAATAACACTCATTGGTCTCTGGATTCTTATTGTAACTGGATGCTAACGAAGCTTCTTATTCCCTTTTATATTTTATTGATAATGTACACAATCAAAGCATCTGTTCAAAACGTAGAAGAAATATGATCATGGTGACCACCATTTAAACATCCATGTTGTAGTTAATTTAGTATAGTACAAGAAATACAGTTGTAGGTTTCTAGAGGTAAAATGTTGTAAAATACTCTCCCTCCCTTTACTTAATGTACAGATTTTTCACATGCACAAGTTCCCTGACAGTTTTTTCTTCCTTAATGAGACCCAATAGTAGGGATGAAGCATTATTAGAGGTCTCTCTGAGCTGGTCAGACTGCATATTAAATATAAAAGAATGAGTATGCCATTGTCAAACTCTATCAGTAAATAAAAGCCAAAGCAATTCAACGTCTTTGGAAACAGGAACTTTAGGGAATTTATTTTTGTTTTATAAATATTCTCTAGATCAGCACAGGTTAGAAATGCCTTACACAATACTATTGCATGCAAAAGACAGGACATTATTTTTGTAAATTAGGAATCCAATCAGAAGAAATCAATTTTTTTTTAATTTTTATTTTTAGTCTGTTGTCCAAAGGTTCCGTCTGAATTACATCTTGTAAGACTAAGGTAATAGAAAGTAGCTCATTCACAACACAATTTGTTCAGTGTGAAGGAATAAAACATGTAATTCAGTTCAGTATCCTTATGGACCATGTTCTTACAACTTTGATATTTTGCTTAGATTGGATTTTTTACATTTAACTTGAATCATTTAAAATATTGTATTAACAGTAGAGTCGAGCAAGCAGATCAGGAGTAGGGAAAAGAGGAGAAAGGGAAGGTACTGGGTAATGAGATTGAGCAAATTTTGTTATGTGCATGTATGTATATGGTATATTAAAATCCCACTATTATGTATAATTATAATGCATGAATAAAAGGTATTTAAAATATTTTTCTTGGCCATGAGATTTTGGCAAGCCACCTACTTTTGCACCTAAGACAAATACCTTACTTGCTTCACCCTGGGCCTGGCCCTAATTCTTACAGTTCTTGAACATGCTCTACTAAGTAGTTGGTTAAGAATTTCAATTCCTTAAGCCACATATGGAAGTCCCATATGTTTTTGAATGATCAAAGGATATTGAAGCACTTTAGTCTTTAATGATATTTTTATATGCAACGGAAAATGGTGAACCAAATAGAAAGTGCATTGCACTTTCCACTTTCCAAGTAACTTTGAGAATAGCTTTTATTGTGACTACTGGAATATTAGTGGCAAATTGAATATCCAATCACATTTATAGATCATACTTCAAATGCAATAATTACTCTGGAGATTTTTTTTCCTTTTTCTTAAGAGTAGTTTCTGTATCCTTAGAAAAGTTGGATAATTTCATAGTCACATTTTTTATTTGGTAATAATTAGTGTTGGTGACTGAAAATCAGGAAGAGAAAGTGTTTTATTCATCTCCAGTATCCTTCATTAGTGCATCACCCAAAAGAAAGAATGTCATATCTATGTCCCTTGCTTAATCATTGGAACCTGAAGTCATGTCCACCACCTTCTTTCTAGGTTTCCCTCTGTCCTTACTGGTAACATTATTTAGTGTTGGAACAAAATCTTCTAGCTTCAAGCTCTTAGTCACATAAATGCATTTCAGTAGTTATAAGTTGCTGACATTTTAATAAACTAAATATGGATTAGCTAAAGAGATCATTTTAATGAGCCTATTAAAGTTTTCATTATATATTTTTTCATTGCAGATTTTCAGAGGTGGACGGACCTTTGGGATTGTCTAGTCCAGTTCTCTCATTTAGCTGAGAAGAAGCTGAGAGAAGTGAATGACTTATCCGAGGTCACAAAGCTAATTAATTGTGGAACCTAGATGACAAACTAGGTCCTCTGGGCACAAATCGGTAAAATTCAGGGCTGGTTAAATGAGGGGCCGTGTTAAGAATACCTCCAATCAGATATTACCCATTCTTTCGTCTTTTTCTTTTTCAATTAATTTTTTTCAGGTATAATTTGCTTATAAAAATTGGATGATCAATTTTTGACAAATGTAGGGTCTTAGATTCAGAACAGGTTCATCCCCTCCCCACCAAAAAAAATTCCCTTGGAGTTCTTTGAAGTCAATTCTCATCCCAGAATCCTGAGTTTAGACAATTGCTGATCAGCATTTTGGTCATTAAAGATTAGATTTGTTCATTATAGAATTTCACATAAATGATTTTATGCAGTGTGTATCCTTTGCACTCTGAACTCATCAGTTTAGCATAAAGTTTGTCAAATTAGTTCAAGTTTTTAGCAGAACAGGATTACATTAGAGTATAAGTAGGAGTTTATTGCCACTGTCACCTCTTTTTTATCATTATTTATATATAACAGTGAATGCATTACAAATCTTATTACATGTATAGAGCACAATTTTTCATATCTCTGGTTGTATACATAGTATATTCACACCAATTCATGTCTTCATACCTGTACTTTGGATAATAATGATCATCTTATTCAATCATCATTAATTACCCTGTGTCCCCTCCCTTTCCTTCCAACCCCTCTGCCCTATCAAGAGTTCCTCTATTCCTCCTATGTGCCCTCTCCTTATCCCACTATGAATCAGCCTCCTTATATCAAAGAAAACATTTGGCATTTGTTTTTTGGGGATTGGGTGACTTCACTTAACATTATCTCCCCCAACTCCATCCATTTACCTGCGAATGCCACGATTTTATTCTCTAACGTAAGATCTTCCTGGACTGGGGATGTAGTTCAGTGGTAGAGCATTTGCCCAGGATTCACAGGGCCTGGATTTGATCCCCCATGCCACTAAATAAATAAATAAATACAAAAAATCTAGAACTTTTCCTATTCTTCGGTTATTGTGAATTCAGCTTTTATAAACATGAATTTATGAGTTTTTCTGTAGAAGCAATGGTTTTATTTCCTGGTATAAATAAATTGGAGTGGAATTGCTGAATCACATGATGATTTTTTGTTTAACTTCTTAAGAAACTGCCAAATAATTCTCTGAAGTAGCATTTTACATTCTTACCAACAATATAGGACAATTATCATTGTTCCATATGCTCTAATTAATTATCCTTTAATTAATTAAAATTGCCAGGTATTTTAGTCATGAGTATAGATTTTTGTTTATTTTTTAAAAAATGTTTTAGACTTTCTGGAAATTGTGTATTTTGCTATGATTTAAGAATTGGATTGTCAGTGTGTGTAAAAAGTTTCCTAAAATTTTATTGAGATCAAATGGAACCTATAGATGATTTTGGAGAATACTGACCTGTGTGTATTGAAAAAAACTTTATTCCTGGGAACAAATTTTAAGTTACATGCTTTTATCTGTTTCAATAGACTTTATTTTAGGGTGTCAGGACTGCAGCAAAATTGAACAAATTACAAAAATTTCCAATATGCCCCCTTCCCTAGATTGTCATAGCCACTCAAATTTTGGATCCCCTCTGCCAGAGTGGTACACTTGTTACAATTCATGGACCTACACCATCACATCATTATCACATAAAGTCCATAGTTTACATGAGGGCTCTCATTTGGTGTTGTACTTTCTATGAATTCAGAAATATGTATAATGCCATGCATCCAAATCCTTCATACTCTGTCTATTCATCCCAACCTCTCTGTTAACCCCTGGTAAACTCTGATCCTTTTAGTACTTCCATACTTTTGCCTTTTCCAAGTAGTTTTGGAAGTTAGAATCATAGAGTAGCTAGCCTTTTCAGATTTGCCATACTTTTATTTTCATTTTACTTTCTAATGCTTCATGGTTAATGTATAGAAATATAATTGATTAATGTGTATTGGCCTCTAATCATGTGACCTACTAAACTCCATTATTATTATTATTATTATTATTATTATTATTATTATTTAATTTTGAGTTTCTAAAGGCCTTGCTAAGTTGCTGAGGCTGACCTCAAACTTGCACTCCTCCTGCCTCAAACCCCTGAGTTGCTGGGATTAATGGCTTGTGCCACCATGCCCAACTTTTTTTGTGTAAATTCTTTTAATACATGATCATGTTTTCTGTGAATAAAGAATGTTTAATTCCATATTCCCAATCTACACTTCTTTAATTTATTTTTCTTCCTTATTTCACTTTCTAGAACCTGCAGTACATTACTGAGTAGTCCTGGGAGTCTTGTTCAAATACTTAGAGAAAAACTATTTAGTTCATCACCATTAACTTTGATGTTAGATGTAGTTTGTTTTAGATGCTTTTCAAAATTTGAGAATTTTTCTTTGATTCCTAGGTTGTTTATACTTTTTCATATTAAGTGGGTTTTTCATTTTGGTTATATTTTCCTAATCTTATGAGATGCAGATGGATACCTCTTAGTTTTCTTTTAAGTTTAGAAAATAATATTGACTGCCTTTCAAAATATTTGGCATATTGTGAATTCCTAGTGTCTCATTTAACCGTTATTCATTTCTATTTTTATATATTGTAGACTTCATCTTTGAAAATATTTGGAGAACATATATGCCTCCCATCATGATTGTTGCTTCTTTGCAACTGCCTTCTTCTATAATTTCTTTGTATCATTTTGATATCAGAGTAGTACTGTCCTCAAAAATGGAGTGTTTGCTCTATTTCCTGTAAGAGTTTATATATGATTAAAAATAATTATTCCTTAAAATGTAATAAAATTTACGGGCAAATCCATGTGAATCTAAAATTTATATTTTAGACAGCTTTTAATTATAACTTCAACTTCTATAATATATATCAAATAATGCAGACTTTCTAAAGTATTATATTTTCATTCAGTTTAGGTATTTGTGTATTTCAAGAAATTTTTTCAGTTGTGTTACTGAAAAAATTATTGGAAATGTTTCCTTTTTTCCTATCATTTCTGAAGATTTTAATTATTCTCAATATTATTTCTGTATCTTAATTATGCTGGTTAGATGTTCATCCATATTATTGTTTCTTTTTTAATATTTTAGTTGGACACAATACCTTTCTAACTCCAGCCCCTATTGTTTCGTTTTTAATGAGTGAGTACTAGGCTCTGTCATTAAGTTTTTTCTTTCATTAACCTTTGCTCTTATCCTTTTTACTTCCTTTCTTTTACTCATTTTAATTTCAGTTTGTTATTATTTCCTTAGCTTTGTACAATGGAAGCTTAGAATTTAATTTGCCATCTTGCTTCATTTCTAATTTAAGCATTTAGAGCTATATTTTTTATATCCATTGCTTTATTTATTTCACAAATATTGACTTGTTCTATTCTTCATTTTCATTTAATTTAAAGTATTTTCTAATTGTCCTTGGAATTCCTTCTTTGATCAATGGTCTTATTTAAAAGCACATTGTTTAAATTTCTAAGTGTTTTAAGTTTTTTAAATATCTTTTTTTGCCATCAATTTTTAATTAATGTCCACTCTGGCCAGAGTGGAATTATTTTAAAATTAAATCCATAGCCCAGAATTTGATATCTCTTAATATATAAGCTGTATGCATTTAAAAAGAAAATTGAATATGTAATTAGTAAAGTTTCCAATTTGTGTTGTTCAAATTTCTTGTATTCTTACTTATTTTCTTTTTATTTGCTCTATTATTTAATGAGTAAGTAGTGCTAAAGACTCCAATCTAATTGTGGATTTATATACATTTTCTCTCAGATCTGTGAGATTTTTATCTCATAAATTTTGAAACTTGGTTATTTGATGCATGCTAATTTGTATTTGTTTCATCATTTTGATGATTATCACTGATTATCTATGAGATCTCTCTTTATTTTAAATAGTTCTTGCCCATGAAGTCCAAAGTACTAATACTGAAATATCCATTCTGGCATTCTTACACAGTATATGAATAGTATGCCTTCTTTTTAAAAAATCCTTTCACTTCTAACTTATGTATGTTTTTCTGTTCAAGGTGTATTTTCACAGAAATCAAGTTGTTGAATTTTTCTTTATCAAATAAGGAAATTTTTGTCTTTGATGGGAGTATTTAGACCACATATCTACATTTAAATTATATTGACTTTTTGATGATATTAATTTTTCCCTTCTATTGGTTTTCTGCTTTTTATTTGATTTCTCTTCCAATTTTTCCCTTTTATTTTTTCTTTTTGATTAATTAAATATATTTTAGTGTGCCCTTTGATCTACTAAAATGGCTTTATTGATTTTATACCTTAATACTTATTTCCATGGTTGTTCAAACATATCATTATCTATTTTCGTTACAATCTTCTTTAAAATACATTATATGTGTGTGATATAGAATCATATGGAAGCATACCTACATTTATACAATTACTGTCATTTGTGCTTTGTTATCATACTTTAAAAATATGTATGTGTGATTACATGTATGTGTGTGTGTGTGTGTGTGTGTGTGTTTTGGATTTTTTTGCCAATTGTGAATTATAAAATATTAAAAGCAAAACAAATTTTTAATTTAGCCACATATTTTAATTTTTTATACTTCATTAATGGCATGCATATGAGTTTCTACTTTGTAGCATTCTCCTTCAGTCCAAAGACTTCCTTTTAATACGTCTTGTGAAAATTTTTTGGTGATAATTTTTTAAATTTTAGCATGACACATCTTCATTTTATTTTTGATGGACATTTTGTTTGATATAGAACTTTATAGGTACAGTTGTTGAAGGACACCTGTTGTTTAGGGGGACTGAACCAAAGCCAAGGCTATTCCAGCCAGTACCTTTTTACCTAGGGATGAGACATTCCCAGAGCATTCTAGTTTTCTTGAAAACTGCAAGTAGGAAAAGTGGAAAACTGAATCAATGCAAGTCTACCTGGAGACCTATCCTGCACTTATCCATAGATTACTGACTTCCTTCCCCAACTCCAATAACTACTGTCCAAACTTTATTTGGATTTTATATAGTTTTTTCATTACTATAATTTTCTCCTCAAGGATCCAGTCCAGGATATCATCTTGCAATTGGATTCTTACCATTATGTCTCTGGTCTCTCACCTGGTCTGTGACTGTTTCTCAGGTTTTCCTTATTTTTCAGAACCCTGATAGTTTTAGGAAGTATGGATCAGGTAGTTTCTGTACTATCCCTCAGTTTGCTTTTGTCTATTATCACCATTCATCATTACATCATAATTCTGGAGTTTAGGAAAGAAAACCAGAAGAGTGTTGTACCCTTTTTACCATATTCTATCAAGTATACATGCTGTCTATTTGACATTCCTGAGGATCTTAATCTTGGTCACTTGATTGGGATAGAGTTTGTTGAGTTTCTCCATGGAAAGTTAATATTTTTCCCCTTTACTCTTTAGAAGTGAGTCACTAAATCCAGCTGACGTTTGTGGGAGAGAAGTATGTGTGTGTGTATGTGTTTTGAAATTTCTGTGTAAGGACAAATATATTTATTTTATTTATAATATTTATTTTCTTACTAAAATTAGTTATTTACATTTATTTTCTTATTTTAATTAGTTATTTATATCAGTATACTCTTAAGTAAATACTTTCTTGTTTTGGGCTATGAACAAAATACAGTATCTCTTTTGTTGCCAAAATTGTTCCAATTTTGATCATGAGGATTTCTTAGAGGTTGGTACCTGTGACCATCTTATATTTCCCATTCCAGTATTTTTTAAAGAATTTCCTTAGTTTTTGGTACTACAAGATGCTCTAAGCTCATTTTATATTTGTTTCTCCCTACCCACACTCCCAGGAACAGACATTTCTCCAAGGAACTCTGGTTCCTTTTAATAAAGAATGTTATTTATAAACCACAATTTGAGCTCTAGAATGTTCATTTATGTCAACCTTTCCCCCAATATGCTTCAGTTTAAATAGTTTCTACTGGTATGTTTCCAATTTGACTGATGTTTTGTTTCTCAGTGTTCAATATGCAAGGTCATGAGTGATATTTTCCTTTCATATAACATCACTAAGAGACTTCTCTTCTTTAATATGTTTATATTTTCCTTTAGATCCTTTAGCATTAAATGGTGGGCATTGAAAACTCCTATACAGTTATCATTACTAAGTCCATTTCTGTTGACTTCTCCCTCCTGTCTTGTATACATTTCCCATCTTATGCTGTTATAGGTAGTTTGGGATTGCATGCAATACATTGTGAATGCTTTGTTAAGGGTCCAAATTTTCTTGAGTTCCTCTAAAGAGCTGAATCTTGTTGTAGCAGGCAGTTAAGGTTTTTGTAGATTAATTTCATCATTTCTTGTATTTGAACTTTGTGAAACAGGCCTAGAGTAACCTTTAATTTAGGGTTTATTTACTACCTTGACATTCTTTTATGGGAGTTCTTCTACATGACACAAGTGTTCAAGAACATCTTTATATTGCCTGATCAGAACCTGCACAGATCCCAGGTCTGTGTGTTCTGGAAATGTTTGGTTTATAGCTCAATGCTGTCTGCCTTTCCCCTGCTGTGCCTCTCATACACTCTGGTCATATTAATTTGTTGGTATTCTGGAAGACTGAATGAAACCCGTTCACACATTTCTGGAATCTCTTTTCTGTATAGTTTTTTTCTTCTCTGCTAATTCTGCTCCACACATTCTAAATTCCTCAGACTCTTCAAATTTAAGCATCTGTCTCCTCAGCTCAGCAAGACTGCTCTGTTTGGGGTTTCCTTCTTTATACCCTTATCTGGAAAATGCCTCCAGGTAGAGAGGCAGGATATTCATAAGGATTGCCTCATTTATTTCCTTCTTTTCATAGTTAACAGTCCTCCATAGCCTATTGCCCAATTTCTGGGAAGAACTGTTTAATATACGTTTTTAAGTTATTCATGGCAGGAGAGCACCTGGTACCAGCTATATCATCAAGGCAAAAAGTGGAAGGTATTTTAGGCAAAGAAACACTTTGTAAATTTATTTCAAAATTCCTATTGTTTTTAGAAAATTTACATTCTTATGGGTGTCACTTATTTATAGTTAGTCAAGTAGATGAATGTGAGAATAATACTGTATTTAACAATTAGAAGAGCAAACATGGGTGCACATATAACTTCCTAATTAAATGAAGAGATCTGAAAAGATAAATGTTATCAAGTGTTTTTTAGTTATTTGATGTAAAAAAATGGACAGAGTTGGAATTCTTTAATTCATATACAGGTTTTTGAAATATTTTGTTCAAATAAATCAATGATTTAAAGCAAAATAATTAGCCTACTTTTCTCTCTCTCTCTCTCTCTCTCTCTCTCTCTCTCTCACACACACACACACACACACACACACACACATTTTTTTTCTTGTTAAACTGTCATTTTTTCCCTTTTTCAAGACCCAGCTATTTGTTAGGTAAAACTGAATGCCAACACCTTTTAAAACATGATATTTTAAGCCAAAAAAAGTTAAGCTGTGGGAGTTTGGGAAAACTTGCTTTAGAAATATAATTGCTTTCAAAAACATTTTCTAGGACTTGAATGTCACTAAAGGAATAAAAAATGAGGGGAAAAGTAGACTATGATCTTGAAAGCATATGGGGAAGAAAATAATTTTTCTAGTTTCATAATATTAAATGAATTTCTTTCTTAGCTTAAGGCCTCAGGATCATTACCCCCTTCTTTTTGTTTGTGTGTTACCATTAAGTAAGAACCAGCATTTTAACTATTTGTATTGAAAACCAAAGGAGAAAATTTGAATCCTGTTTTGTGATGGTTTAATTGATTCTATGCCTGTCCTTTAGCGCACACTGGAATGGCAGGTAAGGCTGTCCTGTTCAATGCTGATGTGGTGTCAGGGGATTCTTGATCCAATTTTTCACTGGAATACAGTGTCTCATCTTAGTCTGACATTCTACTCCACTTGCTACTGTCAATGTCAGAGGAAGTGTCATTATTTGAACAATAGCATCTTCCAGAAGAAAAGACACCATGTTTACTTTTAAGAATGTCAGTCCTTGTACATTTAGAAGCATTTTCTGGGGTTAGCAGAAACCTATTTGACTGGACTAAAAGCACAACTCTTCTTCAGTGTGAAGAATCACAGATTCAAGACTGGGAGAGCCTGTAAGAGGCTAACTGGCCTACTCTCCAGCTTTCAGGTAAAAAGAGGAGAGACCTTTCTGCTGGATTTGCAAAGATCTCCATGAAGTAGATTCTGCAATTGCTTTAAATAGTTCTTGGAAATTTAATATTTTTAATTCTGCTTCACTTACTTCTGGTTTTCCTTCCTTGCAATATGCATTATATAAAAGAATATCTGTTGGCAAATACACATTTAATTGCTTTGATTTTTAACCAGCAAAACTATATGCCCTCATTTCATTCTTGTGTGATTGGTAGTGTTCCACTTCAGAACTTAATATTTTCTGCAAAAAGTCACTAATGTTGCATTAGTGACCATGAGATCTCTGTTACAACTGTATAATGCTACCACTGTCACATGAAAGCAGCCATGGATAGATAATTTGGAAATGAAGAGGCATCACTATATTCCGATAAATGTTTACTAACAAAATCCAGTTATAGGATGGGGCACAAAGCACATAGTTTGCTGACTACTATTCTACTGTTTCCAAAACCTACTGTTGGAGAAGACAATCACCTGTAGATAGTCTTTTGACCATGGCACAGTTGCCTAAGAATGTGACCGGGACTTGGAACGTTTCTTTATGAAAAGATAAAGATGTTCCTCTGTGCTAGGCGAACCTCTTTATAATGCAGTATCTTTCTGTGTGCCAGACTTGATGTGTACACTTATTCTGCTTAAGCATGTGGCACCTGGCTAAGTCCTCTGCTGTATGTGCTCCAGCATGGAGGGAACTGAGTCCTCTGCCTGTAGCGAAAGAATGCCTGCAGACCTTCTCTCACAGTGGCTGCCTGGTGAGCTCAGTATTGAAGCTCAACTTTCTCTGTCTCTTCTTTCTAAGAGTAAAGCATTGTTGCATCCAGTGCTTGTATAAGTCATCTTAGTCATCTTTTCTTCGTATTCTGACACTAGAAAACCGTGGAAAAGGCAAACATGCTGGGACTATAGCTTTGGTGGCAGGCACAGTTAAGCCCATTGTAATCTTCCATAGGGTGTGACTCCTCTCTCCTTTCCTGGAGAAGAGAAATGTCACTCAACACCTACATTTTTTTTTCTTTTTTCTTTTTTCTTTTAATGTTTATTTGAAAGACAGATTGTTTTACATAAACAAACATCTTCAAGCTTAGGATCAGTTTAACTAGGTGCTTTTGACTAAATCTGTTACTAGACCACAAGGCTGACTTGCCTATGTCTATTCTAAGCTAATTCAGAGAGAATTTTTCCTAGAGAACACTGTTATTAGGTCAACTATTTAAAAAAAAAATCACTCAACACACATACACACACACACCTACCTATTAATTGGGGTATGAAATAATTCTGAAATACTATAATGTGTTCCACTATAATACTGTATAGTTAATAAGACTATTAAAATGAATCTATATAAAATAAAACAAAATAAATTTGCATACAAATATAATATTTATTAATGGCATAAATGACATTCACAACTAATGATATTTATTGAAATACTTCTTTGAAAGATACCTTTATTTTATTCAGGCCTTGTTAAATTTAGATTTACTGTCTTTAATTTCTGATGTTTCAAGGGTATTTTAGCTGAGAACATTTTTATGTGAGTATTAGTGAAAGTTGTTATTTATGTATAAATAATGATTTGGTAGGAAAATGTGTACAAATGTGTGAAATATATATTCTCTCAGTAATAGTAAAGCTGAACTTTGTTATTTACAATTAAATTGACAGATAATGATTATATGTATTATGGTATACAATGTGATGTCTTGATACAAGTTTACAATATGAATGATTAAATCAGGTGTCACATCTAAAACCTCACAAACATTACATTTTATGGGGCAAACATTTAAAACTTAATTTTACTACTGTTGAAATATATAACACATCATGGCTTATTGTAGTCACTATTCTGTGCCCTAAATAACTAGTGCTTTCTTCCTAACTGAAACTTTGTAATCTTTAGTCATATTTCCCCATCTGGGCCATCTCTCCTAGTCTTGATTTTATACTCTCCTTTTATGATTTCAACAGTTTTAGATTACAAATAAGCAAAATCCTATAGTATTTATCTTTCGGTTCCTGTCTTATTCCACATAGTATGGTGTCCTTCAGGGTCATCCATGTTGTTGCAGATAATAAGATTTCCTCATTTTTAAGGCTGAATAGCATTCCTTTTTGTTTATACTTTCTTTATCCATTCATTTGAAGATAGACACGACGCTTCCAAATTTAAGCTATTGTGAATAAGTCACGATAAACACAAGATTGCAGATGTCTCTATGCCATAAAGATTTCAGATCCTTTGGGTATATAATCATCTATGGTTTGAATCTTAAAAGACCCTCAAAGGCCCATGTGTTCACAGTTTAATGCCCAGGGTGGTGCTATTAGAGGATGGTCAAACTAAGAGGTGGGGCTTAGTGGAAGGTTTTAGGTCCTAGCACTGTGCCCTCAAATGGGATCAGGGGACCTCAGTCTTTTTTTCTCTTTGTCTCCAGCCATGAGATTGATAATTTTCTCTGGCATGCAATTACACCATGATATGTACCTGTATGCCCAAAGTACCACCAGGGCCATGAACTGAGTCCTCCAAAATTGTGAACCAAACCAAACCTTTCTTGTCAAGTTAATTACCTCCAGTATTTGACATAGTAACAGAGAGCTAGCTAACACATACCCAGTAGTGGCATTACTGGATCATTTGGCAATTCCATTTTTTGGTCTTGTGAAGAATATACCCAGTATTTTCCATAATGGCTCCTTGAATTTACGTTCCCACCAATGGTGCACAGTGGTTGTATTTTCTCTACACATTCTTCAACGTTTGTCACTTTTCATCATTTTGACAATAGCCATTCTAACAGGTATGAAGTGACATTTCATTTTGTTTTAAATTTTTGTGTACCTGATGATTAATAATGCTGAACATTTTTTTATGTATCTGTGGCCATGTGCATATATTCTTGTGGAAAAATGCGTATTTAGATCCTTCATCCACTTTTTAAATTAAAAAAATTATATTGAAGTTGTTGAGTTTCTTCTTGTTTTGGATAATAGCCTCATACCTGAGGTATAGTTTGCAAATTTTTTCTCCCAATTCATATTTTGTCTTTTCACTGTATTGTTTCCTTGATGTGCAGATTTTTTTTAGTTTGATGTAATAATATCTATTTATTTGCATTTGTTGCTTGTGTTTTGGAAGTCATGTCCTACAAATCTTTGCGTAGAACAGTGTCAAGTATTTCCTCCACTTCTTTCTTTCTTTCTTTCTTTTTTTTTTTTTTTTTGCTAATGGTCTTATAATTTTAGGTCATACATTTAGGTCTTTAATTCATTTTGAGTTGATTTTTTATATGATTAGATAAAAGTCTAATTTCCTTCTTTTGATTATGGATAACTATTTATTGAAGAAGATAATTTTCTCTGGCATGAATTGTGAGTATCTTTATAGAAAATCAATTGGCCATAAACATATAAGTTTACGTCTGGATTCTCTATCCTGTTCAATTGGTGTGTAAGTCTGTCTTTACACTAACACTATGCTCCTCTGATTACTGCAGTTTTGCAATAGATTTTGAAGCTGGATACTAGGGTCCCTCCAGCTGTATTTTATTTTTGCTCCAGAGTACTTTGAGTATTCAGAGTTTTTGTGATTACATACAAATTTCAAGATTGTTGCTTCTGAAATTAAATTTTATATAAGCATCATATACACTGAATTTTGCAATCTGTGTATTTTCATAAGATTCAGACTCTTATGGAAATTTTTCATGTGATTATTTTGATGTTGAATCTATATTTGAATCAATTTGTGAATTACTAAAATATTTTGAAGGAAATTCAATACTGAAGGTGTTAACTTGTAGTGCTGAGAGATACAGAAATACAATTTGTTTAGAAATACAACTTATATAATTAAAGATAAATACATGCCCAATATTTCATTTCACTTGTTTTCTTGCCTGAATCCCCATTAAGTTTTTATTATATCATGACAGTGTGCATAATTCTGACAATATACATATTTTTATCAATATGAAAATAAAAGAAAAAAAAGAAAGAAAATAAAAGGATGCCAGGATTTTTATCAAATCAAACAATAGTAATTAGTTATTTTTAAACCATAGTAAATATTATTAGTGGAATGACGATTCAACTCATTATGTTCTGTTCCCTATGACAACATTGGGAAAATATGGATGGATTGCAGAGTTAAAACTTCTGTGGGTATGATGTAATAGAGGAACTCTCAAGAATATTTTGATGAGAAATAATTATAAAACAAAATAATAATATTAGGGGTTTCTTGCTCATTAAACAAAGGAAAAAACAACAACAACAAAAAAAAAAAACAAAAAAAAAACTACAGTTCTGATCCTTTTGGTGTGATGGGAATATTTTACTTTAGAGTTGTATTACCTCAGGCCACTAAGGGACACTTTAGAACTCTGGATGAAGTAATTTACTAACAGATCCCCTGGCAACAAGAAAGAATTAAAAGACTCCATAAAAAATTAAAAATGTATAGTCTACTTATATTGGTAAGATGAGAACAAATGTGTGATACAATATTTGTAATATTTATCCTTGCCAAGGTCTTGACAAGACACATTAATCATGATTTAAAAAATAAACTACTTAATTTTTAAAAACTTGACAAATTCTGTATTTAAAATTTATTGGCAAATTCTTGGTAGTTTCCATATTTTCAAAGGTCATGTTATGAAAAATATCAGCATGATAAATGAACTGAAAAATAACTAGTAATTTTATCTGCTAAAATAAACATTTTTATAATAAACAATATGTTTTATAAACAATCTCAATATAAAACATCAGGAGACTATAATTGTACTTCAAAATTCAGAGGTTAGGTACTTTCTTGTTTGTTTTGTGTGGCTATTACAAAAGATGTGAGGCTAGGTTATTTGCAAAGAAAAAAAGCTTTATTTGGACTCATTGATTTGGAGGCAGGCAAGATACAGTGGTTGCATAGGTTAGCTTCTGGTGATTGTATCATGGTGGTTCAACTCATGGTGGGAGGTAGAGGGACAAGGAGGTGTCTGCAAAGAGAGAGAAGGGGCTGAGCTCCACAAAGAGCTAACTCATTCCTGAAAGACAAGCATTAGTACATTCATTCAGGCTCCACTACTATAATCCAACACCTCTGAAAGGTCCCACTGTGTCTTGATAAGGGTACATTGGTTAATAAACCTCAACATCAGTTTTGATTGGAAAAAAACCATAGCCCACAAGAGTGGGTACTTTGGAAAAAGAAGTTAGTTCTTTTTTTCATTATGAGGTCAGCATTACTTACTTTATCTCACTTTCACTGTGATAAAGAGTGTATAAATTGATTTCCTTAAATAAACTTGACAAATTCTGTATTTAAAATAAGAACACAATATTATAGTGTAATACTGTATTAATGTAGTTTAGTATTAATCAAACCTGGATCACAAAAGAAATACAGCAGCAGTTACACAAAGGTTTCCTTCCACATCAACAAAGACAAGCAGTTACTTGGAATCACCTGAAGGGCAGGTTCTGCACCAACACAGATCTGACCACACTACACATGTGGCAAAAATTATGACTGATATATATGTTTCAACTGGAAATGTTGCATGCATTTAATTTCTTTTTTTATGTATTAAAAGGGAGAGAAAATTAGAACCTGCCATTCTATTATCTCTGATTTCAACTTAAATGAGAATCTCTCCAAATTTATTGTAATTGAATGTGTCTGTTGTTCCAAATTCACCTTGAAAGCACATTATTTCTTATTCTAATGAGTGTATATATAGTAAACCAACCACCCTAAAATTTGTGTTCTTAAAAGATAAAAGATATATTAGCATTTATTAATAGATTATTGTAATAAAGGAAAAATTTTAAAAATCTACAACTATGCACAATTCATCCTTTGCTCATCCTTTCTTTTAATTTTGAGTCTCTTTTTCGTCATTGACTATATGCAGAATATAATACCATATATATATATATATATATATATATATATATATATATATAATCATACATAATATGAAAAGAAATAAATGCCATTGCTATAGGCCAGTGTGACTTAGGATTTGCTTGTTGCTACAACAAGGGCTGACCGATAAACATGATTACGAAGTTGACATTTTGTCCATCATAGTGAACTTGGCAAGTATTGCTAAACCACTTTCTAGGAGATTTTGCACAAAAGTTCACTGACACCAATGACATGTGGATATAATAGATCAGTAGTGGCCTTTTTACTATACAACTCCCCTGTATTAGTTAGGGTCCAATCAATTAAAAACACAAACTAAGTATTTTCAAGAAATGTGTTTAATATAGGCAATTAATTATACAGATGTTAAGGTTGGGGATGTATTTCAGTGGTAGAATGCTTGTGTAACATGTGTGAAGCCATGCAATCCATCTCCAGCATTGCAAAAATAATGATGATGATGATGATGATGATGATGATGATGATAATTAATTACACATTTGTTAGAGGTATGAAAGTAAAACTGAAAACTTAGACAACACCAAGTTAATAACTAGAAAGAAATTAGTATTTCAAGAGATACAAATAGGAAATATTTATGCAAACTTTTATTTTGATATTTAAATTTGAGGATTATTTTTGAGACTGTGTCCGCATATAATAGCTTGGTGTTCAATTGAAATGTGTAAGTTGCTTCCTACAAGTTGGTTACTAGAAAATGTGTAAGTTTCTTCTACTAAAGCTGTAACTAAATAAAACTGAGATAAGACGGGTGTGGAGATCAGCTTTCTCTTTTAGTTTGGGTGCCCTCTATCAGATTTGAAAAATTAAATTCTTTATTTACATATGGTTCATTCATAGCTTAGTAATCTCCGCATACATTAAGAAAAGATCATTCCGTATGAAGGTCACATCCACCTCCACAAATCTGTTTGAACAATTTGACTGATGAACAGTCAAACCAGTCCAAAAATGAGACATCAATCAAAAGGTGTTGTCCATCAAAGTAAAATTTTTGTCAAGTGCTTTTTAAAATATAAAGATGTTATTTGAATTTTGACTTTCTTTTCTTACTGCCTTTTTTTAAGATAAGCTTTGCAGAGGTATAGTTTACATGCAATTTTAAGTGTACAGGTTTGACTTGTGCGTCTTGGTAGTCAATTAACCCCTACCAGAATCATGATAGAACATTTCAAACATCCTCTTACACCCCTTTACAATCAAACCCCTCCACAGTGCCCACTAAGGCCACTACTGATCTGTTTTCTTCACTCTTCGTTTGCATCTTCTACTACATAATATAATTGGGATTATAGAGTCTGTAGCCTCTGGTTTCTACCCTCTTTCATGTAGCATGATTCTCTTGATATTTGTCTATGTTGTTAAGCAATGTTATAAAACCCACATTACATTTCTATTACTTTTTGTTTGAATAGTTGTCTTTCAACAAAATTATAAAATGAAAAAGTATGTCTTTATTTATCACATATTTACTCTTCTGTGCTTTTATTCCTTTGTGTACCTGGAAATTTTATTCTGGTACCATATAATTCTTTTTGGAAAAATTACCATAATTTAGGTCTGTGTGCCATTAATTCTTTCAGCTTATTGCCTAAAAAAAAATTTATTTTGCCTTCTGAATGGCTGTTTTTACTGACGTTTGTTGATTATTTTTTTTCCTTCATCAGATCTTTAAAGATGTTTCCTCATCGTCTTTTTTATTGCCTGGTTTGGGGCAAAAGTCTGCAGTGATTTTTTTTTTTCATTTCTCCAAATGTAGGTGCCTTTTTACTCTGGTTGTTTTTAGATTTTATACCTTGTAACTATTATATAGCAATTTGATCTTAAGGTGTTTTAGAGTAGTTTTATTTATGTTTTTTTTTTCTCATGTGGTATTTGTTGAGTTTTTAGAGCATAGAATTTTATAGTTTTATTATATTTGGAAAATTTTTAGGCAGCATTTTTTCAAATCTTTTTTTGCCTTACCATATCTTCCTCTCTTCCTCTGATACTCTAATCACAAGCATGACCTCCTTATCTCCAAGTAATCAATTGAAATTTCTCAAAATATTCACTCTACCTTCATTCAAGGGTTTTAAATATACCTTCTAAACACATAAAAATATTTTGCAACATATTTTTAATACCCATCATTTGAAATATACATTAAATTGATTTTCTAAAAAGTTTTTAAGAGATTTTGAGGTCTTCTGAAACTAATCACTAAAATGTGTGATCTCATAGCAAATATGGAAGTAAAAGTACTGACTTGCAGATGACTGAAGTCAATATTGTGCCTAACTTCAAAAAGAAATAAAGAGAGGTACACCAAGAAAATATACTTCTCATTTTTATTGTTTCTTCAACAATTGTACCTCTGTTTATAAATACCCAGGTGTAAGCAGTGTCTTCTTGCCTCTGGAAAGCTCATGTTCCATGAATTACTCATACCTTGTTTCCCATGTGTTTCCCTACCTACATGTTTCTGCATCCAAAAATGCCATCTAGCTTCACCCAGAAAACAATGTAGAAATAACGCAGGACAGTCTTTTCTTCATTTTTTATGAGCAGTTCAGTGACAGTATGATGTTACAGGGAGTAACTGCTCACCTTTAAAATGTGTTCCAGAATTCATATCTCCCAAATGAGCCATCCGACATGCTGGTCTTCAAAGGAGTAATTATTATAGAATAATGAATGAGATTTAGATGCAAATGCTAACTTTTTATCTACTACAGAAGAGACTCAGAACAACAAGCATACTGCTTCTTGTTCCATTTTCTATAACCACTTCCTGCTACTGGGAGATGGCCAGTGGGCTTCTCTAGGCTAGGTCTATTTCTAATTTGACTGATTTGGCTCATCAGTTTGTTAATTGTCCGGTTCAGTGAAAATAAGTTTTATATTATACTGTCTGCATTCATTTTCTATGGAGATCAGGTAATTGACTCCATTGTATATAAAAAGTACTCAGAGAATACCAATTGTTTGTTCAGTTTTTAGTGAATTAAGAGTTGAAATATGGGCATTTGGAGGGCACATTGAAACAATAATTACAGTCTTCCTAGAGATCTCTTTCCTACTCTGCTGTACCAGGAAAAAAAATATACTTGCTCTTCAATACCAGTTCTTGGTCAAATATTTCTATAAATAATTCTATGACCCCTTGAAGTAAAATTGGATTTATTATTACTATTAATGTATATTTCCTCATCCAAGATATGGTTAACTCCTCAATTAAAGGGATTTTACTGTTGGTTACACAGACTCAGAATCTTCAACAAGATCTTCAGGAAATCTGAGTGAACAACTGAGTGGGACAAGGACAGTATTCAATAGGTGACATTGATTGAAAGGGTCGTGTAAAGCTGAGGGTTAATATTGAGTATAACCCTTAAAGTTTCAGTAGGAAAGAATTGAGCATTAAGGAGTAAACTATATAAATCTAGGTAGAGAAAAAGGCCAGGGCATTCTGCAGAAAATTCTATGAATGGATATATGGATGAAAATTAGAATGTCATGTCGGACATGAAGAAAATTGACTTGATCTGGTGAAAGGTACATTTGGGGGAACTTCAAGAAATGGGTTTGAATATGTTTGGGGAGTAAATTTTTCAAAATGACATATATTGATGCATATAGGTTTGGAGTCAATGCAGTAATGAATAGGGAACTACTACATATATGAATAAATAATTGTACCTTTATCCTTTTCTCAACCAACAATAGGATTGCCTTGAAAAATCTGTTTATTCTTCAACAATAATCAGTAACTAGAGAATGACTATACCCAGCAGATAGTACAAAAGACAGGGAAGAGTAAAAATGGCCATATATATCTTAATACGTGACTGAAGGCTGCACACTTGTACTTTTCTTGCTATTTGGACTCCTGGAATGCCAGGCCTCTGAAGCTGCCTGAACTGAGAATACCACGTGCCTCTTCCACTTTTAATATGTTGTCACAGAAGCCAGAAAGAATGGGGGCTTGAAATCCAACAAGGAAGATATGAAAATCATCCAAAAAGATAAGGAAAATTTAAACTACAATTTGTTAGTGGGAAGAATTAAGAAGGGCTAGATCTGAGAGGTGAATCCATGGAGGTGAATCAATGGAATAATAAGGAAGACCTGGTATTGGGATGGGGATATTGCTCAGTTGTAGAGTGTTTGCCTCCCATGCACAAGGCCCTGAGTTCAATCCCCAGTTTCTCTCTCTCTCTCTCTCACACACACACACACACACATACACACACAAAACAAAACACAAAAACAAAACATACCCGATAGTAGTCACGATGATAAGTAAAATGAAGGTTTGATTACAGTAATAGAATGAGAACCAATTTGAAGTGGTTAATGACAGACCATGAGTTAGGGGGTATAGATATTATTTTTGACGTGATGGCATATCATTCAAAGTAAAATAGTATAAGTAAATAAATTGAGAGATTTTTCAAGAAACAAGCTCAAGGGAGAGTAGTAGAGATAAATAGGTCCATTCATTTGTAGAGGTAATGATTAAAATTATGAGAATAGGTGAGCTCTCTTGGAATATAGATGGGGAAACCAGAGATACCATTTTTATATTTCAGTGCCAAATGCATTCTTGATCTTAATTAGGAAAAAATAATTAATTTCATTTTATTCTCTTAATTGAAAACTTTTCTGTAAAAAAAAATGATTATAAGCAAAAACACAAACAGAGGCTAGACTCTTCCTTAGAAACTTAGGCACCCTGAGAGAGAATGGACTGTTAGTTCCTTGTGGTAGAGGTCTTAATACAGAAAGCACCAATGGTTCCAAGTAACCATGATAGTGAAAAATTAGGTGTGTTCCTCACATAGAAATCTTCCAAACACTGGGATGCTTGGTTTGTGGGTCTCTGAAAGAAAACAAGGAGAAGACTGCATTTTCATATTTACAAAAATTAAAACTTGTTTCTTACTGTCAAGGGATTGAAGTGCACTTAGTGAACGGAGAAGTGAGGACAGCTAGAAGAAGTGTAGACTCTGCAATATTTTGTAAGATGGAGAAAGGTGTGGACCAGAACCACAGAGAATTTGATGTCCCACAATCTGTGAGCAAGATCTCTCTGCTGAAGCAGGAAGCAAGAGGCTCTGCAGACCTTGCAGGAGACAGTTGAACAAGGATCATTGGCATTGCCTGAGGCAAAAGAACATGGACCTTGGCACATATTCCTACATTTCATTTGTTGAACAAAGTGTAAACCACTTTGTTCAACAGAAACCACACCAATCCACACAGCCCAAAGGATTTGGAAGTAGAGAGTATTTGTTGGCTGTTTATTCAAATGGAACTGGAAAGGAATTTGGTAGAATGTCTCCTGATAAATAAAACACCTGATTAAAGATGTAGAATTAGACAAATGTTGGAAACTTCAATGGAAAAGATAAATACAGTATTCACTTCATTTTAAATCATGTAATTTTCTAAGATGAACCAATCCTTGCTTTATAGAAATTGTATTGGAGAGAAATTCATATTCTTATACAAATAGAAGATTATGTTTTGAACCAGGAGAGATAAACTAGATTCTAATTCTAGTCACAATTGGCGAGAAGCTAAAGACTAAGATTTCCAGAAGAGGAAAGTTTTAAAAAGAGGATTGAGGGATGGAGAGGAGTAATTTCCCTTCATATGATAGTATTCTTTGGGATATTGGTTGTGAAGAGAAGTTACAAAGGGAAAGAATCCTTCTGAAAGCACTTACGCTTTTATGAAAACATGTATGCTTTTCATTGTCAATTACTGCCATATGACTCATTTTCAAATTCAAAAGATACCTTCTGTTTTCCAAGCTTTGCAGAATCCTGAGAGTCGGGAGTTTTGTGTTAACATGGTGAATTATAGACACTGTGCTTTTAGGATTTGAGCAATTGAAGCAGAAGAAAAGTCATACATGGCATTTCAGTACACAATGGGGCCCAGACTTCAGTGTTAAGGTAAAAGGTTGATGAAAGGTACAAGGGAATATAATGGAAAAACCTTGCTTTTAATCCATCAAAAATCCATTGATGATTTCAGTTTTTATTCATTTGTTATGATATAGATATGAGTTGTCCCTCAAAAGCTCATGTGTGAGACAACACAAGAATGTACAGAGGTGAAATGATTAGCTTATTAAAGTTGTAACCAAATCAGTGGATTAATCCACTTCAGTGGATTAACTGGGTGATAACTGTATGCTGTTTAGGTATGGCTGGAGGGAATAGGTCACTGGGGGCATAACTTTGAGGCTTATTCATTTTTTGTCCCTGATGAGTAGAGCTCTCTTTACTTCCTGGTTCCTACATCCTCAGCTGCTTCCCTCTGCTATGTCTTCCTGGCATGGTGTTCTGCCTCACCTTGGTCCCAGAGATATGGAGTCAGCTAACTGTGTACAGAAACTCTGAAATCATGAACCAAAATATTTTTGTTTTCTCTTCTACGTTGTTCTTGTCAGATCCTTTTGTCACAGTGATGAAAAAGCTGACTAAAACACCAATAAAGACTCTTCTCCTACATAATCACAATTGATATTTTGAAATATGCCATGCATAACCAGAATTTATAAGACATATAATAGATCTTATGGAATAATAATATAATGAACTCTATTGTAACCCAACTTGGCTTTTAAAACAGAACATGACCAGTGCCTTAGAGGCCCATCCAGTACAACCTCTCAGATCACATCTCCTCCTTCAGTTACCTAACAAGTAACCACTAGCTTGAATATTTGGTAAATCTTGTCCCTGGTTGTTTTTAATTGTTTTGTCATTCATGCATGTATACCTAAATAGTGTATTGTGACTGTCTTTTGGTAGATGTTGAATTTTGTTTTTATAGAATCATTATGTAAGAGTATTTCTGCAGTAGTTTAATTTAAAAATTAGGTTCATTATGGTATTTTTGTACAGTTGCAGTTCATTCATTTTTATGAATATATTCTATTTATAAATGTACTAGAATATATCCATTATTCTTGTGGACATTAGTCCATTTCTAGCATTTGGATATTATACAAAAATGCTGCCACAAACATATTTGTTCATATATTCTAGAATGCAAGAACGTAGCTGTTGTGGTTTATATGCCTAGGCATGAAAATGCAAGGTGGTAGTGTTATGTATATGTTCAACTTAGATAATAACTATTTCCTTAAGTGGTCATAACCATTTCTTTTATATTTCAGTTAGCAATGGATAAGAATTTCCATGGCTGCACATCCTAACTAACACTCAGTACCTGTAGTCATTTTAATAATTTGTCAATCTGGTGGAAGTAAAATGGTCTGTTGTAGTTTTCATTTGTTCCCCTGTCTGCTAACATTATAATATAGATTTTGAAGATACATTTATTTTATCAACACAGTCCTTTGTCCATTTTCCTATTAGATTGCTTGATTTTTTGGGCTACTGACATGTAGAAGTTCTTTTTGTGTTATGGATACTACTAATGTATAAATTATATGTGTGTATGTGGATAATATCTACTTTCTAGTAGTTTGTCTTCTCTGTAAATTTTTTATGATGTATTTTGTAGACCAACCAGCACTGTTAATTTTAATATGTTTTTCCTTTCCCTAATATTGCTCAGTTTTTTGTTATTTTTCTCTTTTTAATTTTATTTTTAAAGATTATTTGAGGTCCAAAGAATAAATTAATCTGTGTCATTTTATGTATTGCCTGTTTTTTTTTTATTACCAAGGTGATATTACTTTTTAAAATGTACTGCAGATTGGCCTCTCTTTTTTTCTGAAAGAGTTATTATACATCAAATTGTCCTTTCCTGAAAATTTTAGTATAACTAAACTTTAGTATAACTCCAAATATGAATAGGCTCACTTCTTAAAATTGGTACTGGAAGTTCCAATTGGAACAAATCCTAACATATACACAAGATTATATGTAAAAGATAAAAATCCCCTTCTAGTAGTCTTAGGTAAATCAGGCTACATTCACATAACATCTGTGTTGCTATGTGAACATACTCCATTGTTTCTAACTGCTTACACTTCACCATATTTACTTATTTCCTATCTCTTTAATGGACATATCATCTAGGTCCCTACCACTACTAAGAATGCTATGATCAGGCTGTAACCAGGCATCATGTAAAAACACTTAGAACTGGTGCATCACAAGCCCTACCCAAACAGAACAGACACCAATCTTTGTATCTGGATAGTCTCTAGGAAAACTCTACTGGTGGGTTCACCAGGCCATATGTTTGTATTCCTATTTTTTAACAACAGATGTGTTATACTGATACACAAGAGCAGATTTATGGCTTTCCTTATACATACTTCCTATGTGAGAATTTTTTTTTGAAACATGGAAATAGATTTGCAGTTGTGTGTTTGTTTATGGTGTGCTTTCTGGAATGTTGGACCAGTTGACATGCCTCCTGGCAGTGGTTTGGGTTATATCCTTACATTGTTTTCAGAACTTGTGAACCTAAAGGTATTTAAGGGTGATCTCACACTGAACTAATATGTCTCTGATTTCTAATAAGCTGAAGCGTCTGTGGGTTTCATCTCTTTGTGAATTGAACCTTTTCTTGCTAGTGTTCGTATTGAAATTCTTGTATTTGATGATTATCAGGAACTCCTTATAATTGAATATTAAAACTTTATTGCTTTTGATATTTAAAATATCTTCCTTTATCACCTTCATGTTTACTATGTCCTTTTAAATTTTTGATGTAGATGAAGAGAGATTAAAAATAAAAACTATAGTATTCTATAATTATACAGTAATTGTATTCCCAGGTCACAAATAATCTCTGAAATTCTTTTTTTTTTCGAGGCTTTGAAGCATGTGGTATGAGAATGTTTTATTTTACTTAAAAAGTATCTACTTTGGAACAAACTGGTAATTCACAAAGTCTCTGAAAACTTCACGTGATTTTTTCTAAAATTAATTATGAAAATTTTCAGATATACAAACTAAAGAACTATTACAATAAAAATTACCATACACTCTACATTCAATACTTGCAAACATTTTGAAATATTTGCTTTAACTCTATCATATTGTCATCATTCACTAAACTTTAAGTTCTATATATCTAAGAGATTTTCCATACACAGTGCCAAATAGTGATTGAAAAAGCCATACAAAGTTGGGCTGGGGATGCGGCTCAAGCAGTAGCATGCTCACCTGGTATGCGAGGGGCACTGGGTTGGATCCTCAGCACCACATAAAATAAAATAAAGATGTTGTGTCCACCGAAAACTAAAAATATGTACATTGTTATTACTATTACTGTTAACAACTAGTTAGGGATCACAGAAGAGTCTGGTTGAGAAAAATTAATGCAATATAAATGTCAATCTTGAAAAACTTTCAAAAGTTTTTCAAATGTTCTTCATTGACAGACATCTAAATTTAGAGTGTCAATCTTTATGCCAAAATTCCCAAAGCAAGTCTTCTAAGGAAAAAAAAAAAAAACTTCAGTATATTTAGTAAGTTTATTCTTCTTAGACATGGTTTATCATGTAGTTAGTTCTGTCAAGTTGAAATATAAGTTGTCTTGCACCTAGAAAAATGTATATGTAAAAACAAACAAACAAAAAACTTCTTTGCTCTCCCCTACCTGTTTTATTTTAAGATTTCAAACAAATTTTCTTTCCTAAACATAAAGAAATTCAAGAAAATACCTTGCCCTTGGGGCACATACTGTCTATATTTTGGTTTAGATGGGGGTAGGAAGAGGAAGGAAGAGAGGGTAAAAGCAAGTACAGGGGATTTAATTAGAACAAATTATATTCCATGCTTTTGTAAAGATGTAAACATTGAATCCTAATGTTATGTAAACCTAAAATGAACCAATAGAAAAGGAAAAAAAAAAGACAGTTGCGTATTTTGATCCTGTATGAGACACTACAAGAATTTTCAAAGGTGAAAATTGGGTTATGAGAACCTAAACCTAATCAGTGCATCAATTCTCTGATAAGGATTAATTGGGCAGTAATTGTAGGCAGGTAGGTTGTGGCTGGAGAAGATAGGTCATTGGGAGCATGTTTTTGAGGTTTATATTTTGTCCATGGTAGTGAAGCTGTGTCTGCTTCCTGATTGTCATGTCTTGAGCTGCTTCCTCCTCCATGCCTTCTACCTTGATGTTCTGCCTCATCTTGGGCACAGAGCTATGGAGTCAGCCATTCATGGACTAAGACCTCTGAATCCATGAGTCCCAAGTAAACTTTTCCTTCTCTAGGTTATTCTTGTCAGGTCTTTTTAGTCACAGAAGAAAAAGCTAACCAAACAGTCTAAGATAGAAGATAGAGTTTCCATGGTATGTGAAGCAAGTTGTGTTAGAGAGAGCACAAAGTGTCATGAGGATAGAGGTTGTGAATCTCAGTCTGCTTGAGTAGGACATAGCAGGAGACTTCTCAGAAAAGATGGTGCCAAGACTAAGTGATAAAGAAAGAATGACAGTCTTGGAGGAGAATATGCCAGACTCGGGGAGATGAGTGAAGTTTGGCATGCTACAGATGGACAATTGTTCTGTAAGTTTGCAATGAAATGAAGGGATGAGGAGAACAGGAAGAGATGAAGTAGGAGACATAAAATCATACCTCAAAGGATCTGGTATACTAACCCATTTTGAATCAATTATAATAGATCTTACATAGGGGAGTGGTATGTCAATTGAACCCTTCTGGAAGACAGATTGGAAAATGGATTATGGGTAAGGGATGGATGCTGAGAATTTGGGCACTTTCTATTGCTATTATGTAGTTGCAAGTGACAGATAACTTAGAGAAACTAGTAGTGATCTTATGTTGTTTTTTTATTAGGTGACTTGGTTATACACCTGTCCTCTCTTTCTAAACTGATCTCCCTGAGGGAGACTGTGCCTTATTCATATTTGTGAGTAAATGAAGGTGACCATTCAAAAATTGCTTTCTATTTTCTAGTCATCATGGTGTAGGACTTTAAAATGTCATCTGGTTGGATTCTTGCAATGATATTAAGTAACATTAGTAGATATATTTTATTATTATTATTATTATTTTGTCTTTTCAGGAAACTGAAACAATTTTCAGGAAACAGAGTTTCAGAAAACTTAAGATAGTAAATAGAAGAGTTTGTATCAGCCAAGACCCTGGCAGAGAACACATGGCACATTCAAAAGGGAGGAACTTAAGAAAAGTTAAATAAAGAAGCTCTCAATAAAAGAGTGGGCAGGGTGAAGGGAAACAAACAAACAACAACAACAAAACAAAAACAAAGGAAGGCCTAAGTGCCTAGAGTTAGTGATGCGAAAGCGGCCCCAGGACTCTATTTTATGTTTTCCATAAGTCTTCATATTCTGCTATTAGTATGTTTTTCTAATTTGTGTATGTCACCTGTTGTATGTCACCCACTACTTATACAACTAAAATGCAAGCCCTCTAAAGGCAGAGAATTTCAGTTTTGTTCATTCTTATATTCCCAAAAGTTAGTGTTCTGCCTGGTATTTAGTGAACTCCAAATTAATAATGAACAAATTGGCCAATGTGAACAGAACACAGCTGAATATTTGAGCAAACTGCATTTTGGGGGGCATTTTAACATTTAGATACATTGTATGATTGACTGTCTCCTAATTGGATTTGGCCTTTTTTTTTTCATGGCCACATTTTATCTTAAGTTCAAAGTGTAAGTTCAGCTCATACCTAGATGGCTAATGCCTCAAAGATAGAGAGCATAGTCTACCCTTGTACTTTACTGCAATTATTATTATTGAAGAAAATATCGCTCATTGTTGGTAAATATTCTCCTTGTATCAAGTCAAGTGGAATCATCAGGAAGCACCATGCTAGATTTCCACAAAGAATTATAGAAGCCAGGCATAGTGGTGCATGCCTGTAATCCCAGCAGCTTGAAAGGCTGAGACAGGAGAATCACAAGTTCAAAGCCAGCCTCAGCAAAGGAGAGGCACTAAACAACTCAGTGAGACCCTGTCTCTAAATAAAATACAAAATAGGGCTGGGAATGTAGGTCAGTTGTTGAGTGCCCCTGAGTTTAATCCCTGGTTCAAAAAAAAGAGAAAAGGATTATACAGTGTTGAGAGCCACATCCGAAGGGGACCCAGCAAACTTCCAGCTGCCAGCAAACTTCCAGATGCCAGCAAACTTCCAGCTGCCAGCTGATGATTGGCTCACAGCGGCCCCAGCAACTTCTAGCTGCCAACTGATTGGCTCCTCTGCGGTGATGCTCATTGGGCTGTTTCCCCGCCCTTTCAGACCATGGAGCTGCTCATTGGGGGACTTTTTTGGCTCCGCCCACGTGACCCAGCCAATCGGCCTCAAGAGCAGGAGGAGTGGGGGAGGTTGAGAGGCTTGTGGGAACCCGGTGGTGGCAGTTGGGCTCTGAAGGTTTTTCCTGAGGAGCTGTTTTGTTTGGCTGTGTGTGGTTCTAAAAATAAAGTTCGTTTCTTTTGACAGGTGGCTCCTGAATTGTGCCCAGCCAGACTGCGGCAGTAGAGATGCAATTTAATATTGTGAACTATGTCTCTAAGTTGCTCTTTATACATCTTACTATTTTGCTACCTTCCTCTTAGAATTTTTTACATGACTTCCTAAAATAGTATTTTTGTTTATGCTGTTTTCAACTTAAGAAAACACTGCAGTGTTCCAGTCACCACAGATGTGGGGAGCTACAGGTTTACTTTACAAGCACGAGAAAGCATATTTGGAAGCACACGGGACCCACTGAGGTCTAGCCCATCTTTGAGTTTGCAGTTCCAACCTAGGCATCTGGATTTCAATCAAGAATGTAGCTTCCATTAGTTTCTGTTGCTTTCTCTTGGTGATACTCTATTTAAACATTTTAAAACTTTTTCTATTGCAATACAGTATATAAAAAGTTTGCAAATTTTAAGGTAATTTACAAGGAAATACAGCCATATAAACACCATCCCCATTAAGCACTCAAGAAGCATCATGTTGCTCAATCTCAGTAAACATCTTTACAAAAGTAAATAGTCTTCTTCTAGCTACATCAGTACAGGTTAATTTTTTGTAGTTAAGATTGATTAAGATGTAAGGTATATACCCCCTGTCCATCCTTTTTATGTATTAGCTTTGCCTCATTTTGAACTTTACATAATTAGGGTCATATCACATGTAGTACCTTCTCATTTGGCCTCTTTTGGTAAATGTGATGTCTAAGAAATCCATCCTGTTAATTTTGCAATTATAATTGACATTTTACTGCTATAAACAAAATTGGTTGCATCAATACACTGTGATTTATTTTCCATTCCATTGTTGATGGACTTTTAGGCTGTTCACAAATTTTAGTTAGTAGGAATAATACTTCTATAAATGTTTATCTTGTATCTTTGATAAGCTATGTTCTTGCATTTCTCTTGGTATATATCAGTGGGTGAAATTTCTGAATCATAGAATGTATGTATGCTTAGTTTTAGTAGATATTACCAAACAATGTTCTGCAGATGTGCTATCAATGTATGTGCTCATCATTTGCTCTGCAATTCCACCAAAACTTTCATGGTCATTCTTTAAAATATTAGCCATTCAGGTGGCTGCATGGATGGCTTTAATGTTCATTTCTCTAATAACTGATAAAATTAGGCTCATTTGACATTTGGTTATTTGTAAAAAGTACCCAATTGTGATGTTCTCCTTTTAAAAATTGATTTGATTGTCTTTTTATTATTAATTTGTGGGGGTTCCTTATTCATCATGAATATAAATTGTGTGCACATGTAAGCACATCTGCATGTGTATATACGAATAGATACATATGTATGTTCATGTGGGTGTATGCATATGTGTTAATATATGAATGCATGCATAAATACACATACACATATTCTCAGCACCCAAGGACTTTACTAACTCCATTCATTCACTGTAGTTACTCCAACATAAGTAGAAGCAAAATTGTCTCCATTCTTCTAACTTAGCTGTTCTGCATAAATTCTTCTATGTTACCTTTACTGTGTATTATTTCTGTGTATTAATCTTTCATCTAATGACCTTGTGGCAGATTTTTTCAAAGATAGCTTTTGCAATATTTCCCATTCAACATGGTATTTATATAATGTGATTTTGCTATTTGGTCTACTGAGACAAAATATTTGTTTCCTCTCCTTGAGCCTAGACAAAATTGTGCCTATGGTTTAAGTGATGCTATGTAACTTCCAAGGGTAAGTCATGAAAGACAGCATAGTTTTCACCAGATTCTCTTGGAATTAATGCTTTTGAAATGCAACCACCATTCTGAAAGGAAGTCCAAACAAGCCCACGACAAAAGCCTTTACATGATAATGTTCTAGCTGACTATTCAACTGAGATCTCAACTAACAGTCACCAGCAGTCACTAGATATGAGAGTGAATATACCACTAAATGATTCTTACACCTAGCTATTAATTCACTTTCAGTCTTTACACCCTCTGTGTGAGTCCTGAGTCACATAAGAATGGCCTCCATTCTTATGACTGTTCAAATTCTAGATTACATAATCCATGAACATAATAAAATGATTATTTTATTATTATAAATTCTGGTGTGATTTGTTAAAATGCAATAGCAACAGAAAAAGAAACTTTCTCTAATGCCTTGAACTTAAAATTTTGAGTGGGTATCTATCCGAGTAGCATGATAGTTTAGGCTAATTTTTAAATATATGTTAATTTTATTTCTATGCTAACATCTGTTCTTTTCCTTCATTTATCTAAGTGACAAGTTTCTTAGAGGATTTAGCCATTATATCAATATCCCGTTCACTCAGCTGTGGTCAGTAGAGTGTTATATCAAAAGTCATTTTTTTTTCATAGAAGAAGATTAAGGGAATATTTATGTGGCAGATAGCTTAATGTTTGTAGACAGTATGATACAAAATGCACATATTTGCTAATAAAATAGTAAAAGTTTGTTAGATAATTCTAAAATAAAAATGACCAGTATAGGTTACTGGTAAGCTAACTGTTGTCATGATCGGATCTCAACATGCAAGTAGATGGTAGACCATCAGTTTTAAGAAGTACAACCCAAATGTATATTGAGGCAAACACAACAGAAACCTATTTCAGGCTCATGAAACTATTCTGGTGAGTAAGTCAGTCAAAATGCAGGTGGCGAGGGGAGAGTGGTCTTTGTATGCAGTCATTCAGAGACCTAGACTTCCAAAGACTCTATGATTTTCAACACAGCCTTTCAAGTTGGAAGCAAAAAAGATCACGGGCAACAAGTCAAGGGAGGATTTTATGGGCCAAAATGTAGCGCACATTACTTCTGGTCACACTTTATTTTCTCCAACTCAATATGCTACATTTAACTGCAAGGGAGTCAGTAGCATAGCTGTAGACCCAAAAAGAAATGAAAACCCTAAATTTTGATGAGATGCAAACAGCCTCTGTAATAAACATGCACGTGCATGCACACACACACACACACACAAAAATAGATAGAATTTAATATATTTACTATTAATGATAGTTTAGAAAATTAAAAGTAGAATTTAAGTGTTATCCAGTAGTTCTTCTGGTGTTTTTCTTCCTTTATTTGCTCTGTTACAGCCTTTGCTAAAGCCTGAATGATTCCACTCTTAATCACATATTCTTTCAGGATATAAAGCTGAGAACATTTCTCTAATCAGTCTTTCATAGCTTAGAAAGATAACTCAAAATGAGATTGCAATGAAGAGAGGCATAGGTACTCTGGACTTGAGTGGCCATTCTCTGGTTGAATAGTTAGCTAAGAGATTATACTGACATGACATTTTATCTCTATCTTCCTCCATTGCTTTTTTTTTTTTATAGATAGAAAATGAAATCCCTGCACATTTCTCTTCTGCCCTTATGCTATATTCCAATTCATTGAGATAATTTGGGCTGCATGATATTTGTGACTACAAATTAGCACAGGACACATGCAGGTTGAATGCAAAAAATGTGAGTATTAATTCCTAACTTCTCATCCAAGGCAAAATAAAGCAGTCTAGTGACTGAAAACAAAACAAAACAAAACAAAAAATTAGAGCTTTTCAGCTTTTTCTATTAAAATACACTGATTTGCATATATAATGCTCATGGAAAACCATATGCATTTAAAAACATATACTAAATATGTCAAATAGAAACTTAGAGATGTTATGATATCCTAGCAAAGTTTTGAAACATTGCTGTGTTATGAGTGCCAAAATCTGAGAACTAGTGACACATAAAAAGCAAAATACCCCAAAAGGCTGTCCCTGGGCAAGTCTAGGCCTTTTTCTCATTTTTTATATTACTCACTTATCCTTTTTATTGAGTATAATTACTGAGTCCTTGGTAGCCCAAATTTTAAAACTTTTATCTAAAACATCACAAATTTGAAAGCAAATATATTTTTCATGGTCACATCTTTTTAATAACATTGCTTTTATACCATCATGAAAGATGTTGATGTTTCACAAGAGTTAACACTAAATTACATTCCTTAGTAAAAATTCTAAAATATTGCTGATTTTGTTTCTCCTCTAAAATATACATAGTATTATTTATAGTAATTAAAATTTAAAGAATATTTTAAAATGTAAATCTCCTATTAATCTGTACACATTTATTTTGAATAGAATTAACACTCAAATTAATGTCAAGGACATCTATTAAAGTTGGAAATACTGGGAGATTCTCTTTTGATTTGTGAATGTTCAAAGTGCTTTTACCTTTGAGCAAAATAACTGCGTGTTGAATAAAAATCACATTTTGAATGTCTGAATGATACTGGATTCTTTGCAGCTAAGTTCACATCGGAAGCAACTACACAAATTACTTTTAGTTTAAAAGTTAGCTAAATTCAGAGTTTCTGATGCATATTTTAACAATACAATGTTGCGGTCTTAACGAGGGCTGCATTTGTCTTTAAGTCCACATGATAGTGAAAGCTTAATATTAAAAAAAAAAAAAAAAAAAAAAAAATTTTGTCTAGCAAAAGTGATTTGAAGATGTTTTGCTCCATGCATGTGAACTCAGCAGGTGATTCTTGCCTATCTTTGATGTCAAACGCACAAAACTTCAGTGAGTAGTAGCTTCAGAAATGCAATAGACATAGCTGAGTCTTCATATGAAGCTCATGCTTGAACTACATCAGAAGAACTGACATCTATTATGGTGAGCAAAGACAAGTGTTTGAAAAGAGATTCAAACAGAAGTGTCAGAATTTACAGTGCATAGTTTTATATAAGTTGATTTTAACCAAGCATATCTCTATGAACTCTGCAGGATAGAAAAGAAATTTCAAAAGGCAGAGAAATTGTTGTCATCTAAGGGCAGGGAATGTTTTAATAGCTTAAGGAAGAACATTTCTGAAAGGTTATATGGTGATCCATTTACTTCGACTGAGTAATAAGGCTTGTCATTGTGATCCTGCAGTTTTTAACCCTTAGAACAATAGAAATGTCTGTGAACCAGAGAGCATAAAGGGGCACTTACAAACTCAGAAGAAACTTGAGACCCATTTTAAAGTTTAAAGTTTTAGTCACAGATTTACATTATAAATTTTCTGAGTAGTCTGGCTACCAGAAACAAAACAAACAAGAAGCAACAAACAAATAAAGACCCTTTCAGAGACCTATTGATCTAAAGAGAAATAGGCAGAGAAAATGCAGTTGTGCTTTCAAATCGATATTTTTTGAAAAATAAAAAAACAAACAAAAAAACGTGGGTAGTGTTTCCTGTGTTTCTTCATGTATGCTTACACTTTCCTCAACCATTCACAGGCTTTGTATATATTTTGCAAAAAAAGTCTGTGTGTGTGTCTCTGTGGGTTTAGGCACATGACAGTGTGCTTGGGTTATGGCTGGGCTGGGCTGGGTGCTAGGGACTTGTGTTAGATGAAGGTTTGTTTGAAATTGTGTCCTAAGGGCTTAATCACAGCAGTTCCCTAAAACTCTCCCTAAGGGGTCTAGTGTCACAAACTAATCTAATTGTTTTTCTAGCAATGCTTCTCTACCCCATACCCAAACAGATTTAAATAAAAGCAAAAACTGCTTGGCTAAGGCACAAAAACTCAATTCCTATGCAGCAATTTCCAGCGTGTAATCAACACTTAGCAGTGTGAGATCTACCTCTTCTTAACCTACAATTAGCACAATTAATGCACCACATGCCAAACCACTTGTTTAGTTATTATATTCTAATGTTTGCTTTTAACAACAAATTTCCCTCTCTAGATTAGCTGCTAAAGCCTCCTCCCAGGAAAAACAATCTGGCTAGTCAAATTCCAATTTGTCACTCCCTTGAGTGCCACATCTTGGTTCTTTTAGATTTAATTAATGAACTTACTGCATTTCATTTAAACAAATACTTTCTTTTCTTTTTTTTTTTTTTTCTATAAAGTAGCTGAGGCTTTTAGAAGGGAAAGAGTAACACTTGGCCCAAGTTGTAGGTTAGGTCAGTGCAAATTAAATGACAAGAATGTAAATTTAGCAAATGATCATTCTGCATGTACTTTTTACACAGCATGGTTGTATTGCTGTGGGTGTAACACCATGGGGGCAATTATGATAAACTAATGGCAAAAATAACCACTATTCACTGGGCTGTTATTGAATTAGCTCCTCCTATCCAGTTGTGTCTATTTCCCTTGCTGTTCTCATGAAATTGTTTATTTCTTAACTCAGCTAATATATTTCTTCTCTCTCATTTATAGACTCCAAGAAAGTGGAGAGCTTATAATTCTTACTGCTCTATCTCTGTCATTGAGCAGAGTTCCTAATTGATAGTGGGTGATCAATACCATTTTTCGTAGAATAAATGAATAAATGTTAAGTGCTTCACATGCATTATCTCATTTAATCTTCACAATAGGTATATATTATTATGGTGATTTTACAGATATGGAAACCAATCTTAGATGGGTTAAGCAAAATTGTTGGAGCCATAATTCAAATGCAAGTGTGTGTGACTCCAGTGTCATATATGGTAACTATTTCATGTTGTCAATTAAATAGAGATACACATAAGTAACTCATTCAAAATGGACTGAAAATTGATTTAATAAAGATACAAAGATCACCTATTAATGAGGAGATTAACTTTAAGTAAAGAACAGGGATTTAGTAAAGTTTTCTAGAAGAGCAAGATTGATTTCATACATTTTACTTTGTAATATAAAATCTTCCTATTTTCCCTTTTCAAAATATTTTCTATTTCAAAGATTTTGAAAAAACATTCTAATTCAATTTATGCATTATTTGTTTTCTTTATGTTGTTACAAGTGCTATAACAGCTGTCAAAATGCTGTCTACTAATTCTAAGATCTGCATTATCTCAGAGTCAGTCTTCGTAAAATGTCTTTTTCTTTTGAGAATGGGTCATGATATCTTATTTCTTAGTTTGTAGATTCTGGGTTTGACTATATTCCTCTTATGACTATCAACATATTTTATCAGTTTTTACTTTTTTCTTTTCTTTTTTTTTTCTTTGCCAGCAATGAACTTGTTTAGATTCAAAACTATAAGCTCAAATGCATGGGCAACAGCTCTGATATCATTTTTTTTAAAGCTATGCTGGGCTGCCTGAGTCTGCAGTGAATGAATTGATTATGATTCAACCAGAGATGCAAATACATTACACATAGAAAATTTGGGGTTCCTCTTCTCTGGCGTTTTCCCCTCCTAGTTCCTCCTCACATGAGTAGCTATGGTTACTCTGAATTCCATCTTGTGGTTCTTCATACCATAACTACAAATCTTCTATCAGAGTTAACGTTCACATAAGGTACAGACAGAGCCTATGCTCTGGCCAGCAGGTAGCCATGCAAAAGGAAAGTCATGAAGTGCTGTCTCTTTTCCCCTTGGAAAATAAGATTGGCTCAGGAAGTTGCTTGCCACTTACAATCTCCTATTCCTACTCCTCCTATCTGATCTTCCTGCTTTGGGTTCCTCTTGAATGCCTTAAAGTTGTGAGATGTTTCTTAAATAGGTTATCTAAAGTTAATGGTGAATAGAGGGTTAGTTTGAGAATTTACTTGATCTTCAACACAAGCTTTCTATGAACAGTAAGATTTCAGTAACCAAGAGAAGTTTGTCATGGGCACATAAGGGGTGCTGGTGATGGTGGTATGTGAGTAAAAGAGGACTTGTGTACCAGAGGAGCTGTTTGTACAATGATACTGAGAAGTAAAGGTTCAGCATGTTGAGTTGGTAGCACAGTGTACCAGGCAGTGTAGGCATTTGGTTATCTGTGTAGCTGAGAGGGAGAATGTGAATATAGAGGTAAGTTAGACAGGAACTCAACGGTTAAATAATTTTCCAAAATAACAGATGAAGGAGTTGGACTCAATATGTTGGCAGTAGATGGCCACTGTAAATGTTTGGGTACAGTAGAGAGAGAATCCTATAAGTTTAGGATAATTACTGGCTATTGTATGGAGGATGAGTCAAGTGACCCTTTGGGGAGTTTTGCATAGAAATCCAGAAGAAAGGCCAAAACTGAGACTGTTGCAGTAGAAATCCACTTGAACTGATAAAACATAATTAAAGTTCTAGAATATTTTTCACACACATACTCTATAATAGTTAAAAAGACATCTAAAATAAAATACAGTCACCATGGGAATTTAATTGTTAGAATGTTTTGATTGATAGATATTAAATTAATCATGAAACATTTATGAATTGTGATTTCAGCTTGTAGCTGAAGAACATTAAACTCCTTGGCAAATTTAAGCATTAAATGTACTTAATTGTTGTCAGTTGATTAGTATTATATTTGAGGGGACGAGAGTGAGAATAAACTGACATATTTAAATTGCTTACTACAAGCCAAGCACACTGCCTATTGAACTCCTGAGGAGTATTCATTTCTCTTCCCATTTCACAGATATAGAAACTGGTAAGCACAGAAGTTAGAAGTAACCTTTCCAAGGTAATATATCTTGGAGTTAGAAAATTACCATTTAAGTACTGAAATAGCTGATTTTAACATTTATTCTATTTTCAGCATACCTTTCTTTTAAAAGTGAAATCACAAACATAGCAGACAAGCTCTAAATCCTTGTCTGCAAAGAACTCCAATACCTCCTCTTCTTCAGTGTGTTCTGATGAATTACATCGGGTATTATTTCAATGACAGACACAAATTCCATGAAAGTACAACAAAAAGAGGTGTTTCTTAGGAAATATTTGTTCAAAGCTGTTAGAGTCTGTAAACAAGTCAAAATAACACCTGGCATTTTGCCAGGGGAATGTTAGAGTTGTAAACAAGTCTGGATGGTGCCTGGCAAAATGCCAGAGGGAGTGGTTTGAGAAGTAACAAAAGCGAGCCATTAAGTGTGGAGATTCCTTATTGGTTGACTGATGTATCTAGTTTATGCTAATTAGATAAGCTGTGTGGAATGTATAAATACTGCTCCTGTCCTGCAATAAACGGCTCCCACTCCTGCTGTATCAATCTACACAGTTGTTCGTCACCCCCCCAGTTATTTTGCTGCAGCCGGACTGCAGCACAAAGCATTTTATGTGTAAGAAAATTCTTAGTGTGGTAAAATGTGAAAAAATAAATATGTTGCTTAGTAACAAGAATATGTGAGATAAAATAAGTAATTTACATACAGGTGATCCAATTGCTTTGAATTTTTTATTAAATGATAGAGGTCACTAGGGATTAACTGGAGAAAAGATAACAATTTTAGTATGAGTGTTTGTAAAGTTCTGTTTTCTTATGAAGTAAGCATAAAGTAATAGTTCATTTAGTCCTTAGTAAAGCCTTTAAATATTACAAAAACCTCAATGATCCTTGAAGATATACCCAAATTTAAACTTACATCGCTTTTTCATGACTTCAGTCTTATACTGCTCATCATTTTTTTTTTAATCTAACAGTTTCTTAGAAATACCTAAGGGGTATGGAGGCAAGAGAAAAGATATCCCATGATTCTTTTACAACAGAAGATTCCTGAAGTAGGGGAGAAATCTCAAAAGTACTTAGTGAAGGCACGATGGCTTCGAATACTTAACAGCTCATGTTTAATGTCTCACACTTTTGGTAAGACGTTATTTGAACAATAAAATTTTACTAAAGACTAAAACTGGAAACACTGTTCAGATTCATCATAATGTGTTGTATTATGGGGGTAAAAGAATCACATAAACTACTCCAGATTTTAGTTAGCTATTACTAGTGACCCATGGGATCTATGAGAAGATGAGTCTCAGGAGATTAGGTTGTAAATGAGGTGAGGAAGAGGTGTAGGTGGTTATAAAATATCTCACTGAATACAGCTTGTTGAGAAAATATTTCTAGGGTTACAATGGGTTGAGTCCTGGACATCTGAGAAAAGGGAATCTTTGAATTTGGAACGATTGATCAGTTTTTGGTCAAGAACTGAATACAACCTCTTACTAATAGCTCTTATTTCTATTTTTATACTCAAAATGGTCTTGCTAATCAAGAAGCTTTTTGTGAGGGGCTAGAGGTGCTTTTGTGTTTTAAAAATTAAGCACTACCAGTGACTGGTTTCAAAATTTAGAATAAATACTAGAAATTTAAACTTACCATCACAAATATAAATATGATGTTTTCATAGTTTTCAAAAGGTCCTTCTAATTTCATGGAGATAATATCATGTCAGAGTTCCAGTTTCAATAACATTTAGTTAAATTAAATAGCTTCATGAACTTTGTCCACTGAGCTGAGGTAAAATTACAATAAATATTGAACCAAGCATATAAAATATTTTAATTGGTTATTCTTTTGGAAATAGCTGGTAAAAAGTGACTTGTGAACATGTTATGATATTTAAAGAAATATGTACATAATTTGAGCAGTCTATTTTCACAAAAAGAATACATGGGTAATATCTCACTAAGCTCATCCTGAAACTATATGATCTTTTAATTCTGGCTTAATTTATCAGCAATGTGCTAATTTATATGTTGTCTCTAGTTGTGCTTCAGTGAGACAAGTTCTCTTCATTATAGCATGTTACTACAACTATTTACCACTTCTACAATGACTGCATAAATTTGAGTGATGCTTAGTTCACACGGAAACATAACAGAATCTTTAAATAAAATTAACCTATTTAATGCTCACAAGAATGTTGTATTGGACATTCTTCATAGATGAGAAAACTAATATTCAGAGAGTTAGATAAACTCTCTAAAGTCATACTGCAGAAGTATATAATTAGAGGTAGTTCTGTCTAAATTCAGCATCTGTCTTCTGTCTGTCATGTTACTATCCACTAAACTAAGTATGGGCAAATAGACCCCTGAAAAGCGGAAGCACATTTTTCATTCTGTATAATCTCTATGCAGAAGATACATAAGTAGAGATAATTTATACCTTTTGATCTACCCATCCATGTATCGAATTAGCCTTCTTGCTTTTTAGACATATCTCATACTGGGTGCTTCTTTTAAAGTATAAGCAACTGAGACCACTGGAACTGACTGGCCACCACAGTTTGGAGAATTCTAGGATGCAGAAGGATGATTCCAACAAAAGGTACCCAGGCTTCTTTCACAGTAATATCACATCCATATCAGCCATTTTGAGTCAGTTTCTGTGGGGCTTACAGAAAAGAAGTAAAAAGCTAGTTCTTTTACCTTGTGGTGAAATAATACAGTTTTTCTGACAACTGAATATAGTTTTTTTTTTCGTCTGAAACTAGAATTTGGATATACTAAATAATGATAATCCTTTCTTATTCTTCTGGAATACCACTTATACTGAAACTTGTCTCTGCAGCAATGAAAGAAAACTGATTAGAGAACTTGATTTTTCCAAATGAAGGAAGGGAGTGAAAGTATTTTGACTTTAGGAAGCACTGTGTTTGTTTGTTTAGGTATTTATTTATCATGTATTGATTTTGCAGTCCTAGGGACCAAACCCAGGCCCTTATGCTTTCATGTGTCCTGCCACTGAGCTGCATCTCTAGCCCAAACATTGTGTTTATACATACTTTAGAAAAGTGATGATTATATTTACTAAACAGTATACCGTGAAAAATAAAGATATCTTTACCAAATGAAAGCTGAATTTATTGCATCTTTATTGAAATATATGTTAATAACAGCCATTCTACTCCTTCCAAAAATTTATAAAATAATGAGTAAAACAATTTCCAAAGAGTTGAATAATGGTTCCAAAACCCCATTTAGATGTATAACCCTTCCTTCCTTTTTTTTTTTGCCCCCAGAGAAATTTTAAATGGATCCTCAAAATATAAAAGAGACCCAAATAAGGTCAGTGGTTGAATACCTGGGTGTGATCTTAGGTCAATCTGAGACAATGAAGGAAAATTTAAAATAGAATATATGAAGAATATTTAAGAAAATGTCAGAGTTTTCTCAATGATAGCAAGAAGATAAAAATTAAAAGAAAATAAATGACATTTATTTGATAGTGGATTAGCAAATATTTTAAATTACACTTTGTATTTTTCAACAGAAATTGAACACACTTCTTTAATGTATGCCAATAACCCCAGACTTAATGTAGTTAGGCCATCTTTAGCACTACACTTAAATCTGCCCACGACAATAGATAACTTTCTTATATGTAAAGAGAATCTCTGCAATGCATTTGGTACTCAGCCAACTGGAAAAGGGCCTTGATTTAAAAACTTGAGAGCCAAATGTATTCTCTATCAAAATTACACACTACTATTCTGATATATTATTGGGTCATTTCACCAGCAGTGGACCACAGATATAAGCTTTATTTAAAAATGTTGGCATGTTTTAAATGGTGGCATGTCCATTAATGTATACTTAATTATAATGGAATGACTATAAAAGTCCATGTGACATCTACATGAAGATCAAAACAATTAATTATAATCAGCATTAAATTGATATGGAATGAATTAGGGATGCTCAAAAAAAAAAGACCTAAATGTTGAAAGCTTCAATATGAATAACAATAGTGGCTGATCTTTATTACAGAAACCAAGAAAATGTTAAAACTGATTATATATGTATATATGTGAATATATATTATTATATACATTTATCTATTTGACTTCATTAATGTCTATTTTTAAAGTGCATGTTTTTATCAGTTGCCAAATATTTCAAACTCACTAAAGTACATGAAACCTGAGTATATATTTGTTTTCACTCATTTCATTTACTTAGTATTTATTCAACTGCTATTAGACACCAGATATTGAAATAGTAAAATATGCTACCTACTTATAAGTTGTTCATAGACTTAGTTCAGAGAGGCACATTATTACATAATTATAATCAGTGAAACTGGGACTATTATAATAAGAATCATGTACCCAGAGAATAGTCAGTTTTGTTGGGCAGGAGGTGGATTGGGGAGACTATGAGCAATATAGAAATGTATTTCAAAGAAATGAAATCCTTAAAGAGGCATAAAAAGTGGAATATCACTTCAGGATGGGAGGTGTATTAGTTAACTTTTCATCACTGTGACCACAATACTTGATAAGAACAATGTAGAGGGGTTGTGTCTGCTTCTCTGCTGCCATGATGTTCTGCTGAACCTTGAGCCCAGAGTGAAGGAGTTAGCTGACCATGGATAGAGACTTTTGAAACCAGCTGGTGATCAAAGGATGTGGAAAAAATTACACTGAAGACTGTGAATGCTGCCTTGAAAAGATCTTCAAGATATTTTATTAAGTGAAAAATCACCAGGTGCAGAACAACGGTACAGTATGGGTTTGTAAATGTACAAACCTTCTGATAAAAGGTTCCTATGGGATCCATAACTATAACAGCTTCCAAGAGAAGATGTGTGTTCACAAAAGGGGGTGAAAGACCTTTTTTTTTTGATTTTTGAACCAAATATATATATATATAT
>NW_026000142.1:10440201-10463290 GCF_001458135.2 Marmota marmota marmota
ATATATATATATATATATATATATATATATATATATATATATATATATATATATTACTTTTGGTGAATATTAATAAAAGTAATAAATTTTAAAACTTAAAAAGCAACAACATAGTGGAGGGAAATTTTACTTTTGGCTCAAAGTTTCAGAGGTCCATTCCATAGCTAGCTGACTGAGTTGAAGTGAGGCAGAACATCATGGTGGAGGAGTGTGCTGGAGGAAAGCTGCTCAGCTCATGGAAGCGGAAGGGAGGGAAAGTGCATGCTAAGGACAGCTAATGGCCAATACCCCACTTGTACAGTAGGTGTTTCTGACTCCTTGTGTGACCTACTTCCTCCAACTATACCCAATGGCTTAGGATCACCACACAGTAATCCATTCAGATTATTCATCCATAAAATGGATTGACCCACTGATGGTGGGTCATACTGTAATAATTTCACTTATGAACATTCCTTTGTTGCCTAACATAAGCTCTTCAGAGGAAACTATATCCAAACCACAACTGAAGGAGAGCATACATAGTGACATGGCACGTGAAAGAGTATTGTCTTCAGAAAACTCCATATTGACCACTCTGGATGAAAGGCAAAGATTGGGAGATGACCTTAGTGGCATGCAATAGAGGCCACTAAGACCAAGCTGAGAAATTTGAACTTTTAAACCCTGGAAAGGACTGAAGTATTCAAAGTGGGTAAACAATTAAACCAGTTTTATATTTTTATATAGCAACCATGTATACAGATGGAGTAAATATCGGAAAGGATTAGAGTCAAAGATGGGGAGACACTTAACTGAGATCTGTTATTACCCAGAATTTGAGGCCCTCAGCTAAGATAGGAAGAGAGCTCAAGAGAGAGGTGGAAACTTCACAATAAACAGTGATTTGAGTTTGCAGGGGCCAGAGGAATATAGCAGGAATGTCCTAACTGTTTCATAGAATAGTTCCTATGTTCTTGATTTGGCAACCTGTCAGAGTGCAATATCTTTTAATAAAATTTAAAAAATACAAGAAGAAAAGACTGGGATAAAAAAGAAGATTTTAGTTTTGAACATGTTGAAATTGATGCACTTCTAAGATATATATGAAAAGATCCAGACACAGTTGCATATTTAATTGTGGGGCTCAAACAATCAGCCCAAATCAGAATTTTGGCATTAATTACATTATGTCTATGTTTTGTAATGTTTAATCAGTATACATAGACATATTTTGGGGTTTAGTATCTTTAGTGTGCAAAATATTGCCCCTGGGAGAAAACTGCAAAAAGCATCTGTGATAAATATTGCAAAGACAGCAGAGATCTACAAGTATGAAAATCAAGCATTTGAGATGATATATGTTAACAGCCATATGTATGGACAAATGATTCCTTAGCTCAGTGCCAATATAAACTAACTTTACCTGTCTGGGAAATAAAAACCGATCAACCCAAAACTCAACCACTTGTTTTCCCTACAGTCCTTCACATATAAATTCCTTTATTTTGTTGTTTGTGTACTATCTTAGATGCTGGGAAAATAGCATCAGACAAGACAGAGAAAGTTCAGAGCTTCATGGAGTTTATAGCAGTTGAGATTCACCACAAACACACACACACACACACACACACACACAGAGATAAATATTTCTTAATGTCAGATTGCAGATAACATAGTAAAGACAAAGAACACAGGATGAAGAGAGTATGAAAAATGACTATTTTAAGAATGATTGTCAGTAAAGAATTCTTTGTGGAAGGGATGAAAAGTGGGAGTCATGGAAAAATATGGGAGAAAAATACTCAAGTCCAAAGGATCTACAATTTCAAAGACCCAGAGGAAGGAACTGGCTTCCAACATTGAAGGAAAGAAACACAGCACAGGCTCCAAGAGAGTGGAGGATGGAGAAATGATTGGAGATGAAGTCAGAGAATATGGCAGAGCTGGATATTTTAGGGGTTTATTGGCCATTGAGAGCAGTGTGGGTTTTTCTCTAGTTTGAGTATAACCTAAATTCATTGGAAGGTTGAGAGTAGACAGTAAAAATATCTGCTTTATTTTTTTAAACCAATTCTATCTGCAGAAGAACTATGCTTATAATGGTGCAAGTTTGAAAGCAGGAAGACCAATGAGGCGGCCAGAAGTATAGTCCTGGTAACCAAAGGTCAGGGCTGCACCAGGATGGAGTGATGGAGTTGATGACCAGCGGTCCTATTGGAGAAAAGCGTTCAGAGTGAAGGCATGAGACTTGCTGATGGACTGGAAAGGCTCAGCCCTAATGAGTTGTGAGACATCATATGTCAAATGAAGTTTGTTTAAAAACTGACAAACAATAATTTGCACTGAGTAATGTTTAAACTGATTTAACCAAAATATTTTGATGAACCAATATATTTAAGCAGGTTCCTGAATCTGGATGTAACCTTGGCATAGAATCATCTTTCCTAAGATACGCCTGCTCACTTATGAGTGGACAGCATTTAAATAATCAGTGTTTTGAAGAAGATTGACAGAGGACCTGGAAGATAAGACTGAATGCTGATTTCTCTCTCAGATTTTGGCCCTATTCTCATCATGTTTCTAAATATGAGAAAAAGATTCACGATAGTATCCACTCATGGATTTGACAGTTCATTGTGATGCTCTATATAGAAACAGACCTAACAAATATATTACCTTTTAAATAGCAGCATTACAAGCATCATTTGCAAATTACCAAGTGCAAGATGACAGAAGGGTGTGAAGATTTTCATACACCCACAAACTGGATTTCATCACACTTTGAAATGTAATATTATTACAATTTAGAATGAAGAAGTGTTTTGTTCACTTAGGAAAATAAGTAAGTGTAAAACATTCATTTGAAAGCCAGCAAGTTCCATTCTACACTTACATCAGATGAACCTAAAGGAAAAGATGTTTTGAAGTCATGAAAATCGAGTTTACTTGGGAAATACCACCAGAGTCTTAATAAAAGTACCAGGCAACGATGCATGCCCCTTCTAAAATTTAACACATGGAATGAACCTCCCCACATCTGTGGCATATGCACACTCTGCTGCCTTAAGGGCTTGGCATTTTCAGATAAAAAGAATCAATGTCATTATACAGTATCTCTCTAGAGCATCGTAATTATTCTGCATGCATACAATATTTATTTAAAACTTAAAATTAAACTTCAAGAGGTGGTCATTTGAAAGCTGGCAGTCAGTGAACGGATCCTATATTCATGAAAAAGAGAATATTTCTTCTAAAAGTTGAGAAATAGATCAAAACCGTCTTTCCAGTAACTGACACTTTAGTCATATAGATGCTTTTTTATGTGTCAGATTTATTAATAAAGAAGGTCCATGGGAACGAGAGGAGGAAATCTTGAGGATGTGACTGTCAGTTTTTGATATGTCAGGTATAATTTTGTAGCTGTGATTTCTGGATCGCAGTACACACACAGCATTGTACTGATGTTTGTATACTCTTTGTACTTATCATTTGTGATGACTGGAAAAGAAGATAAGGCGGAGATGTTTTGATACAGGATTGAAACTTGAAACTACAGTCCTTCAATTTGAACAGTATTCCTTTTTCATCTTTCTTTTCATGTTACCTTTTTAACTTTTGCCACTGATGTAAAAGGAAAAAAAAAGAAAAGAAAATTTGAAAAGATGCCAGGTGTTGGTTCTTATCTGGGTGAAGGATCACAGAAGTAGAGGGTAAAATAGAGTTTGTAGTTTGTCACAGCAGCAGACTTATGAAGATCAAACACTTGTCAACAACAACTGTTTGTCCTCCTGTGGCCATCATAGAGTCATTAAGATGGTGACATCTCTTCAGAGTTGATACATTTTGCCAAGATTGTAGTGCATAATGTCCCCATTAGTTTAACAGGCTGTATTCTGCTGTGATGAATACAGTCTTCCCCAATTGCTTTCAGCTCCTTTCTGGAATAAAAGAGTAGGGTAGTGCTGCAAATTCATCCGTCAGTGTGAAATTCAGAACGATATGCTGCCTTTCAAGTCATCAGAAAGAACACAGAGACAGTTCCAGAAATTGAGATAAAGTAGTTTATTTTTATGATGTCTGAACTGAGAATAAAACAAAGCTGAAAAGCAAAAGAATTGGGTCCTCCCCCGCTTTCTTTTTGGTTACCATTTTGCTCTCCTTGACAACTTGAATTTTCTAACTTGGTTTGCAAAAAATTGACCAGCTAATTGTGTGCTTCTTAAATTGTGCCCTGTATCATGCAATTCTTGGTAAAAAATTCTCCTGTTCCATCAAAGAGACCACGAATGACTGGCTGTTTATTTTCCACCAATTTACCATGTCTTTTACTTTTTGACTCCTGCAGACATCTGTCTAAGGGTCTGGGTCTATGTTCAACTCAGTTCATTCCTGGGAAGCTTATCTTCAGGGTGTCTTAAAGGCTGTCATGCTGGTTGGAATTTGCAGTGAAGAGCACAATCACGTTTCCAGCTGCGACCCCAGTTGGCCTCTGTTAGTGGCAACTTCTCTCAGTAGCTATGTGAGGCCCTAACGTGTCTGAAAGCCTGGAAGAAATTTAGAGTCACCATGTGGGCCAAAAGGAGCAGGAATCAAAAATGAGGCAGAAATCTGAAGAAGAAAGTCTTGGGTAGAGATGTGAAGCCATTAAAATATAAAGACATAAAGTTTTACGTGAAAAATCTACTCTTCTAATACCTCCAGGGATTTGATGTGGTTTTAATTTTAAGTGGGATTTGTATTTCTATACATGCCAAACAAAACCACTTGAGAGAACCAAGTTAAACATCATAAAATTGTGTGCATATAACTAATAAAATGACATCATATTTATAAAGCATGCTTCACAAATTATGACCTAATCTATGTACCTATTGTAAATTCAGATAAGTCTAAATTCATCCAGATGGTCCTAATTAATGACCAGTCTCAGAAATAAGAAAACACTGACTCGTCAAAAGATAAGGGTCACAACTTAACCTACCCAGTTATTTTACCTGATTTGGAAAGAAATCAGTATAATCTTCTCAACTGACTTCTTCCTATTAGCATGTATTAGTTTTATTATGGTCGACTCTTGGGAAAATATTCATGACTGTATTACTAAAAGGCTTACACCACAATATAGCTTTCTTTACCATGTCTACTAACCATTCTATTCTGAAAACAACTATTTTAAATATCTCTCTGGTGTTTCTTATGGTGTTTACCCCCACATAAATATGTATATATTGCATTTCTTAATTTTATAATTATACAAATTATATATTGACTTTTTGTTTTTGAGATAAAGGATTATCTCTGTCTTATATTCCGCATCTACTTGCTCTCTTCTGCCCTCTCAATATAATGAAGTTATAATTTTCTGGTTAAAAGACTCATTAGTATTTACCTAAGTACTAATGAGTATATTTCACTTCTGGGCTCAAGAATCAGTTATGAAATTCCTTTCTATCAAAGCTTTTTTGTTTTCCATTGATTTAATGTTGCCTCACTTTTGTTTTCTGGAAGGATTTTTCATTTGTATTTTCTAGATAGTATTTTCAAAATAAATTTATTAAAATAACAATCTGCCTTGGTGTACATTGGCCTCAGTGCATCCTTTCCATTAGAGATATATGCCCTTATGTTCTGAGAAATGCTCCTAAATTGATTTTTTATATATATGTATATTTTGTTACTTAGGTTTTCTTTGGTCTTCATTTCTGTTTTGTATCAATTAAATTTATTCTGCTTTTCCCAAAAGCTTCTTTAATGTTCAGTTGTCATTTATTTCCTCTACTTTCTGGAACCTCTTGCCTCTTTCTTCCAAACCTTCTGAAAGTCTTTCTTAGTAATCACATTTTAAATTCTAATAGTTCTCCTGGTTCTTTGCTTATTACATTTTCTAATAACATTCCATTTCTTATAGGTGCAATATCTTTTTTCATCAAGATTGTAATAATTTTTTTAACTTTTTAAGGATGATGTTTTCTTTGTGCCTTATATTGCCTTGGCTTTCTTCCAGTTTTTGTTTTTATTTATTTCACTCTGTGTTTCACCTTGGATGCTTTCCCCAAGTATTGGGTGTTACTTGGTTTTTTCATTCAAACCAAGAGGCACAATTACAAATTAAATATACATACACACAAAGAAAACCACAAATGTGTGCATGCATGTGCACACACACACACACACACATACACACATACACACACCTGGTTGAAACCTCTTGGTGTATGCTGAAGACCCACAACATGGCTATTTATGCAAGGGGAACTTTATGTGTCAGTCTATGGGCTATTTTAATTCTCTCTCTCTCTCTCTCTCTCTGACTCTTATCTATGTCTTGGGTAGGTAGGCAGGGCAGAGCAGATAGGTATAAGATTGGTTATATGCAACCTGGAGGGAAGTAGGAGGGAACAGAGGCAGTTCTCCACATCCACTGTCCTTCTCCCTCCCATGTACCAGGTGGACAGGACTCTAACATTTTTTGGTGACCCCCTCACCCCCACCATGCTCAACCAAGAGCATAAATCTCTTGTTTGTGAAGGGACAGCCTTTGAAGAGGAGTAGCCAGGAGCTGTGTAGGAGCTGCCCTCCTATCCATTAACTACTGAAACAAGTTCCCTTTTGTATTGTTTTACCTAACATTAAGCTTCAAAATCTTTGGTGGGCACTTTACTGGGCAAAAGTTTTCAGTTGTTATGAAAGTTATACTTCCTTTCTAAGAAGATAATTTGAATTGTGCTTTGAGGTAAAACTTTACTAAAATCCCTATAGCTGACCAGGTGCACTAAACTAAATACTTTTTATTCATCTACTAATTTTGTTATAGAAGGCTTTTTGAGTTACTTTGTTCCTTATGAAAATCCCATGCTGCTTATTACTCTTGTTTCCATTATCCCATCTAGGCAATCAGGTTATTTTTTTCTCCCTCTCCAGGGGCCTCACTATAGACTTACTAAATTATAATTATCAAGGCAAATCTTTTTGTTCTGACAAATAAAATTGACACGTTTTATTTTATCCCATTTTTTTTGGACCTACCTAGTTTAGACTAAGTTTTTAATAGTAATCACCAGTCTTTTTTGAATCTTAAGGATATTTCTTTAGAACTTGTATTGCACATAGTGTAAAACCATTTAAAGTTATGTTATTTGTTTTTATTTTTTTAGAAATACTATTTTAAATAACCAAGCAGTAAAAATGAATATTTATATCAACAGAGAACCTCAGTGAGAGCTATTAAGGGATTGATAAACAAGAAAGCTTTAGCAAAAGTACTGGGATTATTTAGCCAAGGGAAAGGTCTAATGGAATCCACAGGCCAAAGATAATCTAGGAAAATAATGATCCCCTGTTTTCTACACTGAAAAAAAAAAGAGTATGCCTTACATAGGAAACAAAGTGTAAAAATTCGGAAATATATCAGTGCTGAAATGTATCCTGAAGCTGATTTAAAAGAAAAAGAAAGAAAAGTAAAGGAAAAAGAAAAAGAAATTTTGAAATTTATAAGGAATGGCTCCTAAAGGTAGAAAAATCTTATTTATTTAGAGATACAAATTCAGATTAAGTAGAAAATGAAACAATTCTAATAGTTTGGTTAAAGCAGATAATATTCATCTTCATTTTTAAATAATACACAAATTGCATGGAAAACAAACAAAATAACCCCTTCTACAAATCAAGGTTTTAGTATGGGTGTGTATGTGCCTGCATATATATGCCCACTGTGTAAAGAAGGCAGAATAAATGACAGATGTTCAGAGAACGTCCATCTCCAGGTGTCTGTTGTCTTCCTGAATCTGCCTATTTTACTACTGACTTCTGTTGGAAGAACACGGGGTGTGCTGTCACTTTAGGTTTCAGTCTAGCTGCCATTGAGCCAGGTGGGTCCTCTCTCAAATACCTGAAGCTTTCTGTTCCACAAGATGATCAGGTACCAGAGCAAAGGCTGACTTGGAGCTCCTGGTGCACACATTTATCCATAAAATATAGTCCTAAGGCTGTAGAGTTTTTCACTTACCTTTTCTCCCTTCAACCTCCAATTGTCTCTTTATACAATCCTGTTTTCCTGATTCCAGTTTTGGATACCTTCTAGAATACAGGAGAAATTGAATACAACCTTGAGTTCCATAAATAGTAAGTGGAGGGGTATGTGTGTGCACATGTGAGTGTGTGAGTGTACATGGATATATACTGTGCCATTCCTTTTGTATATTTGAAGCCTCCTCCTGGGCATTTGCATTTGTATAATTATATTTGATGATCAGCACTAATCATTACTTAATCTGATAATGTGTGCAGAGATTGGCCTCTGAGCAAGGGTAGCTGGGATTTGTTAAGGGCACTAAGGCATTTTTTGGCTTATCAGTGTTAGTGGAAGAGTGCATATCCTTCTTCTGAAGGCTGCCCATCACATGGAATCTGGACTTCAGGTGATGCAGTTCCTGGCAGTGACCTGGGAACTGTGCCCTGTAAGAAGGAATAAGTGCTTTCAAAATGCAGTAAATTGGGGGTTGTACAGGAGAAAGATACAAACAGTCTCATCTAACACACTCTCTTGAACACACCTATTTGTCAGATAGTAGGGTGGCGTTACAAATGCTGAATTAGACTTACTGGGTCAGTAACAATCTCCTCCCCTTTCTTTGTTTAGAATACAGCCTGCAAAACCTAAATTCTAGGTTTCTTAGTCTTTTTTTGCAGTGAGAGAAGAGGCCATATGACAGAGCTCTGTGAAAGAACAGTTAAGTGGAAACTGTTTAAATACTTCCCATTCTTCATGCTTAAAAGGTAGAGTAGGGGCAGGAGGCACTTGGGTCACCAAACCAAAGGACAGTGGAGCAGATGATGGGAAGAGTCTCACTGATGGCCTGCCTGTGCCAGCCCTGGACCCCTGTTTTTGTTGTGTGAAACATTTATGCTCCTTCCTGTTTTCACCAGAACAGCAGGAGCTCAGAATGCTGCTATCTACAGTTCAGCACACATCCCCTGCCAGAAGAGGTAAGGGATAAAACATTTCAAGGTCAAGTTCTTTCAAGAAGTCCTTGGATCAGTGTTACATAGGGATATAAATATAAACAATTATATTTTTAAGGCAGATACATTATAGCCTTTATAAATTCTTTGAGGGTGGAGAGAGCAAGATTTTGTAATATGTTCAGCCATGTGACTCCACTTTCCTAAGTTTTTTTTGACAGTTTTATTGAGATATAATTCACATACCATGTAATTCATATATGTAAAAATGTAGAGATCAGCAGTGTTTAGTATATTCACAGAGATGCCTAACCTTTACATAATCTAATTTGAGAAAATTATATAATTATATGAATAAATATATAATTATTATAATAATTATATATCTAATTTTAGAATGTAACCCCCAAAGAAACCCAGTAACATTTTTATTTGCTAAGTTGTCTTAAGAAGAAGATATTATGAGATATTTTAATTTCTTGTTTAAAGAATTGTTTTTTTTTTTTTTTTTTTTACAAATGTATCTACTTGAAAAAATGAGCATTGTCTTTCAAGTTGCCAATATGAAATTGACAAGAAATAAGACTAAGCTGATATCTGAATACACACCTTTGGTATCACATCACACAAATTAAGACCAAAATCAATGTGGCCACAGGTTAGTGTTATGTGAAAGATGAGACTGTGGCTTTGAAGCTTTTGCCTATGTGGATTTATCTAGATTAGTATTAAGTAGAGTCAAAGCACATTCAAGAAGAAATTCAGACAAGAGGATAGACAACCTGTTGAGTTTTTCCTCTTATGAAGACTGCCCCTACCAGAGATGTGAAGTAAGAGAAAGTTCCTTTTGGATCTCTTTCACCCCTTGCTAATTAAGACAAAGCTACTGAACCAAATACCCAGAAGCCCTGTGCCTGAGGCACATTTGTCCAGAGAGGGCAGCGGTTAAGGGGGGAATGTGCCTGTACTTCAGGAGGTTGCTCTGGGCAGATGACTGCCATCCTAGTGCTCCGCCATTGCCTAAGGTACATCCTCCAACTCAACTATCATAGACTGAACGGTGTTCCCCATAAGTTCATATGTTATAATCCTAATCCCCAGAGTGGACAGAGGGCATGTAGGGAAGTAATAAAAGTTAAATGGGGTAATAAAGATGGAGCCTTAATCCTATAGGACTGGTGTTCTTATAAAAAGGAGAAGAGAGACTAGAAGTCTCTCCTGCTCTGGGCTTACTCAAAGAGGTCAAGTGAGGACATAGCATACATCTGGCCATCTACACAACAGGAGGATGGGATTCAGACATTGCAACTTTGATCTCTGCTCACTTTCTATTGGTCAGAATCTAGAAGGTGGGGAAATGTCTAGTGAGTTGACTTGTTCCTGACAAAACTGTGTGTGTGTGTGTTTGTAACAAAAAGACAGAGGGGGAAGTGCATGTTACTGGGGACTTATTACTCTCTAAAATAAGCCAGTTTTTGCACCTACTTTCAGGGGACTTTTGGTTCCTCAGCAGCTATAGACTTGACCTTTTGACAGTGTCTCCTACTTTGAACTTTGATATTTAACCCAGCATTTTTTAAAAATTGCAATCCTGTTTCTTTCCTCTGCTCAGTGTTCTTAGAAAATACTGATCTTAACTAATTTACATGGACTATAAATGGTTCGTAAACCAGTGATTAATAGGTAATAGTGTTTCCAAATAATTCTATTTATTAATAAAAAATTTAAGAATTACTGTGGTTTAAACAAAATCAGCAAAGTTCTAAGTAATAAAATGTTAGTTTCTCATGCAAATAAATAAATAAAAGTAATTTAAGCTAGTTCTTTTTTCATTCTGACTGAGATAATGTATAAATAATTATTTGCATTTAGGATCTTCTCCTTAAAGATAAAGCAATGAATAACATTGTCTTGAAGTCCTTTTTTATTGTATTATTTTTAACTTTTGGTTACTGTCCCATTCCTTCTTCCATTAATTCTTCTGGAAGTTTTTTTTTTTTTCTAGATACATTTGTACCTATTTATGCATTCAGAAAAATTCCTCAATATCTAGGGACAGTAGATTATTGATGATGTAAGGAGATCTGACAACCCAGCTACAATCAAAATATCTTTGTTTAGTCAAGAAAAAATATGTTTTGACTATACACTACATGGAGGTGCCAGGGATACATGGAATCATGAACAATTGGATCTGGACCCTATACTTATGGTGTTTAGAAATTACTGAGCCTGTAAAATGGGCTAGTTGTTGTTTTAACTGCATGCAGAAAAATTAATTCATATTTCTAGCAGATTCTGCTGTGGAGAGAATATGAAGGGAAAGAGAACTCAGAGCATTAAAAGGGATACATACGCTTCTACATCCCTTCATTTGCAATATTGCCCTGGTTTCAGACATCCTCAAACAGTCTAGGCTTCCTGTCTGTCGGCATCGTGTGATTCTTTATAGTTACTGTACTCCTAGTGGACATGTGAAAATAGCTAGTATAAAGTGATGTGAACGTGAAGGGGATTTTTCAAATTGATAATCTTTAATTAAAAGCATAATACTCTCTATGTTATGTCTGAGGACTACATAACACATAAAGTATTTTTTATAATGAAATTCAGCTGGTAGTTTCTTTTTCTACTGGGTCTTCTTGGATAGAAGCCAAATGGATTAAAGTTGTACCAAATTTGATCATGTACCAGGAGGTATTATCATTAAGATTTAATATATACAATTCAGCTTAGGCACTTCTACCAGGAGAGCCAAAATTAATTTAATTTTATGAGGGTCAAGAGACAATTGTTCAGGGGTGGGGGGCTTGGAATGGGAGTCAGCTTCTCTGTCATCAGATATTGTTACCAGTGATGATGTAAAGGTTTCCTAGTTTCAGGGGAAGAGGAGGCAGGGATAATTCCAGTGATAGAGTTGCTGAGGGCAGAGAACAATTGGGCTTCACACAATCTGCTGATAGCCAATCTCTTTTACTATAATAGCCCAGTCTAGGGGCCAGCAGAATTTTTGTAAATGGCCAGATAGTAAATATTTCAGTCTTTTTGGGCCATAAGTTATATATTACAACTATTGAACTTTGCTGTTCTGGAGAAAGAATAGTCATAGAAAGAATGTAAGTGAAGGAATTTGGGCCTGTAGTAATAAAAAGTTATTTATAGTCACAGGAATTTGAATTTTTTGTAATTTTAGTATGTCATGCAGTTTCATTCGTCTTTTGACTTTTTTTTCAGCCATTTGCAAATGGAATATCTATTTTTGCTCAACAGGCATAATAAACAGGCAGCAGGCCGGATGGCTGCCCGTTAACCTGGTTACTTCTTGTTCAACAAGTAGGTACTGAGTGAGTTCCTTGTGCCAGGCAATCTTCTCAGCGCTGGGGCCAGCATTGAACAAACAGAAAACAGTCCCTGCCTGTGCAGAGCCTGTCTCCTGCAATAGTCTGCAATTGCTGCTTGTCTCTACAAACAAGACTGTAATGATGACACTTTATAGATGCATAATCCTGTTGCAAAAATTTTATGTTCATGTACCAGTTGAGCCACAAATGCAGCTCCCATTCTGCAGTTTCAATTGAAAGTGCATTCTTTGTACATTTCCTTATGTAAATCCTCCTAGTTTCATATCTAGTCTTCTCATTTATTCCTCATCACTAACACAGTACCTTGCACAGAAGAGGCATTTTTGATGCTTGAATAATATCTCATAATATTTCATACTATTTAACCAATATTATTTATGATAATAAGCAACAAATTATTGTATTTAAGATGTTATTAACATTATTTTAGGTACTAAAGGAAAGAAATATTGCTAACTAACTTCAAGACTCTATTATTGTTATGAAAGGCCCCCACATTTGAGTTGTGCTGAAATATGCACAAAGAAATATAAGGCTTGTACCCTGAAATATGGTAAAGTTTCCTGAATAAATTGTGTCTATATTCTCAGTCATTCTGAAAACTGTCTGATAGTACATTTTATTGAAGTACAGGAGAAGTCAAAACCACAAATCAGGGCTGTGTGAAGCAGGTGGGTGTGCGCCACTGAATTCCTGTGACTCTGCTGCATTTGTGTACCAGAGAGGTTCCCTTATAAGAGGCCTTGCTTGCTTTCTGGAAGGCTCCAGAGCTGCCTCTCATAGCAGCCTTGCCTCTCTCTTGCCAGTCTGGTGGTGAGTGGTGCAGAAACATTTTAATTAATGGTGAACTTCTCAAAGTTGAAGTGCAAACAATTACAGCTCAATTTTACTTTCGGCCTCATTTTCGTCATTTCCATTCTCTCCTCCCTCCCCATTAGATGACTCCGTTTCACAGTCTGTAAAGCTGGCTAATGGCTCTGCTTATAAAAGAGAGGGCTTTGTTTCTCTCTCCTGCAATTAAAAGCAGTGCAGACAAAGACAGAAGCCTCATATTGGAACACCTCTGGAGGTGTCTTTCCAAAAGGTAGACACCTCTCTCTTCTCCAGCTGGGCAATGATTTCTTGTTCTAGAAAGGATCATGTCTCCCCCATAACAACTGTTTGCACACAAGACTCAAAGAAAGTTCATAGCACACATCACAAGAACATCTGATATGTAAGTGAAGTGATCTGTAGCACTGTTAATTAGACCTAAATTCTTGATTTACTATTTATAAAACAAAATTGATTATTACTTCATCAACAACATTTAAAGCATCATTAAGAGAGGTCTGCTCCAGCAGCCTCAGGTTAAATTTTTTAACAAGCACTTTAGTTGCTAATCTGTGTTATTGCCAACATATGTAAACTTCCTAATGCTAATTGCATTCAGCTGTGAATCAAACAATGTCTAATTCTCTTCAGGATTAATTATGCACATGTGCCGCCTGCATTCCTAAACATGGTTCTCATAAATAATAAGAGATATATCTAAGCAGATGGGATTTTTCCAACTAAATGATCTGTTTATCATGAATAAAACAAATGACACATACTAGACTTCAAATGCAGAGTCACTGCAACTTCACATATTTTTAGCATTAATAATTACACCAACAATTGTTTATGAGAATACATTTTTGAACAGTTGAGCAGCAAACCATGTTTGCTCACATGCTGCATTTATCTCTAACAGCATTCAAAATAACCAAAACAGAAAACCTGAGAACCAGGCAGGGTATAGTTTATTTCATGCACTCACTAGCTAAAGATAATTGTACACAGCAAAGATTCCTCTCCACAGTCCCCAGAGAGTTCTTTTAAATGGACTTCGTAATTAAGCTGATAAAACATTATATAGATACTTCACTTTATAGAACAGAATATGTTGGTGAGAATCTACTGTTGTAAGACCAGAAACCTAGAATCGTATGTATAAATAGTTCAACAATTGTACAGTTTAATTCTTTGATCCTGTTAAAAAAATAAATTTGAAAGAAAATGCACTTGTGGCTGGGGATATAGCTCAGTTGGTATAGTGTTTGTCTCACATGCACAAGGCCCTGGGTTCAATCCCCAGCACCCACCTCCCCAAAAAAGAAAGAAAATGCACTTGTGTTAAAAAATAACAAAATGGATAAAATTCATGTATTAGAATAGAAATCTACCCTATTTCTTTGAAGTTTTGGGCTTTTATAGTTTTAAATATTATTCCCATTGTAAATGTATGCCACATATGACCCAAAGTTGTTTTGTCATCCCAGATAAAATTATAGGTTTGTTTTTTGTTGTTGTTTTTGTTTTTTTAGGAAGGAAACCTGGAACAGTTTCTCATGAGAGGGACTGAAAGAATGGAGATCTGGGATAAATCACTCCAACTGTTAAAGTCATATCAGGTTAAAGTAATATCAGAACAGAACATATATTTAGAACTTCAGTGTCCAATATGGAACCACTGACCATTTGTGAATATTGAGTACTTGAGATGTGGCTAGCCTGCTTTGAGATGGACTTAAAAGACTAACTGCAAAAAAAAAAAGGTATAAAATATTATTTTTAATACCTTTTGTACATTGACCTATATGTATAAATTTAAATTAATTTTACCTGTTTCTTTTCCTTTTTCAGTATAGTGGCAAGCAAATTTTAAATTACATTTTGGGCTCATATTATATTAATATTGGACAGTACTGATCTAGAAGGTTCCTAAGCATCCAGTAAATCTACAGTGGGGGACAGTCACTCTACATTTGAATACACACACACACACATATATGTATATATACATATATATTTTCATGATATGTATATATGATACATATATATGATATATATGATATGTATAAAACACACATATTTAAAATTCTTTAGGCGAATCTGATTCATATTAGATTGAATACCATTATTATAGAAGCTAAGGAGGGGGGCATGTGCAGAAAATTCATGGCTTTACAAATAGAGATATGAGCTTCGTAGAACAATTCCCAAAATATTTCTGAGACTCAGATAGGTTGAGAAACATGTGTAAGGCTACATAGAAATGGTAGTTGTTCCCATTTTAACTTTTCCTTCCTCAACATATTATTCATCTTTCAGTTTTTATGCTCAGAACCTTAACTAAAAGGAGAAATATGGAAATCTCCAGGAGAGAATGAGCAAGTAGTAACTTTTCTGGTACCTCTAGCCACACTAAAGTCTCTTGTTTTCTACTTGGTCTGTACAAGTCCTTCCTTGTATAAACTACACAACTTTTTCTAAGTTTAATTATAATAAACTGCTGGGAGCCATTAGCCAAGTAGGTATGACAATTTCCTTGCCAGCGTACCCCATGTTGCAGTGACATTGAATGTAGGTGACCTTGCTCAAGGACCAAGGCGGATTAGGGCGTTCCTGGTTTAGGTTCTAGGTTTAAGGTTTAAGATTATTCCTGCTGGGAATAGGGCGTATCCTGCTGCGTGAGTTCCCCTTGAGTTCTTATGGGATTCAGACAGTATATTTTGGAGATAGAAGCCCAGTGGAGGTGGATTTGGGCAGAGAACGTAGATTTGGGCAGAGAACGTGGATTTCCCCAGAACGTGATTGTAGACGGCTGGTGTGAGTTCGGGAATAAAGAGTTGCTGTTTGAATCTACAAGCTGTGTGGTGGCTCGTGATTGTGTGCCCAGCCAGACTGCGGCAGTAAACACACCACTTAAAAAGCCCAGAACTTGGGCTGGGGTTGTGGCTCAGGGGCAGAGTGCTTGCCTTGCACATGTGGGGCACTGAGTTCGATCTTCAGCACCACATTAAAAAAATAAACAAAATAAAGTTATTGTGTCCATGTATAACATATATATATATATATATATATATATATATATATACACATATAATTAAAAAACACAGACCTCATGATTCTACTGGTAAAAGAGCACAGCAGCACAACAACACAGCATGCCATGGCTTTCACAGACACACTAAGCATCACCTATGTCATGCGGGTAATACATTAAAATATTGGATCAAATGTTACTTTCAGCAGGGAAACCTGTAAACAAGGATATTTGGCATTGTGGCCAAGATTGTTCAAACTTACACTCCTTTATTTTTTGTATAAAAAAATCAGCCTCAGCCCTTCCTTATCACTTTATGAAGACGTCCTAGGCTTCTGAAAGAATGGCATCTCACATGGCTGCTAGGAGGAGATGGAGTGAATATGGCTGATGGCAGCAACAGGATGAGGGAAAGGTGTTCTTGGACACAAAGGCCTTCATCTCAAGTCTGGCCTGGACCTACATCCCTCACCACGGGGGCTGCTGCTCCTCACCTCCATTCTCGAAGCTTTGTGCAATCTTCTTGGAAAGATCATTTATTTATGTTTTTTGAAAGTAAATCATTTATGATATATTGGGACATTTTTTAAAAGTGCAATTAAATTCAATGGTTAAATTTCTCAAATCAGGAAAGTACATATTTCAGACAGTATCTCATCAAATCTTAAAACTAAAATGGTTATTGAACTTCACCTTGCTCCCATTCCCTCTTCTGCACAATGGACACAAAACTAATCAATACCTCATAAGATGGTTTGAAAGGTTAAATAAATTAATACTGTAAACTGCTTAGAATAGTACAGTGCCTGAAAAAATAAGTGATTAATAATTGTTTTTCTTCTATTATTATCATTAATTACTAACAAATTTGACCTACTCAGTTGTTCTCATATTTTTTATGACTTTCTAATGAATCACATGGATCTGAACTAATAATCTAAGAAGTAAATAATGCAAATAGATTTTTTTAAAAATCTACCTTTCCTAAAAATTGGAAAGCATCCAAAGATACAAAAGGATAAAAGGAAAGAAACACTAGATTAATGATGGAAATAGTGCTGTTGGAGAGTGTGGTAGCTGTGCAGTAGATCGCCTGAGGCACAGGGCCTGAGGGCATTTTTATGGCTTTTGCCTTCCACTTTTTCACTGGGCTCTTGCCCACATGTAAATTCGAGTGTCAGTCCACTCTCTTCCCCATTAGTGTCTTTCCAGACATGATAAGGATATTCATGCCATTCCCAAGGGTATAATAATTGCCAAAAGATGCATTAAATGATAACATTGACTGTGAAGTACTTTACACTGATAAATTCCTCCTTTTAACAATTAATTTCATGTGCTTCCAAAAACAATCTTAACCACTTAGCACAGAACATATGGCACTTAATATTTTACTGACATTTAAACAAATCTAAATTTGCTAGTTTCACTAAATGGCATTACACTAAAATTCATTTAATTTCTAAAAACGTATGTTTGGCAATAAACATGCCATCTTATGTAATTTGGAGATTACATGGGTACTGGGATATAGTCCCAACTGCAGAGATGCTAGAGAAATTTTTCCCCTCTGGTATCAAGATTTGAAAAGTTCAGGTTTGAAGGTAAAAATGAACTTACGAACTTGATTATGAATAATCAAGCTAATTTCTATAGAGTTATTTGAAACATAAAGGAGCAAAGCAAATAAAAATTTCTCTACCCCTTTGTTGATATTCTCCAACTGCTCATAGATATTACTAAATTTTTAAGTGTGAAGGCCCAACTTAAAATAACAAGTCCAAAACAAAACAAGATGGATACCAATCATAAATTCCTTTTAGAAAAGAACAACTATCTGTTTTGAGTCATCAGAAGAATATGTTTTCTTTGATCTTCATTAATGTATAATATTTTATGATTTATAAGATTTTCTTTAGATTAAAATACTATTATATCTTTTTCCAAAAATCTTCAATTGGTATATAAATTTGTATTGTATAATATAGTCAATATGAAATAAAGTTGGCAAACCAGTAAGAAAATAGAGATAGAATATTTTTTAAAAAAATGTAGAGTTTACATTCCAAATATATTTCATAATGTTCAAAAGTAAAGGCAAAAAGAGTCACAAAATTAATGAAAACTTCAAAAGAATATTTATCAAGATAAATTCCAAAGGCTAAAATAACAAAAAGAAATATTTATTATATACCACTACATATAAATTAAAAGTTTCTATTTATCAAACAACACAAATGACTTAGGGAAATAAACTTTTGGCCAAAGGTTAATATCTTTACTTAAAAAAAAGGCTATTTATAATTCAATCAAAGAGACAAAACAAAGACCCTGATCAAAGAATAAACAAAACAAAAACAAGTAATAAATGAAGAAAGAGAAGAAAGTTGGTTATACATATGAAAAAAAAACTTTGTAATCTAAGAAGTATTTAAAGAAAAACAAAATCTGTTTTGAGGATATAAGATCAGAAAGATCAAAAGAACATTAATATAATATTCAATATCATAACTATATGAAGAAAAAGACATTCTTACATGCTGATATCTTCCATAGAAAATAATAAATTTGGAGGCTTATCAATAACCTAAAGTAATGTCAAGAATGAGGAGCTGTCCTAAATTACAGGTGACCAAATAATAACTAATGCCTTGGGAATCCTGGTTTGGGATAACCTGTGGGGAAGTTGGAGATGGAAATGGGAACTGTAAGAAACATTGTAGGGCAGTTGACATTCAAATATGGCGTATGAAACAACTTCAATACCCTGATTTTGATATTATATTGTGGTGTTGTAACAAAACTTGCTCTTAGGAAAAGCACATCAAAGTACTTGGTGGTAAAGGCTCAGATTTTTATCAACCTAACCTCAAATGATGGAGGAAAAGACAGATGTAAGAAAGAATCAAAAGGAGGGAGATAGATTGATAAAGATGAGAGAAGTGGGGAGGGATAGGGAGGAAGAGGAGAGGAAGAGAGAGTGCAGAGCACAGTCTGGTAATGGATCTGGGTAAAGGGCATATGATCCCTACAACTCTGGTCCTGACTCACCACCTCTCTTTGCTATACTAAGCTTACCAACCCAGGATGCTTATTCTCACATTTTAAGGCAAACAGGTAGGCAAGCTACTAGATAGGATATTGCTAAGATGCAGAATCTGATTCAGTAAGCATGGGGCAGACGCTGATGCTTTGCATTTCTGACAAGCTTCCAGGTAACATTGATGAAAATTGTTCTGTGGACCCTAGAAGAGTATCATGGTGCTAGGAAATAGAATCACCATAACTAGGACCTATGTACTGGATATTATTCTTCAGTATCCAGGCTTTCATTTAGGTGCTGCCTTGTCAGCACTGTCATTCTTCCTGGGGATGCAAGAATATCTATTACTTCTTGCTGTACACCTATCTATTTACCAACTGAGCTAGACTCACATCCAAGTTCATACCATACCTAACCCTGTGTCTGGAAGAAGGTATGCGAACATATGAGCAGAGATCATTTATTCATGGTGGAAGTCAGGATGTTTAATGTTATTTATATATTTCAGTTTACAAACTTCTCTTCATTGAAACTTCAATTTTCTAACTAAAATGTTGTATATTATAAACATTTAAGCTTGATATACTGGTGCAAACCAATAATCACAGGCACTCCAAAGGGTGAATCAGGGAGATTGCAAGTTTGAGGTCAGCCTGGACAAATTAGGGAGATGCTGTCTCAAAATAAAAATAAAAAGGACTGGGTTTGTAGCTCAGTAGTAGAGTACCCTGGGTTCAATCCCTAGTACCAAAAATAAATAAATAAATAAATAAATAAATAAATAAATAAATAAATAAACAAACAAATAAATAAAATAAACAAATAAATAAAAATAAATGTTTAGAAAATTTTATATAAATATATCCATGAAAATAAATAAATAAATAAGTCAAGTCATGATTAAAAAAAAAAAAAGAGTGTCATTTTGATGACAAAAGTGAGAACAAAAAACCTAGCTATTGAGGAAGCAAAATAATCTTTTAACAAAAGTATTTAAAACAATTCATAATTTTGTTTTTATCACTATAATGAAAACCAACTAATATCTTAAAAACATACTTTTTCCAATAGATGATATGATTCTCAAGAGTATATGATTTAACTTTTCACCCTATACACTGTACATATTTAGTAGGCAAAATTGCTAGGTCATATATGCTTAATGAATGAATGAATAAATTAATTAAATTTTTTATTTAGTATTCTTGGCAACAACCAACATAATCAATAATATTAGTGGCCCCATTAAAATGACTGAAAATTCCGGGTTTATTTTACAGGTTGTTACCATGACCTGAAAGACAACAACATGCTATTCATTCCAACTCCTAAAGATCTTTGGCACATAAACTTACACAATCTGTCTTTGGGGATCTCCAACATTGACCCAAAGTTTATTTTTATAAATTTTTTAAACTTAAAACACTGCTCATGAAATATCCTCAGTTTATCTGAAAACATAAAGTAATATTACTCCACTTTTTCCATGAAATCTTAATGGACTTTCTTTTTATCACCTCAATTTATTACAGAGTGGTGATATTTTCTCCATTAACTCATATTTTAACTTTCAGTATGTGTATATTTTTTTCCTAAGTCTTTATCCGATCATCCATCAGGCTTTGATAGTTATAAATGCTAGCTTAAATCCAAATAATTTGAACAGAAAAGAAAATAAAAATCCATAATTTTAGACCAGACAAATATATTTTGCTTAGCAGTCAAGATCACATGTAACTGAATAATATAGTATGTCATCACAACAAAAAATGCTGTGTGTGTATATGTACACATATATATGCATACATATATATATATATAACAACTTTGAAGTTTTTGAAGTTTTAATGTTCTCTTTGTGCTATGCCTTTTAAAAATTTATTTATAACCAGTATATGACATATAAACAATGGAAAGCTTTCAAGGTTGAATTCATTACAGGTATTAAATGCACCCATAATTATACCTTTCTCCATTCACTTGAGGTGACCTGTTATTTGGCACGTTTTGGATGGAAATATTCTCATTCAATTCATGGAATGTTTTCAACTATATTAGTGCTAGTATGTAGTAACTGCCTTATCCAGACATATAATTCTTACAGAAATGCTGGAATGGAACACCATGAAAATTAATATTCTGCGTTTCCCCTGCAGACCCTTAGAAAGAGGAATTTTATATGATTTTTGTAGAAACCTGATATAAGCCTGTATAACTTAAGGATCACATTCACGTTATTTCTCATAATTACTTAGCACCAGGCCAACACCCTGTATACAATACAATATTTATTTTAGGTGAACTATAGTTTGAGGTTTTATAATTTCTTTGCGTAATGTGTATATTTAGAAAATATATACATACGGTTGACAGACTTTATAACTATTCCTGCTGTACAATATAGCCATTGAGCCTTTGTCTTGGAGTCATATAAACATAATCTTATGAACTGTTTTAAACTTCAGGAAATAGATTACTTTATCCTGTATTTTAAATTTAAAATTTTTATGGCCATATGTACATATACTATATTTATGTATGTGAAAGTGATTCATAATTGCCTATGTAAGTCTGTCTCAATTAATTTATTCACATATTTCCCCTGAAAGTCTCCATGACTATTCCCTGAGTGATGAGAAATATGTCATAGAGTGCCTATGACCTGACTACTAAGAATAAAATCATTTTATACAATTAAATCATTTAAATGTGCAGTGTTTTGAAAAAATTATGTAAAATATGAAATGTAAAAAGAACATATGAAACATATATCTAAGTTATGAAAAATAAAAGGAGACCCCTGTGATTCTACCACCCAACTTAAGAATTAGAATATTACTGGTAGAGTTTCATCAACTTGCCTGTTCTTATTTCTCTTTCTCCCCAGGTGAAATCACTATTCTGAATTTTATACTTATCTTTCTAATTCTTTCAAAAATAATTTTGTCACCAAATATATGTTATTTAGATTTGTTGATTTGTTTGCTTTTGAGTTTACCAAAAAAAAAATATATATATAGCATCTGATCACCACTGATCATCAGTTTTAATGTTACATAGTAGGAATTGGCAGCCTGGCCTGATGGTGGTGCACACTTTCATGCCTTTAATCCCAGCTGCTCAGGAGGCTGAGACAGGAGGATTGTGAGTTCAAAGCCAGCCTCAGCAATGGTGAGGTGCTAAGCAACTCAGTGAAACTCTGTCTCTCAATAAAATACAAAATAAAGTGGGGGATGTTGCTCAGCGATGGAGTACCCTGGGTTCAATCCCTGGTACAAAAAACAAACAAACAAAGGAATTGGCAGTTTATGGCTCATGGATCAAATCAGACTCATGGTTAAATCCAACAACCCACTTGTTTTTGTAAGGTCCATGTTATGGTTAACATATGAGGTGTCCCCCAAAAGCTATTGTGTGAGATGATGCAAAAATATTTGGGAAGTAAAATTGATGCAGTGGATTAATGCAGTGATGTGTATGTAGGTCAGGTGTGGTGAGAGGAAAGTGGGTCCTTGGGAGTGTGCTTTTAGGGTTTGTATTTTGTGCCTATCTAGCAGGGCTCTCTGTTTCTGCTTCCTGGTTGCCATGTCCTGCTTTTCGTCACCAGGCTCCTCCCCCATGATATTTTGCTTGACCTTGTGCCCAAAGCTGTAAAGTCAGTAGACCATGGACCAAACTTCTAAAACCACGAGCCAAAATAAACTTTCCTCCCTTAAGTTGTTCTTATCAGACATTTTGGTCATAGGAATGGAAAACTAACTAAAGCAGCCCATAACAATTACATTTTATATCTTAAAATTGTAAAGATATATATCTATATCTATCTATCTATCTATCTATCTATCTATCTATCTATATATATATATATATATATATATATATATATATATA
>NW_026000142.1:10467584-10574781 GCF_001458135.2 Marmota marmota marmota
GAGAGAGAGAGAGAGAGAGAGAGAAATACATTTTGAAGTTCCATCTCCTAAGAAGATAAACCATCCTAAGAAAATAAAAAGAATCTATACAAATTTTAATTTCCAAAGCTATTATTCACACACACACACACACACACACACACACACACAGAGAGAGAGAGAGAGAGAGAGAGAGAGAGAGAGAGAGAGAATGAGAGAATATTGTGGAAAGTAATTTCTAATAAGTTCCCCAAAATGCTGCTGCTGCTGCTTTGAGGAGGATCACTCTAAAGAATACTTTTTCAAGTCTTTTTAGTTCTTTCATAAACCAAATGATGTCATGAAATAATCCAAGTCATAAAAAGGTAACCAAATATTGTGTTTACTGTTGGCAGTGTAGCAATCATGAAAATGCCTTTTTCTGCGTCAAGTATTTTTGTTTCATCTAGAAACAGAAGCAATTATCCCTGGGATCCCCGTATGTTTACTGTAAGTAACTGAGCTTATGTCCTTTTATCCCCTTTGTCACTTCCCCTATCAAGTACTTATGCCCCAAGGCCATATTGATATATTTTAAGAAAGTAATTTCAGTAGATGGGGTAGAGAGAGAAGAGGGGAGGGGAGGGGAGGGAAGGGGGGATAGTAGAGGATAGGAAAGGCAGCAGAATACAACAGACACTAGTATGGCAATATGTAAATCAGTGGATGTGTAACCGATGTGATTCTGCAATCTGTATACAGGGTAAAAATGGGAGTTCATAACCCACTTGAATCAAAGTGTGAAATATGATATGTCAAGAACTGTGTAATGTTTTGAACAACCAACAATAAAAATTAAGAAAAAAAGAAAGTAGTGGACTCTGCTTTAGATTTATTTTAGGAATGTTGGCGGCACATGATCTGCATTGATAGGCCACATTTCTGACTGTACTACATAGGATCTTTCTGCACATAAGAACACAGCAATTTCATTCAATCATTAAGATTGCCTCATGGTTGTTTGAATTTTTTAAATTGTGTGTTCAGTCACTGACCATGTTTCTCTTTGCACTGGTTCCTAGGAGGCTCAGAGGAAAATCTACAGTCAAATTGCAACAGAGTATATGTGCGATTATACTAGGTACCTGTGTATTAATTTTACACTTGGCTTTTTCTTATGTTCTTTACTTTAAGTTTTCCTACCCATTCCATCAATAATAATAAATACATTTGATTTATTATCCTTTTGAATCTATTATTTTTCTATAAAGAATGTGGGAGTAAAGGTTACAAAATAAACGGCTAAGTAAGCAAACAGATATGTACAAAACAGCACCAAGGATTTCAAAATTTTAAAATTAAGTTCTAACAAATAGTATAACAGAGTAGATTTGGGAATATGTTGTATGCATTTCTTGTGTTACAGTGTTATACTTATGACCTGGTTATATTGCCATTTATTATTTAACAGAGTCAAGTCAGTTGTATGTCACCGTTAACTAAGGTTTAGCATGAGCTTCACATAGCATAAGCAACAATTGTTTAAATATGAAAACATAGCCCACCAGGTCCAGAGCTTATTCTTTGCAAAGAAAATAGGAGAATACTTCATAAATTAAATGATTCTATTTCCTGTTATACATCTGGAAAGTTGTATTTATTATTGTACAGAAAACCAGAAAAAGTGCGGGGGGGGCACTATTTACAGTAGATTTTTTTTTTTTTTACTTGTTCAAGTGTACCATGTTTAATTAGCAGAAGGAAAAATTGCCAAGACACACAATGAAAAGGATTCATTTTTGTCGTTGTTGTTCAAGGTCTTCTTGTTCACCACAGTGTCAGTGAAATATTCTCCACATATTTCTCCCGTCTTGTTGATTCTTTTAAATAAACATTGAATCCGACAGAGTGAAATCATTTCCATATTTCATGCAGAAAATACATATGTTTTCTATTAAAATTTTGGAAGGTTTTTTGTTTTAATTGAGGAGATTAATTTACTAAAATGTTCGATGTTTCTCTACATTGTAATTTGTTTTTAATTACACATGAATACCATATGTAGTTCATTGACACTCTTTATTAATTCTTGAAAGTAAATTTACTCACCACTCATGTCATTTGTATCATGGGGTGTGTGTTCCTTGTTAAGTGATTCCTTTATAATTTCTAAATAATTAGCTAATTAAGGGCACGATCCTGGGGTTCTTATGCAAGGATAACACCCACCGGCTTAAAGACAGCAGGGTTTGCTTTTATTGTGGATCACAGGGCTGAGTATCTCCATCATGTTGCTTTTCCTAATTAAAGTAGTATTCGTGTTCATGAATGTTCACCTGTTAATATAATCTTGCTAAACAAGTTTGCTGATTTCTGTATTGCAAAGTGGTTAGCTCCATGATGATGGATTCTTGAGTAGCTCTGTGGATTCCAATCAGCTCCACTGATACGCAGTCATCTCTCTATCCAACAGTGTGGCAAATATCTGTTGCAAAATCACAAGAGGTGCTGTGTTAAAGAGAAGTGTCTGATCAGACCAAACATTTCAGCCCAGGGGTCTAACACTACTACTAATAAGAATAATAATGATGATAGCTAATATTTCTCTGGCACTTCATATTTGCCACACATCATTACAAAAAAATGGCTCCATTAATCGTCATTAAAACCTTTTAAAATTTGTTCACAACTTAGTGATAGGGTATTCTACCAACAGCTCCAATCCAAGCAAGCAGTTCCTCATAGGACTCCCATAGCTTTCAAGTGGAGACCCAACACATTACCGACACGTTCAGATACTTTCCCAGCTTGGATTTCACTGACCCATTTGGTTTTTATCTCCCACTCTTCACCTTTACTTACAATTCTTCACCATATTCCCCTTCAAGTCATCTGCACAAGAATCTATGGAGTTCACTGAAGTTAACCTGGATAATCCATCTCTGACTCTAAGTTTGCTTCTGCTCTATATTTCCTCTTGCTCAGGTCACTGCATGGTGTAGTGCTACCACCTCTACATCTAATACCTTGTCCCCACCACCACGAAGTTCTTCCAGAATACCAGCCTTAGCAAAATTCTTCGTGTCTATGATTCTATTGTATTTTTAAAAATGTGTAGTATTTAATTTATTGTTTAAGCTATACACACCTAAGATTAGTTAGAAATCTTGTTTTTTTCCCTAATTCCCCATTTCATAGAATAATTTTATTCCATTACTTTCTTTGATCTCAGTATGCTTATTACCTCTGAAGATGGTTCCTATGTAAACTAGATCACTTTCTGGATCACATAATCTTTATTTTTTGCCTCAAATGTTGGTGATATAGCACTTCGTGAGCTTATATGATGCCGTTGCAAGATATTTTATCCATGAGGTCCCTTTTCACTAAATGGTATAGCAGATGGTTTTTCCTTTTGTCCTATAAGTTTGTGTTCATGATCACAATACCCTAACATGTAATGTATTATTTATTTAATGACAAATAAAAATTGCATATACTAATGGTGTACATATTGATATTTTCATCTACACATACTTCATAGCATGGCTATATGGAGCTAATTAACATGCATTACTTGGTACACATATTTATTGTACTTTAATTTATTCATCCCAGTACTTATTCTAATATATGATGTTTTTATTTATTTATGTGAATGACTTATTTATCAGATTAGAAATTCTTTGAGGACAGGAAGTGCCCCCCAACCCTCCCACATACACAGAAGCACATGCCTCTACCTAACTTTACATAGCTTCATCCCAACAGAGGCTCCACAGTCATCTGTGGGTTAGCATCATTGTCTTCCATTTAGACAGGATCTTTTATCTTTATTTTTTCAAAATATGTTTGTCTTCTTTTATCTTCTAACATTACTATTTTACTTATAAGCAATTCTTAAGTATTACATTAGTAGTAATGAATTCTTCTGCTTTTAGATAACATCCTCTCAAATATAAACTTCTTAAACATAGAGTCCTTGTCTTTTCTATCATATATTTATTTTGTGTTCTCTGCATACCAGAAGGCTAAAGAGTGCTATGGAGCCAGACTGTCTGGCTTCAAGTCTCCACTCCTCTGGCACCTAACTTTGTAGCCCTGGGCAAGTTCTTTAACCTCTGTTGCCTCTACATGACATCTGTAAACTGAAGAAAATACCCATCTATGCTTCCCAGGGTTGTGAGAATTACATAGTTAGATATGTGCTGCTGTAGAATTATGCTTGGTTCAGAGCGAAGCGAACCCTTGGTAAGTAGCAGTTATTGTTATTATCACTTGTCCCTCCCCCAGAGAGTACCTTGTCTTAGATTCCTTCTAGTCCCAAGGTAATGGAAACCTCGTAAAGATTGGATTAGATGCTCCTCTAAGACAATTCTTGATCAGTTTTGGAGAAATGCATCCGTCTGTTAAATAGACCTGTGTGAATGTTCAAAAGTGCTTTTTCTTATAATTATTTCTTAAAATTCCTCTATCCCATCTCCCTACATCCCTTCTGTGTTGCTCAGGCAAACTCCAAGGAAATCCTGAGCAAACAGGTAGGCCTTTCAACTTGTACCCTGAATGCACAACTAAATCCAAAGCTAATGAAGTTCATTCAGATTAAAAGCACTTCATATGCCTACGACAGCTCTTTATATAATGCAGTTAGGGGTAGAAAATTCATGGTATTTCATGCCTACTTACATGCTTTTCATGTGAAAAGATACAGTATAATAAAAGTCGAGGATTACTCATGTTAATTTATTATATTTTGCTGATATAGTCACATCAAGGGCTTAAGAAATATACTTCAACAGCAGTACAAACGCGGGAAGGGTCGTTTAAGACATGGTGCATCAACGCTCTCTTTCCTGCCGCTTTTAATGACACTTCATTTAGAAATACAGCCTCTTTCATTTGGATAACACTCTATTTTAGAGTTAGACTTTTTTAAGTGAAGAAACTATGAAATTCACAAGGCGGATTGTTTAGTAAAAAAAAAATCCAGTAAAATCGTTTCCATATATGTGTATTGAAATGTACCAAAAATGAAAGGTGGGTGCCCCATAATTCTCAGGAGCAGTAACTTTTAGAGAAAATCCATTATGCATACCAATTTCTTTTACTTAATACATTTTGCATAGCATGTGAGTAAGAAGTGCTTTATTTAATTTTAATTGAGTAGGTTTAGTGCTTTTGAAAATACAATTGGAACAATTTATAATTAAATAAAACAATAAAATCTGTGCCATCCTTTTAAAATATTTTTTTTCATTTGTAGATGGAACAATACCTTTATTTTATTTATTTATTTTTATATGGTGCTGAGGATAGAACCCAATGCCTAACAAGTACTAGGAAAGCATTCTACTACTGAGCCACAACCCCAGACACGACCCAGTTGTCTTTTTAATAAAAAAAATGATGGCAATATCATACTTGATCGAAATCAACAAATAAAAATTGTATACCTACATACATAAAACATTCAAATACCCAGGGAATTGGTAATCAAATGAGGGATTTTATAAACTATAGAGGCATGTCAACTTGAGTAATTATACATAAAAAATGTAACACAGACTAAGTGAGGTGTGCTAATGATAAGCATTAGAAGAATAAGCAGAGAAAAAGGAAAGGATACAGCAAATTCAATGATTTAGAGGGCCCAAGTGAATTTACGGGAATCAAGGAAAGCATAAAGGGCACAGGTTCTTCCAAAGCCTATCACTACATTATATTTACAATATTCCATCCTCCCTGATTCCTCCCTTACTTCTTCCAAATGTGCAAGTTGCACTGTGAATTCACACTTAAAGTCACATAAATGTGCAATCCCTCAAAATCTCAATGTTTATCTGGTAAGAAACCAAAATTAATCAAAGGAAATTATTTACTGCTAGGACAATAAATGGATGAGTCTGGATTGAACATAAGGTTCATGATAACATGATCCAGGGGATCCAGTGGAAGGGTAGATCAGGACCAAATTGCACAGGTCATTCCTCTTCACGTGAATGTACCAAATCATTTGAAAATTTAATCCTATGTATAGTAGAAAAACCACCAAAACATTTTAAGTGAGTATTTATTGAGCTCTTACTGAATATCCCAGAGATGGGAATTACATATCTCATGTAAGACAGACACAGTATTCTAATTTTAAGGACTTGAGGTTCAGAGAAGCTTCTCCAAGGTCATGAAGTAAGTAAATGATGGATCTGGGAATTTGGAAAGACATCCTTCTGCCTCTAATAATAAGCCTTCTTTCTCTGCATGTAACCAAGGAGTGGGAAGATGAATAAGTTGCTTAAGAGAAGAGGAAAGGAGGAAGAAACAGAAAGCACAAGAACAAGAATGGGAGCTAGAGAACAGAAATGTCAACAACTATGTGACATTGGTGCTTCACCTGCTGTTTGCAACATGGTAAAATAGGAAGAAGAAAGAAAAGCTTTCAGAAAAACAAAATTTCACAGTTGTAAAGACCATTCTGGGTTAAAGCTGAACATATCACTGCAGTACTCAACAAAGAGAATAAAAAAGAAAAGGAGCAAAAAAAAAAAAAAGTCAAAGATTAATTTTTATTTCTATCTAATATAGTTACTTCATTTTTCCATGTTTTTAAATACGGAAAATGTGACAGTTTCTTTTTTTTTTTTTTGACGTTTTAATACAATTTCTTTTTTTAAAAATCTACTTATTTATTTTTTTAGGAATTCTTTTTTTATTTTTTATTATTAGTTGTTCAAAACATTACAAAGCTCTTGACATATCATATTTCATACATTTGATTCAAGCAGATTATGAACTCCCATTTTTACCCCGTACACAGATTGCAGAATCACATCGATTACACATCCACTTTTTTACATACTGCCATACTAGTGTATGTTGTATTCTTTTTAATAATATAATATTACTTCCAATTATCATTTGATATTTTTAATATTTACTTGTATTATAATTATTTTGTACATATTTTATTAGATTATAACTTCCTTGTGGGAAAGACCTATTACTAATATGTTTAGTAGACATGAACTCATTACACCATGTTAGCATCTGCTGAAATATCCTCTCTCTCTTATACATACACATATACACACAACACATACACACAAACAAACACACACAATCCCATTAGATATTTTATGTCTAAAAAATGACTCACTTTCTTTTTTTTGGGGGGGGGAAGAGTTACCAGAGATTGAACTCAGGGCCACATAACCACTGGGCACCATCTCCAGCCCTATTTTTTAATTTTATTGAGAGACAGGGTGTCACTGAGTTGCTTAGAACCTTGTCTTTGCTGAGGCTGGTTTTGAACTTGTGATCTTCCTGTCTCACCTCCAGGGCTGCTGGGATTATAGGCATGCACCACAGCACCTGACCAAAAATAACTTACTTCCATTGTTTTTGAATACTGGAGTCCTAGGAAGAAATGAAAGAACAAGAAAATAGGATTATATGCAATCATTCATCAAGGAAGATAGTTACAGGGAAACAAAGCATACTTGTTGGGCTGAAAAGAAGCCATTTGACAGTCAAATGACATGCAGTTGTCAAATGGCACCATTTGGCTAGGAGGGGTGTGCTCTTATTTATTTTTAATCAAAATAATTTTTAAAAACTCACTGGTCTCCAAGATATAGTTCATTTTTATGAGGATGTATCTTTCTAATACTAAGATTAAATTGTAATACCCCCATTTGACTATTTTTTATTGGTCCCAGAAACTTTTATTCTAAGCGAATAGTATAGTGATTAAGAGGGAAGGCCTTGGCATTACACAAAATGAGGTTTGATTCACAGCTCAACCTCTATTAACCAGGCTAAGTCAGTCTTAATTTTTATTTTATCTGTTTTGGTTTCTGTCTGTACTTCATTGATATGAGTATGATTGTACTGAAGTGATAATGAGGAAAAAGTCAAATGAGTCATGAGAATGTGTTCAGTACAGCTCATACTTGCAATGTGTTAGTCCTAGTTATCAGTAAGAGTTTTCCAGGGAAACAAACCAGTAGAAGAAAGAAGGAGAAGGAGAGAGAGAGAGAGAAACAAATAGAGACAGAATAAAAGAGACAGGCATACTGAAAGAGATATACTTTAAGGAACTGATTATAGAGGCTGAGAAGAAATTTGTAGGACAACCAGGTATACTGGAGACAGAGGCAGTATTATATTTTCTTTGGGAAATCTCAGTTTTGGCTCTTAAGGTCTTCATCTGATGGTTGAAACTAATCATCTTATGGAGAGTAATCAAATGAAAATACTTTCACAGGAACATTAAAACTAAAGTTTGACCAAAAACTGGGCCCCATAGCTTAGCAAAGTCAGCACATAAAATTAACTGTAACTATACATTACTAAGGAAAAGACCAGACATCCTTGTCATCACTCGAAAACACACAGATTCTCATGCCTCTGTGTCTTCTTCATATGCTATCTCCCTCCTTATTATTGAATAGTCCTCCAATTTCTCTACATGATAAACTGAGTCTAATCTTACTGGTCTTAGGTAGTTCCATAACTTTTCTGCTATATTTTTTATACCACTTCAGGCAAACTTTCATGCATTTCTTATATTCATAGAGTGCTTTATGCACATCCTCTTGAATATAACTTTATGTTAGGAATACGTAAATACATGTGACATTCTGTTTGCATGTTCTTGGTACCTAGAACTGGTATACAGCAGAGACTTGAATGTCTGAATGAAGTTTCCAAAGATAATTTGAATAACAAATGATGAAAAGAACAAAAGAGGGATGGAAGAAAGCAAAGAAAGGAGGAAAAAGAAGCAAGCAAAGTCATGTTATTTTTTTTCTACAGTCTACTTTGAGTATCTTTAGGTGCCTAATGCTGCCTATTAATTTAACTCAAGCTGCTGGAACAAAGTAAAATATTTGCCTATAGTCTTCTTAAACTTGAAAACCAGCAATATACCCTTATGTATACACATAAACATGCATATTTATATTTATGTATGTAACACATATACATACATATGATCCATGTTTATATGTACCATAAGCATTTTACATAAAAGTAGACCTAATGATTGTGCGAGAGAATTGGAGATGAGTAAAAAGCTGACTGAGTCTTGTAGGAATTTTTTAAAACAAGTTTTTATGAAAAATTAGGTGACTCTAATATATTTTATTGGATATCCCATCATGTGTTACATGTCTTTATCATGTTGATGTGAGAATCAAATTCAGACCACCATTTCTATCTTCTCATCAATGCCTTCATGCAGATAATTCCTGCATATCCTACAAAGAAGAGGTCATGAAAACCATTTTCTGGAAGGATGTTATTATTTCTCAAATGAAAAGACATCACTTATGGGTAAATAATTCATGCTACTGCCTTCTGAACATATTTTTCAGCCTGTTTAAACCTTGGTCACCTCCTCTTCAAAGATGTGATTTTTCTGTTCAACCCCACATAGTTAACAATGACACATGGGAAATCAAAATCACTGATATCATTTATACTTTCAGAGTAGTTGCAATATCTCTTATACTTCCAGAGCAGATGACATGATTTCCATAACAGGGACTGTTCGGTAGGAAAGCTTAGGGTACCTTTGTTTTAAATTGTTATTACACATCTGTAGACAGGCCATGGGCAAAACACTTTATGATTATATAAATCACAATATAATTCAAGATTTAACCTTGTCCTCAAAACAAGAAATAAATGAGGCTAATTATTAAGTCAAAAAAGAAGTAGAACTCTTTTTCTTTTTTGAGGAGGGAGATATTCAATTTAGAGTTAGATTTTAATTTCAAGCCTTAATTTCATCTCAGTTATGCTATTTCAGAGAAATAATGCCCTCTTTTTTAGATATTATGGTAAAATATTCATTATTATTACTGAATTCTGATTAGGTGATATCATAGAATCATTATGTAGAGTTGTGATACATATATAAGAATCCTGAGCAGGACCTTGGAGAACGTGTGATGGTTAATAAGGGTAGGGTAGGGAGAACAAACTGAGACAGAGATCATTTTACTTTCTAGGCCTGTGGAATTAGCATAATAAACATGTTGTACTTCATTTTTTTCAGTCATTTTGGTCCTTTCTATTATTTTTATCAGAAATGTATTCATGTTTTAATTGTTGTTTATTTTGGCTGACCTTCTTTGCATGAAATTTTCTCATGCATTTTGGACTAAAAGTATGTAGGCCATTTGGAGTGAGAACTTTTTGGCTTGGTGGGTTGGTTTGAGTAAGATTCTGCTTTGATTTTTTTTTTTTCTTTTTCTTGGCTCAGTTCTTGATTACAAGATATTTCTTTGTCCCTCTGCCTGCCTAAACTCATAATTTGCATAGAACCATAATTTGGATCCTTGAATAACAACTTCATTCATGAGCCCAGAGGCCTGGCCAACACCTTTTTCAAGTGGTGTTAGACCCAGGATCTGGGACCCTACACCTAATCCCAGCATCTGGTTCAAAGTCACATATATTCAGTCACACTTTACAATTTGAATTCATCTTCCTTTTCTAGTCCAAGGAAATATTGGTTTGATTTTTAAGCCTGGTCTTGTGTTATTCGATTTTTGTTTCTTTTTATATTTTATCTTTCAATGTTAAATGTTTGGAGCAGGGTGTGCTTCAAAACAGCTACTCTACTGATGGAGACACTGTGACCTCATGTATCCAGGATACTTACATTGTTAAGGGCTCTTTGATATTGAACCACAGATTGCAAATAGTTCAAATATCCTTAAATATCCTTCAGTGAGTCCATATTTCTCAGGTTTTAATATGCCTAAGAGTCAATATGGGACTTTGTTATAAAACAGATACCCAAACTCCACCTCGAGACTGGGATTCTACGGTGGGGGTGGGACAGAGCCCAAATATCCAGTGTTGGAATAATCCATCCAACTGAATAGGTGGTTCCAACAAAAGACAGCTGAGAGTTGCTTAGAAACCAATAGCCAGAACACATTATAATTCTAGCATAAAGAAGGCTGATCATGGTGGTAGAGATTTCTTTGCTGTGCATTGTTTAACTATTTGTGCGACCTTCCAAGATTCAGGGCATTCAATGAAGAAAAAGAAAAAGTAAAGAAGAGATATAACTGAATGCTGGTCCAATGTGAGCCATAGACAGGCAAAGCCAGCCATTCAGTTGAGTTCTATGTAGCAAAGGTACCACAAGGAAATCTCAGATCAGAGATGCAACACAAAGGGAAAAAACTCTGTGGGCTTAATGTAATGTTTTGTATTAATTAAACATCTTAAAATAACTTTGTAGTAAGAGTGTTTGTCCTATATTCCAGAAATTCCCATGACTACTGGGAAAGGCCGAAAAGGAATATGCCACTCAAAAATATTCTGAGAAATAATCACCTGTGGGAATTCATTAAAAAATGGATGGATTAAAGTATTAAATTTACACTGAAAAGAACTTGACTAATAAGTGGCTTAATGACAGTGTTATGAAACAATGAAAAAATAGTAGATAACAGGCAGCTGATGAATTCTTAACTGTATTGATGTGGAAGTTCTTAACCACCAAAAAAGAAAAAGCCTTCTTTATCCATTTTCATGTCACTCCACTTTGTACATTATAAAATGAGTAAATAACAAGTGTGTCAGGATGCTGTTTAGAGTGGCTAAATAGATCTGATCCCATATGATGAGATATTAGTACAAAAGAATAGTACTGAATTCTGAGAATCCAAAATTAGATATTTCTGCCTCTTTCTCTCTCTCTCTCTCTCTCTCTCTCTCTCTCTCCACCCTCCTCCCTGCATATTTTTGCCAAAAGATATCAAAGAGCTCTAAAACTGAGCAAATTATGATTCTTATATAAAATAGACATTTATGCTAAAAAAATTAATCTATGCTTGCTACTCAAAAATAATTTTAGAATATAAATGAGATAAAAGTCTCAAAATTTGCTTACCGCATCTGTTGCTGTCTTTAAATGGGCCAGGATTGGTGGGTGGACATTAACTTGCGGAAAATTAGAGAACTTCTTCCAAAGCTGCAGTTGGAGTCTCCACTGGAGCATAGACACACTCTGAACACACCTGTTATAATTTCCTGAAAAATTTGATTGGAAAAGACAGAATAACAGGTGTTTTAAAACTGGTGTTTATAATTTTTTAGTATCAGATAATAGCAGCTGAAAGAGAAACTAAGGATGATTATGTATAATAGAATATCTGACTGAATGTAAGGGCCTACATGGGGGAATTTCAATTTCATAGAAGTATTATATTTAAAAGACTACTTTTCAGAAATGTATTGTCAAGAAAAAAATACAAAAAGATGTCAAACCTTTTAGTAAAGTCAGCACAGTGCTTGAAACTGAAATTTACCTGCAGTATTAAGAAATGCAAATCATCTTTTACGGGCAGACTACTGCATACACTCCAGTGCTTCACTCCTTTTTAAAATAGCAATACACATCTAGTAACTATTATCCCCCCATTTTTTTTTTTACAAATGTGGCCAGATATTGTAAAAATATCTGTTGATTAACCAAGGAAGTGAAGAGTCAAGTTAGATAATATATAATGTCTTTTGATAGATTGGTCTTAAAATTATGGTGCCAATATATGAAAGATCCCAAGAAAAATATTGATTTTTATGGATGTAATATTTGAGTGACTTCGTATGAAGACAATACAGTTCTGTGACTAACGTATGCAATTTACAGACCTTAGACCATTTGAGTTTAAGCTCAATGTAATTCAAATGGCAAATAGATATATGAAAAAAATGTTCAAAATTTTTAATCAGAAAAATAGCATGACTTATTAAAAATGGGATGACTTATTAAAAACATGAATGATAATAAGTGTTGAAGAAGGCATGGAGAAAAAGGAACTTTTGTATGCTTTTAACAATAAGACAAATTAGTATGATCATTATGGAAAACAGTATGGAGTTTCCAAAAAAATAAAAATAGAATTACTATATCATCCAATAATCTGGTTATTGGGACTATATCCAAAGAAACTGAAATCAGAAATCTGATATCTGCACTCACATGTTTATTTCTATGACTTTCCAATAGACAAGATATAGGATCAAAATAAATGTCTAATAAAATACAAATGGATTAAAAATGATATAAGTAGACAATAAAATATTATTATTTTTCAGCCTTTAAAAAAAGGAAGTTCTGCCATTTATAATAACACAGATGAATCGGAGAATATTTTGTTAAGTGAAATAAACCAAGAACAGACATACATGTTCTTACTCATATGCGGAATCTAAATTGAAGTCATGGAAGTAAAGAGTAAAATGGTAGATACCAGTGGTCAGTAATAGATAGATTAGGGAGAGGTTGGTCAAAGGACTCAAGATTTCAGTAAAAAGTGAAGAATAAATTCAAAAGATCAGTTGTACAATGTGGTGACTGTAATTATTAACAATATATTATATACTTGAAAGTGCTAAGAGATTAGATTTTAAGTGTTTTCAAGTAAAAAAAGAGATAAGTGTGTGAAATAATCCACCTGTTTATTAGCTTGACTAAGCCTTCCATATTGCACATGTATTTCATAGCAACATGTGTATGAAAAATTGTGGTGAGCCGTTCTAATTAGACCGTGGCCGCCATTAGAAGATGGCGCCGGCTTCCACTGTGGCCTGTGATAAACAACTCCTAATATGGAGAATTGGCACGCAATCCCTTACCACCCTATGAGAAAGGTCCACGTGGCAGCTTAAGATTGGTATGCTGGAGGCTTTATTAGGCTGTGCTTGGGCGCTCGGCGACGGGTCACTAGAAGATGATACTTGAATCAAGGCCTGAATAAACTGCTGAAAGAAGAATCCTGTGTCGTGTTTTCCCTTGCTGGCGAGGGGTCGCGGCAAAAAATAAATAAAATTTGAATTTTTGATTAGTAGATAAATAAAATTTAAATGGAAAATAAGCACTGAGAGCACAGTGATGGCACACATGCAAAAGAAGGGCATAAAGGGGTTTATAAATGATATGGTGTATCAGATTCCTGTGAAGGCTTGTCTATGTGTGGAGCAGAACCACCACAAAGTTATGTCTCTTTAGTCAGCTTATGTAGATAGTGGCTAGGTTCATAAACAAAGGGTCACCATGAAACAAAGATAAATGGGAACTATTGTGGGGCAATCATTTTGAGAAATCTTTTCCCCAATATCAGCGATAGATTTGCATCTATTCATTGTTTTTTTTTTCTTTTTTGTCCTCTGAATTGCATTCTTTTCTTTTCCTTCTGTTTTCAAGTATAGACACTTGGTAGATTCTATTCTGCATTGGGGCTGTGATCTCTGATCAAGGAATTTAGTAAAAGTTGATGACCTCCATCAGTCATTGGGTGATTATTTTTCTAGGTGGGCTGAATGACTCCACTGATCACTTTTTTGGGGGAGCTTCTCTGACAGTCCTGTTGTAGAATACAGTGAATGTTGTTATTCTATAAATTATAAAAGAGGTAATAAAACATTTGTGTATCCAAATTATAAAGTTAACCAAGAGGATTTGGACTTCTGTTTGTTTAGTAAAGCAGAATTAATTGAAGTCAGAGTGTACTATAGAGTCATGAGTACCAAGGTAAATCATCAAGTATCAGAAGTCAAGGTGGGGTTTCAGGCTGGGTTTGGCAGACAAAGATCATGTTCTTACTGAACAGAAGATAAATTTAGAAGGAATCAAAGTAATAAAGGTAATAACTAAATAACTAAATTTGGTCAATGAATCAAATTTCAAGTTGGGAAACTAGAGAGAAAAATCAAAGAAGGGTAACTATATTATATGTTCACAGATAGGTCAATGTAGTCACAATGAATAAGACAATGACAATAATGACATTGAATAAGTATCTAGTATGTGCTGTTCACCAGGATAAGCACCGAACATGGATGACATAACTATTATTATTAATGTTGTTTCACTGGGCTTGGAGAGGCTAAGTGATTTGTTCAGTGACCCCACTAATACATGGAAACTGGATTATAACTGGTGAATATATTCTAGGAACCATATGAACCAGTGCCTCTCCATGGAGCACTCTGAGAAATTAGTCACCAGGAGAGTGAAGATGTAAACATCTTAGGGGACTTTCAATAACCAACTCTACATGGCAGTGATATTTGTTACTCAACAGATTTTCATTACACAAAATTGCTGCTTTCCTGGTCCCACTCCAAATCACTTGCTATGTTCCTAGGACTTCATATGCTTCATGAAGATAATAATACATTAGCTATAAATGATTTACCCTACTACATCAAAAAATAACTATTTACCACCCATTTTACAATTACTACAAACAATTGTAATTTAAATTACTTAGTTTAAATCATGTTCTATGCTGAATCTCCCATACCAAAAGGGATAAAACCACACACCAAATTTAGTTATTGATTTATTTTTTTAGGAATCCATCCTAGATTCTCCCTTCCTTTGGACCAACTATGCTCAAGCACCCAACTCTAGCTCTGGTCCAAATGAATGGTCCAAACACCAGCCAGCTAAACACTCACATACAATATAAAAGAACACTCAAAGACCATTTTACCTCAGGTTTATGATGCTCATGTGACCCATTCCATTCCACAGACTCTTTGTGTGTGTATACGTGCTCACGTGCCATGTGCAGACACATGCAAACATTGGGGGTGGAAATAAATATTGAGGGCTGTATTCCCTATTCCATTCCATTCCATCCATTCTCTCAACTTCTATTTGGACTTTGAATGTCTGAGTCCCTTGAGTGATTGCATCTTGGAATCTCAGACAAACCTCTCCTGTACTTATTTTCCTCCCTGGTCTTTCGGTCTGTTTAAACCATGGGCATACTCGCACCCCCATTCCTCATCCCTCTGTCCTCTCACACAGACACACCTTTTTAATTTTTCCTCAGTTATAGCTTTATTGTCTTCTACTGCCACTGAGCCACAGAGGTTCCAGATCCTGATGGACAGTTCTCTGGGTAGATTAATTAAGACCCAAGCAAATAATGTGGCTTTCATGAGTAGTAGTGAAAGAGCCCCTATCTTAACCATCATACCCAGAGCAGGTTCCCAAGTCTCTGCCTGAGCTACAGCAATAATAGGGGCATCTTATGTCTTTTGTTGAGTCTATGCCCTAAGTGGGCTCTCCATTAAGCGGAAACATTGGCTCTTGTAACACCTGTTAAAAAACCAAACCAAACAATGAGCATCCTCTATGCATATAAAACCTTAGGGAGATCACTGTTTAAACATTTTATATTTACTCTTTTAAGGAGGGGAAGGTGGATGTGAAGCCAACACTTGTTCTACACAAATTGCTTCAAGCAAACCTTTAAAAAAGATTTAAAAAGTAAAATGATGGGTTTAAAACCTTGTATTAATAGAATTTCTTCTTGTGAAAAAGTATTTTTAATCACTTTCTATGGGTTCACTCATTTGCAAAATGGAGAGGAAAAAGGAAAAATTGGGACTATGAGGTCATGATTCTATCTAGTGCTAAGACCCTGTGATAATAAAACACCTTATGAGTGTTGCTGAAACACTAGCAAAAAATTCAGAACTCAATGAACTTCTTCTATTAACTTTTTAAAATCATTTTACATTTGAACTGTTGAGATGAATTACTAGGTAATACCTTTTTGTATTATGTAATCACTGACTTTATTAGAAACCACTGTATGGGTTCTGGTGAACATGTGCCCATATTGTGAAGTCATCATACAATTTGGTACAGTGGACACCTTATACTAGAAGAAATTTAGGACTGCAACCATATTTCAGGCCATAACTAATATATTTTGGCAAATATAGGTTTAAATATTTAATCTTATTTTATTAAAAAATCACAGATTTACAGTAGGCCAGAAAGGTGCTGAGTCTATATTTGTTTTGTAACAAAAAGTCGTTATACTACCATGCTTTTCTCAAACTAGCATATTAGAGTTCTCTGAATTAGAAAGCTGTATCCAAAGGACTTACATAAATATCTTTTAAGTGATTTCTAGTGGAAATATACATATAGGAAGAATTTTTTTTTTTTTGCCTACCAGTATGATACTCTCTCTTGTTACAATCAAATATGGTGAAAAACACTCATGCATTCTCTGTCTCTCTCTCTCCCGCTCTCTCTCTCTCTCTCTCTCTCTCTCTCTCTCTCTCACACACACACACACACACACACACACACACGCTTGCACACGCAGGCCCACACATATCTCCATAGCATCCATTGTAAATTGAGTCTTCTTGCATGCAAGAAGCTAGTGATTGCATGGTTATGATTAACTGAAAAAGTTCATAAGTATGCTGATATAAACATGATTATATTTATGTGTCTAGAAAGAATATGTGCCATTTTATTACTTATAAGGTGTAGTGACAGAACAATTAGAGATATATTTTGAAAGAGTATATGTGAGGCTAGCAGCATGACTCCCATTAAAGTCAATGAGAATCACACCGTTAAAACACCACACCATTTTGAAAAATTATGTCAGAAGGCTCTAACATGGCTTTTATGAGTTACTCACACAAATCCTTTTATTTTCCAATAGATCTTCTCAGTGGCAGAATAAAGCAGATGAATGTAGAGCATTAATCTTTAAAAAACAAAACCTACCCCTTTAAGAATCTCTGAGACAGCTGAGTTATGGTGAGACTCTTTTTATCCTGGATTTCTAATATGAGAGAAGTAATTTTTCATATACTTTAATTAGAGCAAAATGCTTCATTCAATTGATGAGAACGGCTAAGGTATTTTAGAAATGTGAATCATGTTTGTCAATTTAATTCAATCCTGTCTATTCTTTCTGAGCTTATGCTGAAGTATTGTTTTAATGCTGAATTTGACTGTAAAACAAAGTCCCTGCTCTCTTAAGTAGCTTATATTCTAATGTGGGGGGTGAGCTATAACAAATGAAGTAAAAAGAAAAATGATATTGTTTGAGTATTCTATTTGTCATAAAATCATGAATTTCCTATTCAAAAGAGATTTGTTTTTGGCAGTGCTGGGAATTAGATTCAGGGCTTTGTGCATGCTAGGCTACATCCCTGAGCTACATCCCCAGCCCTTTTTATTTTATTTTGAGATAGGGTCTTGCAAAGTAGCCCAAGTTAGCCTGGAACTTGGAGTTCTCCTGCCTCAGCTTCCCAAATAGCTAGGATTAGAAGCATATGCCCCTGGGCCCAGCTTTCCAAAAGGAAATCAATGGCTACCTTTTTAACAAAATCTATTTTTTAATACTCAAATCTTATTTTAATATTTAGACAAAACATTCTTATTTTATAACAGAAGTACTATAGTCCAGTCAAGTTAACATATTTGACCAGAATCAAATGCATGTCAGGGCTTATTTTCACCTAATATCACCTAATATTTAGTGTGAGACTGGTGTTTTCAAAGCAATTTTGAGACAGTACATAATATAAAAGTACAAGTAATTTACATGTAAGAACTTAAAAAAGAAAATTTCATGAATGTTATGGTTAAGGACAAGGTCGAGGTAAATATTAACAAAATTCAACCATGAATATCTGCAAAGGGAGAGGAAGAATTAAAATATAACAGTGAAATATAAGAAACACGTACTGTGTAGAAAATAGAATGATTTTATTTAAGTGAAACTTTTGATTCATGATTTTTCCTTGTATTCTTATTGTCCAGAAATTACTTGGGATAGTGAAACTTTCCACATCAGGGCTGTGTTTGTTTAATGCTTTGCATATTCTCATTTTTAGAGGACTTTACAAAGAGTCCCTGATGGCAGTTGCTTCCCACAGGGGAAAAAAAAAACAAAACTGGAAGAATTAAACACCAGCAACAGCTAAAAGGAAACAAAAAAAATAGATCACAAAAATGTGATCAATCCAATTCAATGATGAAGATAAACAACTATTATGAAGAAAATCATAGAGATATTTGGTAACGAATAGGAATTAAAGTAACTTATATAATTAACAAGCATCATCTTGGTTTACTACTGAATGAGTCAAATTATTGGTCTAAGGTGAACCAAAAACTTTCTAATTTTATTTTTTTATTATTCTCTATAACTGCGGGCAAATTTTGGTAGAGCAAAGAGGTGTACATTGCATACATTCATCAGGGTTTTTTTTTTTTTTTTGGTGTGTCTTTCTTTTCTTTCTTTCTTTTTTTAGTTGATTGCCAATTCTTAAATGATTGATAAAAATTGTTAAATAAGGCAAATACTGTACATGCTGCAGTGTAATGAGGCCTATCAAGCAGGGGAATACTACTCATCATGATATTAAAATTAAATGTAGCATTTTTAAATTCTTGACATAAATAAAGAAGTTATTTCTCTGGACCAATGCTTTTTCCATAAACTCAATGTTCTGTATAAGTCACTGTCATAGGATATATTTTATTTTGAGGCAACCGAGTCATTTTACCCCATAAATAAGTATCAAATCAAGTATCATTTATTTAAAAACGTTTTCTGAGGTCTATGATATGTCAAAGATACTAGTTAGGAGGGCTGAGTAAGGTCGTGGTAAAGTATACATACCTTTTAAGCTGACACTAATTCCTTCAGAAATGCATGTGATATATCCAGTTTGAAGGCTAATTGGGACATCTGACGAACAACTCAGTTATTGTTTGAAACTCAGGCTCCTGGCTAGGGTTATCTAAAGTTTTTTCTTTGGAAATGTGTGAAAGGGTGAAAATGAATGAGGATTTCAGTCAAGAAATCAGTGAGCAATTGTGATAGAGGGAAAACAGTCCTGCATCTTACCAATCAGGTAAAATCCTCTTACGTATGCTTTTAAATGTTGGTGGCTTGTTAAAGAAATGTTTTTAATTAAGTGATGGCAACAAAGTCCAGTCTTAATTCTTCTAGTTCCCAGCCTAGAATGTTTTGGATTGAACTCTCTGGTTGAGGCACTTTGTAACCAGAATGTTTGCTCATGCTAGAATTTAAAAACACCAAATATTAAAAATAGCATGATAAAGAGATTTAAAAAAATCAAATAACTATTCTCAGTTGTTGAAAAGTATCCAGTGTGTAGAAACCTTGCAGAATCACAGTTACAATTAATTTTGTTTATCTGCCTTTACAAGCTAATTAAAATTGCATTCATTTAGTTTTTCCCAAAGACGAAAGTATTATAAATTCACTGAAAAATTTGGAGAATATAAAAGTATGAAATAAAACATAAGATATAATTCCATTGATGTGAAATTATAATTTAATCTTTGTTACAGGATTTTTCTTTTTTCTACACATCTCTATATATACATGCATACTTAAATACTAGAAAATTTATTATTCAAATACAGGGAAGATAAGACAATTTTTAAAACTTTAATATAGTCTAATATATCAATATTTTATTGTAATACCTTTTTCCTTTAGAAATTCCATTTATAAACTGAAAAATAAAAATTTACCATATATGGTCAAAAATTAATATTTTTACTACACCAAGCCCATTTATGAGCCTACAAGAAAAGTGAGAACTCAGAAGTTAAAGTATGAGTAAACATCATAGCTAATTCACAGATGAATAAAAATAAATGTTTAATAATGAGATTGAAATATGTTAAATATATTTTGTTAACAAAGGAAGGTTGACTAATACAACAGTGTTTAATAAAAGCAAAAACAAGAGTGAAGTAAAAGTAATGGCAAGAGCAAGAGAGGAGATCCACCAATGCAAGAAGCATTAATGAGAACATCGTGAAGGAGGCAGCTTGATTTGCTGCTAGTTGGAGTTCCTGAGCAATTACATTGGATTGGTGACTATGAAGATAAATGTGGAAAAATATAAGCCCAGAATGATATGATCAGGAAACTCATTCAGGATAGCAGCAGTAGGAGCAGAAAGGAATGATAATATTATTCATTAATTTCATATTAAATGACAGATATTTTATTGCATTTTCCCCATTTATGTTTTCTTATTTAATCTTCATAAGGACTTTTTGAAAAATTTTCATTTTAAATGATAGAAAATTCAGACTCAGAAATAGAAGTTGCCTAATGTAATGCTGCTAAAACAAAGCAAAGCCAGGACTGCACTGAATTTTTTTTTTTAATTTCAAATTTATTTTCTACTATCTGTTCTGTTTTATCAGGTAGGATATAACATAATAGCATGAAAAATAAACTATATGGGTAAGGATAAACAAAGAAATTGTTTCTTAGAATTTATTTTCTTAAAAATTCTTCTGTTTCTACATCTGTGAACATCAATTTGGGAGCCTGAAAGCCTGGAAGAATAGTAGCTCAAGCAGAACCTAGTGTTTCAGAGGACATTGGAAGCAAATGTATAGTAACTAGTTTAGATTTAGGGTCTTAAATTAGGAAGAGCAGAGAGGTCTGGAAGAGCTTCCTAGTGTTGATAAGAAACACATAAGAATATATAGCTAAGGGAAAGAGTAGGAAAAAGGGGCAGAGCAGAGCTTAAAGAATCTGCTTTATAGAAAGTTCACATTTAAGGAACTGCAATTAAAAAAAATGAAAGAAAACCTTGATTAAATAGTATAAGGAAGCTTTTCATGACTTTATTGCCACCTCTTCCATCATCACCCAAATCTCACAGTTTCATCCCTTCTAAGGTTCAGGGTGCTGACTCATCTCGCTATTCCTTGCCTTCCTTTTCTCAATTTCATATCGCTTTCATACAACCAGATAATCATCTTGAATTCTCCTCTGACATGTAGTGCTTATGGGAAGTTACAGCAGTTATCCTCAAGCAGAAGGGACATTTACCATCCAGGAATGCTTCTTAATGTCTAGAGACTGTTTTGGTTATCACAGTTCAGGAGAGCAAGGTGTCTCCACTGGAACCTGGTGAAAAGAAGCCAGGGATGCTGCAAAACATTCTATAATAGACAAAATACCTTCCTAATTTTTCCTATTACAAAGAATTGTGTGTTCAAAGGTAGGAAAAGACCCAAGGTTAAGAATTGTTGGTTTAGATTAAGATAGGCCACATAGCTCCCAGCTCGAGTGCTGTTTTCTAGGAACAGAGGAGATGGTAGGTTAATAGGTGAGGACATCCCTATATATAGATTCAGTTCTTAGTTTTAATAGTAGAAGAGCCTGATAGTGAGACCCATTTAGCAAATGCATGAGAACCACAGAAATGTTTGACATAACGATGCATTATCTCATGTCTTCTTGTGAAGCCAACTTGTCCAGGGTTTTCTCTTACTCTTTTTTTGTTTCACACATTAAAAAAAAAAAAAAAAAAAAAAACTAAGCAGGATTGACTTTGAAATAAAACCCACCATGTTTTTGAGTTGATTTTGATTTAAACGAGGCCTTTGGTAGAGTGCCTCGGGGTGTACTGGCTATGGCTATTTATCTTTATCCTGGGTAGTTTATATATTTTAAGAAAATGATGAATGGAAGCTTTAAAAAAACTCATTATGGTAATTGATTATTATAGAAAAACCTTGGGAACTTTACAAAAGAGAACTGTATTCTCTTGGTATCTTAGTTTGAAACCAGACGTGTAATTAGAAGAATCCATAAACATTTGTCACAGTAAGAGAAGCCTGGTCACTAAGTTTAGAAGGAAACTCTAGAGTCACTTTATTGTCCTGTATAGAGATGACACACAGTAGTGGCTGTCATGTATAACAGGAGATTAATATGCCCTGTGAAATAAAAGGCCACCCACATGGAACCAATGTAAAAAGTAGAGCTAGAAAAACTGGATTCATTTCTACAAAAAGATTCATTGTGAGCCTTCCCTTGCAGTAATTCAGCATTCATGAACCAAGAAAAATATTTAGTCAAAAGACTATTGCCATTTAAAAAATATTTTTTTTATTTTTGTTTTTACTTTCCTCACACCTTAAAAAACAATAAAAATATTAAATAAGAAAATCATGTAAATATACCTATTTTCACATGCTCATCTACACACACACACACACACACACACACACAATTGCACCAAGGAAATAGAAATCCATTTAACATCTAAATAGAGAACAAAGTGGATGTTTCTTACTCTTATATATACAGTACAATGTTGATACTTCTGAAAGATTAACAAATGAGTATAGAAAAGCCCAAGTAAGTTCAACATTAGAAAAGGAAAAGCAAAGCTGCAAACAATGGTTATGATTGTGAAATGTGATTATATAGGAGTGGATCATTTTTAGTCTTTAAAACTTACACTTGGCTAAGGTGGGTGGAAAAACGTGGCTTTTGCTTCTTGACCCTCTTGAGCTAGTATAACTTCTAAAGGGAGGATGCCCAGGTCCCATCCATCAATCCTGCCCCTAAGTCACAGGACAAAATTTTTCACATCTTCTTCAGGAAATCCATTTCTAAGACTCAAAGCCTCAAGTCTTGTCTCCACCACCTGTTCCAGGTAGAAAGCACGTGCAACCTCTACAAGTCTCATCTCTCACCAGCTGAGGAGAACTCCACCCAATGTGCATTTTATCCTGGATCCAAGAAACATCTCAAGTTATAGCCCAGAGCCATATGTGGCCACCATATTCTGAGCATGGGGCTAGAGTAGAGCATTCTGAAATCCCCATAATCTTCCAAACAGAAAAATCACATGAGGACTCAGCCTCCAAGATTCACAGAAATTATCATGGATTAGGGGAATTGTCTTCAAAAGATGTTAGAAAACTTTCTCAGGAACATGCTTTTCTGAGTGTTGAGCAACTAATCTGGGGCTCATAAATTATTCTTCAACCCAATAGCTTCCCAAAAGTGATCACAACCACACTCTTAAACCTGTCACTTTGGCTACTTTTCCAAATGCAAAACCTATTGGTTACCTATGATATCAGGTACTGATTAAATTCCTTCTAAAAGTGCCAAATAAAGATAATATGACTCAGTACAGAAAGTTAGACAACAGGAGAAATATATAAAAGAAAACATTCACTAAGTCCCAGCAGCTGGGAAACCCTATTCAGGGTGGTTTTGGTCAATTTTCTTCTCGTACTCTTTCCCAATTAATTCTTTAATTTGCTTCCTCTTCTATTGCTTCCTCTTCTATTTCAATGCCTATTTCCACTGACCTTCCTAAATTATCAATTCAATAAAACCAAACTCTCCTATATCCCATGTCTGTTGTTTCTATTCTTCCATGTCTTTTCTTTTAAAATTAAGATTTGGGTCTAAGTCAGGACACTACTTTCTCTGAAACCTCTCTATTTCTCTCTTTGATAATTCTGTTGTTTAAAATTTAAATGTGTTTTTTAAACTGAAACAGAACAACATGAAAATTGTACATGTTTATGGGGGGCCATGTGATGCTTTGAAATATCTATGTATTGCAAAGTGTGTCTCTTAGAATATTCAAACTCTTTCTTCTAGCTTTTTGAGATATAGCTTGCACTGTCATTATCTAAAGTACCCTTCTGGCCACTCCAGAACTTCTTACTCCAATCTTGAGCATAGACTGATCATTGCCTCAAAACCTACATTTTGTGGTTCTTGTGGGTGCCAAAGACAATCCCCTAACTTTATTGTCATCAAGCTTGTTGCTACCTGGTGAATGCCCCAAACCTTCATAAGCTTCAAGAATTTTAATCAAGGTACAAAATTTGCATTTGCTATTGAGTTTTTTGTTTGCTTTTTGTAATAGCAGTTTCTGTGAGACTTTTGAGAGCCATTAGGATTTGTGGTTTAGTGCATGGTACAACTTTCAATCATTCATACAATTGGTATTTATTAAATGGCTATTATATTTGAGGCAGTGTTATAGGTATTGAGGATATATTAGAAGTAGGAAAAAAAAAACTTCTGCCCTCATGTAATTTATAGTTTGAGGAACTTGTAGAGAAGTAAGTCTGACATCTATGTTCCTTCTCTCCCTACCTCACATGCAGACTAGAAAAAAAAAAAAAAAAAAACATGAAGAGGGAAGGAAAGGTTTTGTTCCTGTAATAAGGAGTGTTGAAGGGAAAGCAAGGGGGAAGTTTTGTGATTCTGGATGCTTCCATTAGCATTGAGATAAGGCTGTGCAAAAGATAGTCATTTTGTATTGATCTCTTAGTCCCTTCAAGTCTGCTGCCAAAATTTTCATATTTGAAAGTGGGTCAAGAACAAACAAAATGTTGAGAACCACTACCCTAGCTCATTATTTTTTTTTTAATTTCTATTATTTCATCATTTTATTTCTACTCAAGAAAGAGCTAAGAAAAATTTGATTTTTCCCTTCCCCTAACTCTGATTCTCCATTATTATCCATCTTAATAAGAAGTGGCATAATCCATATAGCTACTCAGACCAGAAACCTGTGAATCACCCTTGACTCTTCTCTTTTCCTCAGCTATCACTTTGAATCCTTCAACAAAACTTGTTGATCTTCCATTTAAGGTTCCATGTCTGAGAACTTCTCTATTGCTGTCATCCCAGTATCATTCCTTGCCAAGGACTTCTGCAATTTTCACCAAACCAATTTTAACAGGTCTTGTTTTTCCCTGCTTTCACTGATGGGCTTGTACACTAATTAGCCATTGAGAACAACCTTTAAAATATATATATATATTTTCACATCCTTCTCCAAAACCTTGTGATGCCTTCCAGTTACATTCAATGAAAACCCTAAATACTTGCATAGCTTTTTTCTTTCAGAATTTTATTTCTGATAAATTTTAACAAAGTACCTATTAGTGGCAAATGGTCTTATTCTGAAAACCTCTTTGAATTTGCATTCTCTAATATCACTATGATGTCTATTTATTTTCATCTATTGTCCCTAGGACTTAACACTTCTTAAATCTGATGAGTCATTTTTAATGGGGAAAATATTCTGTTATTATCTCTGAATAGGGATAGTATTTTTTTAGAGGCACATTTAAGAAAGGACAGAACTACTAATTAGTATCTGTGTTTCAACTCTTTAAGCTTTTTATCTTTTTATTTTTTTCTGTATTGCTTTGTGAGTTATTTTTGCTTAGAAACATTTTTTAGTACATTATCTCTCTCTTCACATGTGCCCAATCTATTGTTAATGCATACTTTAAATTTTAAAATTCCTGTAAATATATTTATTCTTTCTAGAAATTGCAATTGGTTATTTTAAACAACAATGCTCCCTGTTCTTCACCCATAGAGCCTTACTCTTTTCTTGTGGTTTGATTACTTTTATTACTATTTTAAACATATTAGTATTATTTTTACATTTTCCTACTAGATCTACTAAGTTCTTGGAGTCTGATTCTGCTATGGAGTGTGTTTTCTGTGCTACATTCACGTGTTTTGTAATTTCAGGTTATGAGTATATATTCAGTGGAGCATTCATGAAGTAATATCATGAATCACTGAAAACTCATTAGGTTGCTTCTGCTAAGGTCACTGGGATTCAGTGGGCCCTTTTTTATATTAGGAGTTGAAGACAATGCAGGTAATACAAAACAAAACAAAAGCCATCAGAGGTACAGTTCTATTCTTACACTCTCAGGCCAATATTTTGTGCCAATCTGAGGCCACTTTAAAACAGAATTCTTGTCTCCCTATGTTGTTGACTTCTTTTTCAATATACTATTTTATTAGGCAGGTAGAGCTTACTTAGTGCCAGTGGTCTTGGTCATAATGCACTTTGATTTTTGCAGGCCTAAGGTGTTATCACTCATCCTTTTCTGGACGCTAGAACCCAGTCCTCTGGGTCTTCATGTGCAGAATACTCTCCAAAGATGCCTCAGTCACAGGATCATTTCCAGTTTGCTGTACACTCTCACTTTGGGTTCTTGGCAATTTTTCTTTCTTTTGATCTTTCTAGCCATACATTTTTGTTTGTAGTCTATCCAGCATTCAAGGGTCTTTTGTAATAGAGGTTATTTCACTGAACAGGTGGTATATCAAAAGTTTAAAGTCAGTTGTTTACAGATATTCTTTCCCCCACTTACCACAACTATTCCAATCATTTAATTTCTGTCAATTATATTACCTGTGTGATCTTAAGATACAGTTCAGTATATGAGTGCCTGCGTATTTTTCTCTTTACCATCATTCAAATTAAAAGAAAAAAATGTTCTCAGGCTTTTCCTTTCTTATTTTTTTCCCGTTTTTGATTATATTATTTAGAAAAGTAGAAGTAAAATGATGATATGTATCCTATTTGGATGAAACTAATGCTTTCAACTTTACTACTTGTATTCATAACTTCTCTTTTGTTGCATATAGAGAACTAATCTATATTTCATCATTTCAATATGGTATATAAACTAGAGTTTGTATGGCTCTTCTTATGTTTGTCCTTTGGTCAAAATAAAAGATAACTTAAGGTCAAGAATGTGTAGATTGAAAATCTGAACTGTTTCACATGCTTTAGCTCATAAAACTTTATCTTAGATGTAAAAAATGCAGGAAGGACTGTTTTATGTTTTGGACTGAAGATTCTTAAGGACAAGAATATACCTTATATTATGGAAACTTATATATATATAGTTTTACCTTTAAAATAGCCTGCTTATATAGAAGTGTAAAATTCTGGTCATATTGAGCTGCAGGCTATGTTGGGTTCTAGATCTGCTGGCAGATCTAGATGGCAGATCCCTGATGGTCGGTATTAGGTCTATTTGAGGCCATCTCCATTTACCCTCACACTCCATTCTCCTTTCACTTGAAGTATTATACTATATTATTTTTCAATTTTATATATTTGGGAGATCTCCTGTCATTCTCAGAAGATAAAACTTATAATATATTCTTTTTTAAATAAATTTTATTGAGGTGTAACACAAATAAGTAGGTGCACAAATCATAAATATACAACTCATTTAATTTTCATAAGGAAAACACCTGTGTAATCATCCTCAGTTTAGGAAATGGACTAATCCCAGAATCATAGGCATCTCTTTTTGTTCCTTTCCTCGTACTTATCCATGAGAAGGGTAACCACAATCTTGACTTCTGACACCAAAAATTTAACTGGTTGAGCTAAAGCTATAGTTTCCAGTGCTCAAAAATAAATTGTATTTACCTTCACATATGTGCCTGCTTTTACTTCTGACAACCATGTGTGAGGTCAACAGTCAAGAATTCTTCCATTTCATTGGATGAGAAAACTGATGCTCATGAAACTCAGGTAACTGAGGAAAGCTCTCAGGGGTTATCAGAGGCAGACCTAATAATTAATCCTAGGCATTCAGACTTTAGTTCCAATGTTTCACTCTCTTTTGGTCTTTCAATGCTTTTATCTTTTGTATAAACCACAGAGACTTATGCACTGTGAGCAAGAAAAAAAATATGAGACTCTTCTTGTTAAAAGCAATTTACTAGGTTTCCTGTCTAATTGTGGGATATAGTCTGGACTGATTTAGATTTAAGTAATAATAATATATGTCAACACAGGACATTATGAGTATCAAATCTATAACACAATGAGTACTTGTTTATACAGTCAGCTAAACATTCCCACTTAGATGTCTAATTGGCATCTCAAACCAAATTCAAAAACCATTCTCTTTCACTCCATCTCTCACAAACCTCTTTCCCATTTACTCTTTGATATCTCAGCTTGGTTTTTCAACTTTTTTATGGCCAAAACAAATCATTGTCTCTTCGCTTACTGTTATGTTGACATCAAAATCATCACCAAATTCTACTTGTAATATTTTCAAAGTATATTTAGAATTCAACACGCTCACCAACTCACTTCCATTTTTCCAGGGCCCAGTGCATTATTTTTTATTTTTATTTATATATTTATTTTGGTACCAGAGATTGAACCCAGGGATGCTCACTGAGCCATGCCCCCAGCTTTTTTTGTGTGTTTTTATTTAGAGACAGGGTCTCACTAAATTGCTGAGAGAATGGCTTTGAACTCACAATCCTCCTGCCTCAGCCTCCCAAGCCACTGGGAGTGGCAAATGCTGGCATTTGCCACTGCATCTGGCACCCAGTGTACTTTTAGATCATGAAAACTAACAAGTATATCATGACTAAAGTAATGCACAAGTGTAATTTTCCTTATTACATGATCTGATGTGTATTTAAGTACATTCTATGCTTGTTTATGGCTTTCTTTTTGATTACAAAAAGATGGTCTTGAATTTACTTATAAATTTAATAAATTATAGCATATATCTCTTTGATAAACAAAAATTTTTTCTCAATGTAAACTAAAGAGCATATAACATTCAGTGTTCTTGACTTAAAATTACAGAATTTTTTAAACCACTTTATTGAGTTATGATTTATGCTTAAAATGCTATACATACTTAATTGATAGAACTTATTTTGGGGATAAGTATACACCCATAAAAACAAAAGGCATCATTATGTTAACCAGTGAATAAATTTATTAGAAATACACATGTCTTTAAAACTCAGGAGGAAATATGGAGAAACAGGTTCTGAAAATAAGTGGGATTCAGTTCAGCTGCAATATCTAAACTTTGCTCATTATAGTATTAGTGCTATAACTCTATTGAACAAATAAACAGGTTGGGCATTATTTTTTTTTTCTTTTTCTCTATGATGACTGTATGATTCCTAGAATGTCCTTCCTAACAAGTATTAGTTTTAAATAGCAATCATTTTGAATGTATCTCATTACTAAATTAGGGAAGGAACACAACCAGCCATAAACAAAATTGCACAAAAGGTAAGTACACATGATTGAGATTTATTAGAACTCCTATTTCATACTCTTTTAATCTCTGAAATTTCCATCACATTAAAACAAATGTTGCACTATATTTGCATTTCCTCTTATGTAGAGGTATGTTGATTACAAGGAGAAGCTAAAAATTATATTTGATATTTTTGAACTCTGATTACCACAATATCAAATGTTTTTGAAAATTAAAATCTTAAATATTCAAGTAATTCCCTTTGAATGACGTGGAACCAAAGGACAAGACATGGTTCTTAGTTCTTCCCAGTTGATATGCTCTTCATATGAGATTATGTTTATTCTAAACAGATAAACACAGTGTGGCTCCATCCTAGCTTGCAATGCATGTGACTCACAAAGTTAATAGTAGTGGGTCAAACAGTATTGACTAATAAGTCTAATAAGACTTATTCTGTGTTGGCGCTAACAAATCCTTTATCAGTATACTTCAACCACTCTGCTCATGTGGCCTCATTGTTAAGATTATGCTTTTCATCTATGGAAACCAATCCCTTTCATATACAATTTCAGCAAGAAGCTTATAAAATGTGTATTAAAGCAGTATCGACTTGTCTAACAATAAAAAGTACAATTAGGCTTCCAACACAGAGCATTTCTAATTTGCATAAAAACCTCTCTAACCTATTCCTTTTACTGCAGAATATAACCAAAAGGTTATATTCCATTCCATGCACCAGTAATTACTCTAAAATCACTAGATAGATGTACCTATGTAATATTGTTCAGTTCTTCATGCAGATCATTAAAACTGAATTTATATGCAAGATGTATCAATAGGACAATACTATTAAAATCATTAGAAAAAATGACCAAACACAATGGCTTCCTTTTACTTGATATCACATAATGTAATAATTTAAGGTAGCTTCTTATTGAGAGTCACTTTTGATAAAAATTATCCCAAGGGTAAGACTAAAGACATACTGTTATCACATCTTTAATTGGGGCTTCTAATTTACACAAAGTATAATTTTAGAAGGCAGCTTTGAATTATAAGAAAAAAAGTAATTGGGAACAGTCTTTATGTAAAAAGCAGGTAAACCAATTGGAAAGCTTAAGTGATTATTTTAAGAATATTGGAAACAATTTTAATAGACAATTTTTATTTCAACATACACTTTGTTTTCCGGCCATGTCTTATTCTTGTCACACAAAATGCATATTTTTCTTGTGTACATGAGAATTTGAATTTAAATATTTTAAAACAATGAACACTTGTGTGGTTCTCATAGTTCTCATGTTCTTTGATTTCTCTGAACGATTCCTAGGAGGAACAGTTCAGAATGTAGCTGGTTCTCCACTTCTTTGCAAAGGTGGCATGAAAGTGCATCGTAACTACTGTGGATGGGCCTTCCCCATAGTTGTTTAATAGAGAGCAACACGGCTCCACCAGGGTAACACAGAATGACATTGCCTCAGGTCACTGCAGGGCATGTCACATCATGTAACACAACATAACCTGATCCAACAGGTCAGGTGCCTGTTGCCTATTTGTAGGAAATACCTTTTATTTCTCCTCCAGCAGAGAGGCCATGTCACCATGTATAATGAAATGTCAGTTCTAACTCTGGGTCCAAGGAATACCAATGGAAATAATTTCCTTCCCAATTACAGTGGACTCTGTTCAGCACTGAGTTACTTAGAGTGCATGTCATTAGCAAGAATGTAGTTATGATTATTGAAAGTTAGTTGAAGAAAATCTGCCTTACTTAGCACAAATTTAAGACTGGACATAAGTTGTGGTATAGGCACAATGCCATGTTTTCTCAGCAGTAGGAAAAACAGAAAAGAAAGGAGAAAAATTTATGAATAAAATGATAGTGAATAAAGCAAATTATCTTACAAAAGAAAATTATGTATTTAAAGAAAAACAAATGTATAAATGGTCAAGCAAGTTTTTTTTTTTAATAAAATTCCTAATTACCAAGAAAATTATTTAGGAAGTCACTTGCATTCCTCTCTTCCTGCATTAATCACTGTGGTTATTCACTGTGCTGAATGCATTTAAACTTATGTCAGAGGTGTACTACCTGATTGATGCCTGTCTTCCATGTGCTTAGCTGAATGAAGAAATAAAATGGATCTAAACTCTGCATCTATGAATGAGTAAATTCAATCTCCAGTCTGTTCTCTGTGAATCATAGCAAGAGTAGAGAAAGAATCTCTCACATTGCTTGCAGTAGGAAAGGAGGTCTCAAGGATTTGTACTTAACTATTGTTTGGAGTTTAATTTTTTAATCTCACAAGGAACTCAAATCTAGGTGAAATCTGAAAGGTGAAAAACATACTAGGAATGGTGAACTCCAAAAGCATCTAATGAGGTTTATCTATAAAGGTAAAGGAAATCTCCTTTAAAATATGTTTTAGGTTGTAAAAGAATTATTCATGAATAAAACTATAAAATTTATCAGTAGAAATTTTGACAAAAATTATAAAATGGCAGTATAAAAATTCACACTTAGAAAGTTAACTTTTATCTAAAAAAATCCTCCATAAAATCAGTTCTCTTTAATTAATTGCCTAGTTGGCATAAACCCTATCTTATTTGACTATAATCTTCTAGGGAAATAATTGAGTAAAAAGAACACGTTAAGAAAGATAGGAACCAGCCATTTTGCAAGAGGAAAGTGCTTCGAATTTATGTTAACTCACAGGTGATGTTCCTTCTCCCTTGGTCTGGAAAGGGAGATGAGAAAAACACGGAAGAGGGGTAAACATGGCGAACGGCAGACCTTTATATTTTTACAGCAGAGTTTGCTATTTCATCAGTACTTCCATAGATTTTTCATATTAAAGATAAAATAAATATTACATTTACTAATATGTTGTCATCTAAGTCAAATATGAGCCATTGCAGAATTTTCATCACTTCAAATAATTTGCCACATTATTCATAAATTTCCTCCATTACTTCATATAATCAAGATTTGACTCTGCATATATTATAGGTAACAGGCAGAAACTAATATATGCATCAAGAAAGAACCATTAATAAACAGAGTTGTCAGAATTCACTTCATAATTTCTTTTCAAAGGACAATTGGTTTTCAGTTTAACTAAAACCTAGAACTCCAATACAAATGTTATAAGTTTAAAATATTTGAAGTCTAAGATATAACTGATGTACAGATAGGTTTTCTTGTCTTGCAATTAAAACTAAAAGCCTTAATCCAAATAAGCAAATTTTCAGAACTGAAAAAAAAAAGAGCCATTTGAAGTAATGGAATGTTGTAGCTATTAGTTATTTTCTAATTTGTCTCTATTGTGCCGATGTTCGTAACTATGTCTACAATTTTAAGAAGGTACATAAATAACTGAATTTAAATTGACATGATGAAAATAAAAATAAAATAATGTTCTGCTTCTTTATTGCAAGGAACCTGGCACTCATTGAAGGCTACTGAGCTATCTAAACTTGATTTCTTTTAGCTCAAAACTGAACAGGAAGCTAAACATTATTAGGTGAATTTTGGATGCTCTTATTTCCCTGAGATATTTCGATCCATGTGATACCTTTGTGGTTCGCTGCCGCGACCCCTCGCCAGCAAGGGAAAACACGACACAGGATTCTTCTTTCAGCAGTTTATTCAGGCCTTGATTCAAGTATCATCTTCTAGTGACCCGTCGCCGAGCGCCCAAGCACAGCCTAATAAAGCCTCCAGCATACCAATCTTAAGCTGCCACGTGGACCTTTCTCATAGGGTGGTAAGGGATTGCGTGCCAATTCTCCATATTAGGAGTTGTTTATCACAGGCCACAGTGGAAGCCGGCGCCATCTTCTAATGGCGGCCACGGTCTAATTAGAACGGCTCACCACAGTTCCCCCTTCTGTTTTATAAAACAATGCAGGCGAAAGTAGAGGTCCTATCCCACTGTGCAGAAGTGGCTGCAATGTATGGTTCAGTCCTAAGGAGGGCCCTTCCCTAGACCTGGTCCCATATCAGCCGACGCCTTTTTTCGTAGGGCGGGGCGTGGACGTCAAACCCGCATGCAATAGGACATGCTTTCCTTGAGGTCCGTTGAGGGATCACTCAAGTGCAGTGCCTTGCCTCGCATCCTGCATCGTGACGACGGCGAGAAGTAGGATAACACAGGTAGCCTGGTAGTAATGACAAGATTTGAGTTGGCAACACAATCCCTAAACCCCAGAGGAAGGTAAAAGGTCTATAGCCGAGAAGAAAGACCAGTCCTGAAACCCATCTGCGTGCAATGGTAACAAGACCTGCAGAGTGCAAGGGCTATTCAGCACTGGGAGAGAATAAGGAAGAGGACATGCCAATCCCAGTGCAATGTGAAACTCACTTGGGGTGCAATGGCCATGCCCAGAAATCACTGTTTAAGATGTGCAAGCCAGATTTGTGGAGAAATGCCATTTTCTAAGGCCGCAAGAGCCTGTACAATCATGGCCTTTTCTTGTGCATGGCGAGTTTTAAGGCGACAGAGAAGCCACAAACAAAGTACAACACCGAAGCAACACATTGCCCCAAAAATGCCCACTCCCACCCATTCCTTAAAGAAGGAAAAGGCAGAGGATAGCCAACTGGTGAATTGACCCAAAGTCACTGGTTCGACACGGGTACTATTCAAAACAGCAATCTGAGTTAGTTGAGACTGGATCAAGTTTTCTGCTTCCATGGACCAGGTTCCGGATAGATACTCTCCGATGATGCGGGAGGCATTTCTGGAATCATTAAATCTGACAGAGGTTATACATAAATGTGCACGTTGATCAATACAACCCAAATGTACTAGATCAGACAATTCCTCAACTTGAGCTTGAAGCAGATCTATCCTTTGATTAGCAGCCAGAATCCCAGATAAAATGTGTTGATTAATTCTACTTTGAGATTCAAGTATGGTGGATGTTTGTTGAATAACCTGATTAATAGTGGCAGCAGTTTGTACCTGGCTGGCCATGGCTACTCCAGCTGTAACTGCTGCAGCAGCAGATACCGCCACAGCTGTCACTATAGCTGCCGTAATTCCAAAATCTCTACGGGCTCTAATCAGTTCAACAATAGGAAAAGACTCTGGATCTGCAGTAACCGGAATCGGGACAAAGGTCGGAACTTTCATAACCACTGCCGTAGTCCAGGAGCCATTCCAACACTCAGACAAATAGCAGGTAATATTAGAACAATTAAGCATCCCCTGTGATGTATCATTAGCCAAAATAAACAGGAACGGAGATTGGAGACAGACTGCTGCGGAGGGTAATGTAGCATTAGATAATTGTGAATTATTTGCAGAAATTTTAAGCCTCCTACCTCGCTCCGAGTCTTGGGTACTGCCAGAAACATTAAACAGCCAACTTTGGACTCCTCGTAATTGAGCCAAAGCGGAAATATCAGCTGTGGCTCCCTTTTCATTGGAAATCAACCATTGAAACCAAGACCAACCTGCTCCTATAGAGGAATTATTGTTGGAAGAATTATACAAGTATCTTTTAAGAGAGGGGGAAAGGGAGAAACCTTTAGCGACCTGATGTTTCTCCCAAGAATGATCTTGGCAAGGCGTGAATGTTGGGGGGAAGCCACACTCAGGAGTGCAATAAGGAGAAGCCTTAAAATGAGTGGCATTAGAGGTCTGATTAGAAGGAGACAACGGAATTAACACCTGGGAAGTAATGGCCAGAGTGGTAATATTAAGCTCAGAAGTATTTGTCAAGTTTCCTGAGCCCTGGTTTTTCCCTGAGCTAATTTGTAGGAGCACTGCACCCAAAACTCCCTGCGAGATCCGACTGTACTGCAATGGGTCCTCCCAGTTAGTCAAGTTCTTAAGTTTTAAATGGATGCAATCACCCTTGGAAAAACTGAAGCAAAAAACTCCTGTGAGATTGATGCTGGAGAGATTGAAGGACCGATCTTGGTCCCCTCTAGGGGAAACACAAGGAGCAGACATCTCACATGAAGTAGAAAAAAGAGTGGGGAGAACACTAGAATTGCTATGAACCGGCATCGGCATTGGCCACGTTCGAGCTACCGCCCACCACTGCATTGATGTCCCCTGTACCATCGATATCAGCATTAGAACCAGGACACTCAGTAGAAGGATGGTCCTCATCATGAGATTGTTGTAGCGCCTCCTGTTGTTGGTTGATTGATGTCGGGACTCTTCTTGTCAGGCGTTCTGGAACCCACACCGGCTCCGTCCGGTCCTGGGAACTTACCGGTGCACCACCCTGACTGCTGAAAGTTCTGGATCCTGGGTTCGAGGAATATAATTCCCCGTACGGGCCACCAATTGCCGCGACCCCTCGCCAGCAAGGGAAAACACGACACAGGATTCTTCTTTCAGCAGTTTATTCAGGCCTTGATTCAAGTATCATCTTCTAGTGACCCGTCGCCGAGCGCCCAAGCACAGCCTAATAAAGCCTCCAGCATACCAATCTTAAGCTGCCACGTGGACCTTTCTCATAGGGTGGTAAGGGATTGCGTGCCAATTCTCCATATTAGGAGTTGTTTATCACAGGCCACAGTGGAAGCCGGCGCCATCTTCTAATGGCGGCCACGGTCTAATTAGAACGGCTCACCACAGTTCGCTCCCACTTTTTTCCTCTTTCTTGTTTTATTTTGTTTCATTTTGTCTTCCAGATTGTCCAAAGAGGGAGGTGAATCAGAGTGCTTTTAGGGACACCATTAGGACTCCCCTGGTCATTTAATCGTCTAACTTTCCACTGCCATGAAGATTGATAACTCACACTTTTGATTATTTGACAAATTACTAAGCAGGTTGGAACTATAAAATGGCAGCTCCTAAAAATAACTAGTAATTAATATTTGCCAAAAGAGAGACAAAACCATTCTTAGATGATGATCAAGCTAATGAGTCCATGCCCCTCTATTCCACTGTCTTCAGATGGACTAGAGGAAGAATTGCATATTCCCTTCTAAATCTCATACACAAAAAACCTTTTCTTTGGCACAGCAGAACAGTGGAAGAATATGAGGAGGCTGTTGTATTTTTCTTTGGCTTTTAACTTAGCTTGCAAAGAAAGTTCACACTATGTAAAGATTTTCACAGTTATGTACTAACAACTCTGCAGGATTTGTTACACTTATACCAGGAAGTCAGATTTGAAAATAAAACTGTGTTTCTGTTTGTGGATGCAACGATGAACATATGGTCAACACCTGGAATTTATAGAGGCTTTTACCTAATAAAACCTTCTGAGACATTCCAAGAATGACAGCAAAGTGATGGCATGGAGCAAAACTGCCAAAAGTAATCTTCTTCACCTCCTGGTTCTTTTAAGGCAGAAAACATAAAACTAACAACTTAGTGCCCCTCAACTGCTTATGAAATGTGCATTAAAGAGGTGGGAACCTAAGTCCCCTGACAAAGGTGCCATTATATCATGGCTGCAAGTGTCTTTCTGGATTGTCTCAAAGAGATCTGGTATATGAGGAAGATGACTGTTGGTAAGCATGCCATTATGAAGTAGAGTAAGACCAAGTGCAAGATCAAGTTCAAAGTTTATAAAGTTCTACTTAGAATGTTCTTATAATGGAATGCACTCTTAAGTGATAAAACCACATACAACAACTTATGATTTTTTAAAAAAATCTATTAAATTTAGCTGCAACTTAGGGAAATGTCATTTGCAAGGTAACTCAAGTTCAACATAAACTTTAAAACTAAAATATTCAGTAAGAAGAAGAAAAGTTGATGAGATCCAGATTTGGGGGATGGGGATCATTAAAACATCAGGATAAGACAGCTTAAAAGAATATAAAAGCAGTTACAAATGTAAATCAAAATAATATAGTAAAATATTTTCTATATTTTGCAAAAAAATATTTTTCAAGTAATAATTTTTATTTTCCACCAAAATAATAATTAACCCAAATCCTCATCTTCTTTTTACCCCACTACAGACCTTAGACATTTATATATTTATTTATTTTTTAAATCTACTTTTTTTTTCCTTTGTCCTTGTTCTTTTTTTTATTTATTGGTTGTTCAAAACATTACAAAACTCTTGACATATCATATTTCATACATTAGATTGAAGTGGGTTATGAACTCCCATGTTTACCCCAAATACAGATTGCAGAATCATATGGGTTACACATCCACATTTTTACATAATGCCATATTAGTAACTGTTGTATTCTACTACCTTTCCTATCTTTAGACATTTATAATAACTATAAAGTTTCCGTATATTTTCAACATCTCTCCAAGCCTTTTAGTCCTAACACCCTACTCCTTCTTTCTAAAATTAAAGTCAGGCTGAAGAAAGACATTATTTCCCCAACAAAATATATAAAAACAAATTATGTGCTGTACCTACCTTCCAGGCACCAAAAAAAAAAAAAAAAAAGAAAAGAAAAGAAAGAAGGAAAACTCTCTCCTATTGTGCTTTTTAGAAAATCAGTCAGTTCATTCTGTCTACAACTGTAAGATAATGGACCACCACCAATGTAGTAATGATAATAATAATAAATGAAACATTGCTGAAGCATGGAGAAGAAAAAAAAAACAGCCCATTCAGAATGATTTCACTATATTTAAGGTACAGAAGCATCTGAGGATTAGCTGGGGTACAGATGGTAAGGGAAAAATGCAGAAATGCTTCCTGGTGTTGGAGAAGACTATTGGGGAAGAGACAATAGGAGTGAATACTAACGGTGGTGCATATATCCTTAAGTTACTTTTTCTGAGACTTGTTTTTAAATAATAATCTTTAGAATAATATCTCAATTCTACCAGACTGTAAAGTAATAGATTTTTATCATGTATTATGGCTTATCCTTATACAAAGAATCTATAAAAATTACTCACTCAGGAAATCACCATTTGAGACCTTCATTTTATTATTAGTCAAATCACAATAGATATTAACTCACTGATGTTAGAATGATTATTATCAAAAAGTGAACAGATAAAAAGTCTTGTCAAGGGTGTGCAGGAAAGGGAACACTTACACCCTGTTGGGAATGTGAGTTGGTGCAGGCATTATGGAAAAGAGTATGAAGGTTCCTTGAAAGATTGAAATAGGATTACCATATAATTTAGTAACCCCTTGCTGGGAAAATATCCATAAAAAATGAAATCAGCACCCTGCAGAGATATCTGAATATTTGTTGCAGCATTATTTGTAAAAAACAAGATATGGTACCAGGTTTACTTAGTGTCCACTAATATATGAATGGATAAAGACAATTTTGTATACATAAACAGTAAAATACTACTTAGCCTTTAAAAAGAAGATGACACTGACATTTGTGATAAAATGAATGAACCTGGAAGACATTTCACTAATGTAATTTATCAATCATAGAAAAATACATCTGATTTTACTTCCATTCAGAGTCTAAAAGCAACTCAAATAATTGGAATCAGAAGGTAGAACAGTGGTTACTAGGGGAAGAGATGAAAAATTTGAAATAGACCTAAAGGTATTGTAGGTTGGTAGAATAAATAATTCTAGAGGTTTAATGTTCAACATGAGGACCACAGTCAAAAATACTATGTTTCATACTGAAAATCTGCTAAAAGCGTCAACTTCAGGTACACTCACCACAAAATAGTAATTACAGAAGGTGATGGATATGTAAATTAACTGTGATAATTATTTCAATATGTATATGTAAAACAAAACATTTTGTAAACATTAAATATGCACAAAAATCAATGCAACTCAGATAAAAAAAAGAATATAAATGTTTTACTACCAACCCAATTCTATCTCTGACTCCCAAATAGTATAATGACATACAGCATTCATTTTAACTCATCAATCATAAATCATTGCCTGATAGCTGGTATCTAATAAATAGCCAATTTAAAACTAGTTCAGAGCTGAAATTTTGTTCATCTAATATTCAGTAGAACTTAAGCCTTGTATTTTTTAAATGTCTTTCATTACAAATATTTACTACATTTAGAATTCCTTTGTTGTGTGTGTTTTAGTTGATTTGGCTTGAATTAAAATATATTTCTAACTAAAAAAAATGAAGACTTCAGGGGAAGTGCTGAGCACTATTTTTTGGCAAAATTTTTGAGTTCTAGCTACTCACTAAAATTAAGATAAACTAACAAGAAATAGAACCCAAAGTAAAATCATAGCAAAGAGTGAAGAATTAGGAGGAGAGTTTTAGCAAATACAGGTCATAGAAAGCACTAAAAATTCTTAGCCCATGCCAATCATTAAAGTTAATGGGAAACTCATAGGAACTGCTAATAATTGAAGTCAATAGAGAATTGATAGCACATGCTGATCAGCAATGTTAATGGAAAAATTCTCACTCCAAACTGCTCGTTTTCAGATGTCATCGCAGAATAGCAAAAAGCTGTAAGTGTGAGTTTTGACTCTTATGTTGACATTTTCCATTTCTTTGTATTAATCACATGTCTGTGATGTGAAATAGGCATGGCCTATTGTGGCAACAGGGGTTTAATTATGACTCCAAATGTATTTGCAAAAGTGTATTTCTTATGACTTTGGTGCCCCGAAAATGGAAGTGATCACCTGCTAATTATGCCCAGGATCCCTGAGAGCTGTCTAGCATGATAATCTGGTCTGCAGATTTGAAATTGTGAAAGGCCCTTTTCTTCTTAGTATCAAATGCCACTGGTTTTCTCAGTGCATAAAGAAATCAACAATCCCACAGATAATAGTAAGAAAATGTAACATTTCCTATCTTCTCTCTAAATAAACAAAGAGCCTTTCTGCACTAGATCATTACCCCTACATTTATTCCTGTTATTTAAACTTTGCTAGTTCAATTATTAAATAGCATAAACTGCCCAGTGACAGTGATGACCATTCAGGTATTATGCCTTACACGATCAGGAATCCAGCATGCAAACATGGGACAGAGCTAAGGGCATGCAGCCAGTGTAGCTTATACTGCAATTGCAAAGCTCTATTTTCCCTAAATATTCTTGTAGCTTCCAGGTTATGTGCATTTACCTCTCCTGTCCTTCTTCCTGCTGTGCTGTTCTTCATTCTATTTGTGCACCCCAAACTTATATATCCTTCAGTGCCCAATCTGAATTCCGCCTCCATTATGAGCCATTATCAAATAATTGGCTGATTTCACTTCTGTGAATAAACAAGCACCAATTATCTGTGTTGCAGATTTGATAACACAATGACCTGTATTATTTGACATATATTATTATTTAAATCCTAATTGGTCTAACCTATATCCCACGACTAGATAGCAAACTCTTTTTAACAATGGAACTCTCATATTTCTTTGTCAAGCCCATAGTGCATAAGTCTCTATGATTTCTACAAAAGAAAAGAGCATTAAAAAACCAAAAAGGAGAGGAACATTGCAACTAGAGTCTGAATGCCTAGGAATAATTAGTAGATCTGGCATTGACAATCCCTGAAAGCTTTTCCAAGTTTCCTGAGCACCATGAGCATCAGTTTTCTCGTCCGGTGAAATGGGAGAGATTTTAGGCTGCTGACTTCACACATGGTCATCAGAAGTAAATGGAGGCATACATGTGAAGGCAAATACAGTTCATAATTGTAAAAAGTGCCTAATAAAGATTTTTTATTGAAAACTTAACTTTTAGTTTCTTCTGAGGGAAGACAGGTGAGAGCCTGTTGTAGGCAGAACAATGGTCTCTCAAAACCATCTGTGTCCTGATCCTCAGAAATTATAAATATATTAGTTTCCGCAGCAAGGGGAAATTGGTGTTGCAGATGGAAGCAAGATTGCTAATTTTCTGACTAAGAATGAGAAAACTGTCCTGGACTATCTGGATGGATACACTGTAATCACAAAAGTCTATGGATGTAGAACTGGGAGGCAGAGGAGTGGTCCCTGGAGAGCTGCACTGTGAGAAGGACTCCAGAAGCCATGGCTGCTTATGAAGAGAAACCCGGGGTAGGGCGTGAGACATGGACTATGGGAGGCTTCAGAAGCTGGAAAATCCAGGAAAACAAATTCTGTCCTACAGCCACAGGATGGGGAGACAACCAGGGTTGACACCCAGATGTTAGCCCAGCAAGACCCATTTCAGACTTCCATCTTCTAGAACTATAAAACAATTTTGAATTTTAAGACATTAAATTCATGACAATTCATGACAGAAGCCATAGAAAACTAGTACAGAGCCAAATGTTTAATTTTAGGAATGTTACAAGCTGGTTGCCAATGTAGGCTTTGTTAAAAATTAAATTATGTAAAGTCACATTACTAAGTTCCATTAAAATAAAATTCATAGACAACCAAAACATCACTTTCCAGCTTTTTACTGAATTGAAGTTATTCTATTTCATCTATGAAGCTGAAAACACCATACAATGGTATGCTAGTATGTATGTTTTCTCAACCCCACATTGAGCCATGTGACATTTGTAGTTTGAAATTGGCTACCCTGGGAGTATTGACACCATGAATATTAGCACCTACTACAAATCAGAATGTTATCTGGCGTTTTGTTGATTGTTTAGACTTTAGGAAATAATAAAAAAAAATGTTAGTCATTTATTAAACTTAAAAGTTTTGACTACCACAAGGAAACAAAATCAGGAAAATAGGCTTGCAGTATTTTAAAAGTATTTTGATTCAACAAAGAAATTGCTTTCAGAACTGATGAAGGAATGAAAGTCTGACTCAAGTCTTCATTGCTGTTTTTATTGGGCTTTGCTTCTGTGTTACTCACTAATGTAATCAGAAGCATCCACCAGTATTCATGTTGCACCTATACTCCATCACCAGTTGCAGCCGTGACTTTAATGTTGATACAAGAATTCAGCAAAATCACTGCAAACATTCAATGAGAATAAATTGTCTGTATGGAATTTAAAATTTTTAATTTGATTATCTTATAATTATCCATAAATTGGGTGCTACATATATTCTGGATCAGTAAAATGTACAATAAAACTATGTGCATTTATACATGTATATATTTTTCCTGTGGAAAGTTGATTGACAAACCAGAATATTCCTGGATATATAACACTGAAGTTCAGAAAGGAGTTGGAGCTAAGCTATACGTGGAAGAGCCCTTACTCTATAAACTAAATTTAAAAGGGCAGGTTTGAATGCAATCAATTAATTATGATTGAGATAAAGAGAAAGGTGTAAAAACTCAGAGAATTGTATAAAACCTTCTAAAATAAGAAGACTAAGTGAAAAAATCAAGAAATAAGCAAGTTAAAACACTTACTTAGAAATATGAAGACAGCTACAGAATAAAATAACTACATGATTTGAAAGTGATCACTGTGGGAAATGGCACTTTTGTATTTCATTATAGATTTAGGACTACATGTTTTCTTAAAGCTACATTTTTAGCTTTTTTAAAGCTACATTTTTAAAGCTACATTTACAACTAACGTTTGTATAAAAATGAAAATTATTGTTAAAGAGTTTAGTCAAATATAAAGAGGGTAAATAAATATTAGAGTCTGCTGCCACTAGAGGGCAAATATTTCCTGGAGATTAATAGAGGCTAAGAAGAGAATATAAAGGCCTCCATGGGTATGGGCTGGGCCAGCCCTAGTTGAAATTATCTAACAAGCCAATATCTAAAATAACACATTGAAACAATATGAACAGTATCTAAATTTTAAATAATTTAATTTGCAACATTCTCATAAAAACGACAATGATGGAAATGGTGGAAAACCCTCTTAGAAAGATAATTTATTCTCCATCGTAGATATGAAAGTACATTATCTTATGACATATTTTAAGAAAGTTATTTGTTTTGTACCTAAAAGTAATTGTCTATTTCTTTATAAAGAATGAGGTCACTTGATCCCCTTGTTGTAGGGGAGACTTTGATTCAAAGGGGGAAAGGGCCTCCTTGAACATGTGCTTTACCAATCAAATAAGGCAGCTGCAGATAGAGTCTCAAAGAGGAGAAAGAGCAAGAAAGAATTAAGGGAGGACATTGGAAAGCTGCTCTGCAAATAGTAGCATGAGATGCAGGGGTAAGTTGGGTAAAAGTAACTCACCAATTTATGAATCAGTGCTTCAGCAGCCTCAGACTAAATGCAATCTAGACACCTTGCTAAATTAAATTCTCTTGCTCTAGAATTTAATGATTTTCAGAGGCAAGGGCTATTTTGTGTATGATGTTAATATCAACTTCCCACTGCTATAGGCCAAGACCTATGTCTAATTTCATTTGTATAGTGCTTGAAAAAGCATGACAAATAGGTAGGATGCCCATGCAATTTATTGTAGAAACTGAGATATTTTGAAACAGAGAAGAGGATGATATAAATAGTTATAAGTCTAGATGGTGAGTGGTCAAGAGCAAATGGAATGTATGCTTACCCTACATGGATATGAATTATGGTATGTAACAACACCTCAGCCACTGGATAGCCAGCAGCTGTGTTGATTTTTAAAGCATCCCTAATTGATGAACATCTGGTGGCGGGTAGCCAGCCTATTAAAAATCAATTATACTCAACGACTTGCATCTGAGCCGTACTGCACCAATCTCCTAATACTCATCAGATCCACATGTTCCTAAATAAACACACACACCACTCAGGCCAGTGCCTTTGAACTTTGGGTGGTTAGAAGTGAATTTCATCAGTAGATTGCCCCTGACCCACAGAGAAGAGAAGAGTTCCTGTTGATCCAACCCTGACTGTTGACAGGTCATGAGACCAGACAGTGGTTGGAAAAAAGCTCTAAATTCAAAGGTAACTGGAGCCAGAACCTCTGTGTGGCTATTTAAGGTAGTATAAGTCCTACCATGAATAGCAGAAGCTGGATTGTAAAACAATAAGGAGGAATTGTGATCAGGGACTAGATTTAGGGTGTCATAAGGGAATTAGAAATTAATAATTAAAATGAAAATTCAAGTTTAGAATGATGTGTGGAAGTTTTCTACTCAAATTTCACCTCAAAGCTGGATAACTGTTTCTATGTTCATGATTTTAATCTGCAGCATAAATACCAGAGAGCAATAAGTAAAAAAGCCAGCCTCCTCTTAGGAGTCATATAAAACAAAGAGTTATTGCACTAGAGAAAAAATAGGTTGGGGGAGATAGTAGACCTGGGTTCCAAAATACACCTGAGGAAGTCAGAGGCTCCTCATCACTGTCATCTGTGGACCGTAACGGTCGGTCAAAAACATCAGGGATATCTGAAATGAGTTCTTGATCCTTCATGCCAAGAGAACTATCATGTTGGGCTTATTTAAATAGAAGTTTATATATATATATATATATATATATATTTTTTTTTTTTTTTTAATGATGCTGGGCATTGAACACAGGATGTCTTGCTTGCTTTGCCACTGAGCTATATCCCCAGCCGATGAAGATAATTTTAAAAAATAATGTTATAATTATCAGCAAACAACTATGTCAGTAGCCCAAAACATTCAGTTAAATAAGCATTGAAAATATAAGAATATGGTTGTGATGGGATCAGGGGCATCTTCTTATCCTTTACCTGCCCAATAGACAATAGGCTGTCAAAAAGATGCTCTCTCTCTCTCTCTCTCTCTCTCTCTCTCTCTCTCTCTCTTTAGGACAGTGAACTACAAATTATGTGATGTCATGAAACTACTATACATAAAAATATTAGATGTGCTCTTCTATGGGTATACTTTGTTTAATACAAATTTCCTATAGTTCAGTGTATAGTTTTAAACATACAATTTATAAAATAAATGAGTTCCTTAATTACCTTGACTTTGTATTTCAAGAAGCTCCTTCCTCATTTTAAACTGTGGCTTAATGATTGCCTATTTGTAATTAGAATTCAATTCTTAGATCTGGAAAGAATCTTTAAGATCCCTTTGTCCAATCCCCATTCTTTTTGAGGCTCTGAAGAATGACCAAAGTTCAGACTTCCTTTAGGTCATGCACCTTGAAAATGCAGACAGGACACTCAAACCAGTGGTCCTGGCTCCAAGTCCACTGCTGTATTTTTCCAACTGTTTTTAAATGTAAAGTTTATATTTTATATTGATATGTTTATGAAGAGTTAAGCCTGATTATGGCACAATATAACTTAAAACCATATCGAATCTTTGGAACTAAAATATAAGCAAACTTTTACTTGTTAAACTAGATAACTATTCTTCCTTCTAATGGGTTTAAGAATCCATTATTTGACCATTGTAATTTCTTGTAATGCTTACTTTTGTAGCACATATATACAAACTTAGAGTTATGTACATAACAACAATATGTGAGCATGTATATATATTTGTAAAAGTATAGTTAGATTCTACAGCATAAAATATAATTCTATATCAGAGATACAGAAAAATGAGGTCAAACATACTCAGTTTATATTCAGTGTAGTTTGGCAAATATATAATTGTATAAATTAAAATTTTAAAACATTTATAATTTGAATTGATATTAAATAGCCTGATAGTTTTGTATAGCATAGTAGCAGCATTTCTAGCTCTATTTTAAATACAACCTGCTCACTCATTAGAAGTCACCATTTCAGTTTCATTATAGCCTTAGAAAATAATCATTCAGGCACTTTATTGTATGGTGTTACTTTTTCCGACAACATCTGTTGCTCTGAAACAGAAAAGTACCCAGAGTGACAAAGAGGGTGTTTTCTACTATTTTACCCATGCTGAAAAGATGGGCCAGAGAGCTGTACGGCCCTTAACAATGTGAAAATCTTTATATGAAGTTGTTCACCAGAGACTTGTCAATAGGCTGAGCCATATTGGATCTGGCAGTCTTTCTACTGGGACAGTATTTGCCTTGAAGTACTATCTTTTCTCTTTTTCAATGTCAGCCTGAAGGCTCTTAGACAACATATGTTCATTTCATGTCTTAGAGATATTGCTTCTGGTATTGCAAATGCATTACCACATTGAGCTTTTTTGTAAAACAGATGGTACATATTAAGGTCTCTGTTTCTTGTACGATTTCTGTAACAATGGCACTGCATTCTTCACGTTGACAAAAGTATCATCAGCATCATGCAGTGCGCCCTAGATTGTGTCAGGATGGTAAATGAACACTTCAAACAGAAAGATCAATGATGAAGGTGAACCATCCCCCTCAGAGAACTCTAAATTGAAAGTGGTCATTTCTTGAAACTGTTCTCGTAAAACTTTGGCTAAGAAATACCCTGTTCTTCTACTCTTCAGAGACCCTCTGTCAAATGGCTTTTCAAATAAACACAATGGCATATATACAGAAGAATCGACTTTCAGAAATGAGGTTTTGAAGCAGATGTCCCCGACCTCTCAGCCAGCCTGATGTTTCACTATAAGGGATGTCTTAAGAATTAAACTGTTGTGTGATTCTTAGGAAGGTCACTTTCCACTGACTGTGCAATCACTCTAAGAACTGAGCTATTATCAGGGTGGAAAATCGGATTTGGATAAACCTAAATAAGCTTATGGCATATGCTGTGATTCACAATCATGTATTTGGAGTATTCCATAATGTTCCCTAAAGGAAAGTACTACTAAAAGAAACTTTTGGATTCAACAAATCTGTGAATTTGGAAATTTATACTCTGCCACCCACTTAACTTGATCTACAAAAATGACTTCCAATTTCTGCCTCCTGGTTGGATAACAATGTTCAGAACTGATTTTTCTTATGGACGGGAAGACATTAAAATACATTTCCTTTTATAGTGTTCTCATTTTTTGTTTCTTTTTATTTTCTGTACTTTTTTCTAGATAAATTATTTTTAATGTAAAGAACATAACCGCATATACCTAAAGAACATGATCTTTTCAATAATTGGACAGATACTTAATAATTATCAAATCCCTATTTTGACAGTTTTCTGGACACTAGGCATTTAACTGAGAAGGAGACAGAGAGAGCTGGAGGGCAGAGAGAAGGAGAGGAAGATGGAGAGAGAGAAAGGCTATCTCTATGAACTTATATTCTAGTGGAGATAAAAGATAAATGTTTCTTTAACCAGACTATATTGTTAGAAGTTAGTAATGCAAACTATAAAAAGGAAAAGGAGCAACTAATTCTTTTAATCAACATAAAAATAACTTATTCTGCTTTTAAATTATTATTATTATTATTATTATTATTATTATTATTTTTAAAGAGAGAGTGAGAGAGATTTAAAGAGAGAGAGAATTTTAATATTTTATTTTTTAGTATTTGGCGGACACAACATCTTTGTTTGTATGTGGTGCTGAGGATCAAACCCGGGCCGCATGCATGCCAAGCCAACGCGCCACCGCTTGAGCCACATCCCCAGCCCCAATTTTTATTATTTTTAATTGAATAAAATTATGTATATCTCATGCTATACAATGTGGTACTTTTATATATGTATATATTGTGTAATGACTAAATCATGGTATTTATAACATGTATTACTTCTATGTTTATTTTTTTGGAGGGGTGGAGAGAACATTTAAATCTACTTAGGTTTGCACCAAGAAAGTATAGGGGCTCCCTTTTGTTCAAATCCTTGCTAGGATTTGTTATTTTTTTTTCTTCAAAAGATAAGGTGTCAGGTGATTATCTCCTTTATAGATTTAATTTTTATTTCTCTGATGATAAGTGATTGTGAGCATTTTTGTTATATACATGAGAAAATCTGAATGTCTTCATTTGAAAAATTGTCTATTCAGGTCCTTTGCTTATTTTTTGATAGGTTTGGGTTTCTTTGTTTGTTTGTTTGTTTTGTTGAATTGCTTGAGGTCCTTTCATATTTTAGTACTAACGCCTTATTGGTTGTATGGCTTTTAAACACGTTCATCTCCTCCTTAGATTGCTCTTTACTCTATTGATTATTTTCTTTATTGTGCATAAACTTTTTAGTTTGATGTAGCTTCATTGGTCTAATTTTGCATTTATTGCCTGTATATTGAGGTTCATTTCCAAATATTCATCAGCCAGACTAATATAAAAGGCCTTTTCCCTTATGTATTCCTCTATCAGTTTTACAGTTTCAGGTCTTGTGTTTAAGATTATAATCCATTTAGAGCTGATTTTTGTACATGGTATGAGATGACTGTCCATTTCCATTCTTCTACATGTGGGTATCCAGTTTTTTAAGCATCATTTGTTGAAAAGACTATTCTTTCCCCACTGAGTCTTAGTGGCATCTTTGTTAAAAATCAATTGACTGTAAAATGTAAAGATTTATTTATGGGAGCTCTATGATCTATATTCTAGTCCATTGTCTATGTGAGTGTTTTCATGCCAGTACCCTGTTGTTTTGGATTCTATAACTTTGTTGTAGGTCCTGAAATTGTGCAAAGTGATGCCTCTGACTTTTTCTTCTTGCTCAAGGTTGCTTTAGCTGTTCAGGTCTTTTGTAGTTTCATACTAATTTTAGAGTCATTTTTCCTTTTTCTATGGAATGACACTGGAGTTTTGATAGGAACTGCACTGACTCTGTAGATCATTTTGGATATTATGAACATTTTAAGAATTCTTCCAATCAATGAACATGAAGTGTTTTTCCATTTACTTTCTCAAATTTTTTCATCCACCTTTTGTTTTCCATTTACAGATTCTTCACCTCCATGATTAAATTTTTCTTTCATATGTTATTTTTCATACTTATTATAGATGCAGTTGCATTCTTAATTCTTTTTCAGTTCATTATTGGTGTATAGAAAGACTGATGCTTTGTGTATGTTGATTTTGTATCCTGTAACTTTATGGAATTCAGTTACTTGTCCTCATGGGTGTGTGTGTGTGTGTGTGTGTGTGTGTGTGTGTGTTGTAATAGTAGTAGTAGTAGTAGTAGTAGTAGTAGTAGTTGTAGTTAAGGTTGTTAAAATAGATGATAATGTTATCTGCAAATGGAGATAATTTAATTACTTCCTTTCCAGTTTGGGTGCCTTTTCATTTCTGTCTCTTGACTAATTGCTCTGGCTAAAACCTCCAGTACCATATTGCAAAGAAGTAGTGAGAGTTGGCATCTTTTACTTATTCCTGACCTTAGCTAAAGGAAAACTTTTTAATTATTCACTGATAAATCTGATGTTAGTTATGGGCTTGTCATATATATACATATATATATATATATATATATATATATATATATATATATATATATATATCAATGTACATTTTACCTATACCTGCTTTGTTGAGAGGTTGAGATTTTTTTATTATAAAGATACTACTTTTTCAAATACTTCCCCGGCATCTGTTCAGATGATCATATGGTTTTGATCCTTCATTCTGTTAATGTGGTATATCACATTTATTGGTGTTCCTATGTTGAAATATCCTTGCATCTGAGGGATAATTCCCACTTAATTATATAGGTGGTCCTTCTGAAGTGATGCTGGATTTGGTTTGCTCATTCTTTTTAGAGAATTTTTGCATCTGTGTCATTAGGGGTGTTAGCCTACCATTTTCTTTACTCGTGTCCTTGTCTGGCTTTATTCATCAGAGTAATGCAAGTCTTATAAAATAATTTTTGAAGCATTCCTCCTCTTCATTTTTTTTAAATAATTAAGTACCCACAAAAGAAAAAAAAAGAATTTGAGAAATATTGGTATTAGTTTTTCCTTAAATTATTGGCAGAAGTAAAAAGTGAAGCCACCAAGTCCTTGACTTTTCTATTATGGGAGCCTTTTTCTTCACCGATTCTACCTCCTTGCTCATCATCACTCTGTTCATTTTCTATTCTTTCATGATTTAATTCGTTTATTCTTGGCTAAACCATTTGTTGATGTACAATTGGTCATGGTCATCTCTTATGAATCTTTGTATTTCTATGGTATTAATTTTAATGTCTCTATTTTCTGAATACATTTATTTTTGAATTTTTCCTTTTTTCTTACTCTTGCTAAAGATTTTATCATTTCAGATAATCAACTTTTTTGCCCATTGATTTTTGTAGTCTCTTTTTTTTATTTTTCTGTTTCTTAAGTTTTTGTGTGATTTTTGCTTACTAGCTTTAATTTCTTACTTTCGAATTTTGTGTATCTTCATTTCCTTCCTCAAAATGTATTTGTATTTATGTTTCTTCTTCTTCTTCTTCTTTTGCCTATTCCTTCAAGTATAATATTTGGTTCTTCATTTGGAATCTTCCTTTGGGATATAACCATTTATTCTTATTAAATTCCCTCTCAGAATGGTTTTTGCTCTATCACACAAGTTAGGGTAAGTTGAGTTCCATTTTCATTTGTTGCAGTATATTTTTAAAATTTCCTTTTAATTTTCACTTTGGTCTATTTAGGAATATTTTCTTTTAATGTTCATATATTTGTGAACTTTTCAAAAATCCTTCTTTGATTTCTAGTTTTATAGCATTGTGATCAGAGAATATGATTGATATTATATTTAATGTTAGGCTTCATTGCCTAACATCTGGTCTTTCCTACGGAAAGTTCTACGTGCACTTGAGAAGAAGAATATGTTCCCTGCTGCGTTGGGATGGATGTTCTATATGTCCTGTAGGTCTAGATGGTCTAAAGTGCAGTTCAGGTCTAAAGTTTCTTTATTGATTTTCTGTCTGGATGAACTATCTATTGTTAAAAATTGGGTATTGAAATATTTACTGTTATTATATTTCAGTCTGTCTCTCTGTTAATGTTTATTAATATTTGTGTTTTATATTTAAGTGTTCCTATGTTAGATGTATATATAATTTTACAACCTTTTGAATTGATCCTTTCATCATGATATAATGACTTTCTATGTCTCATATGAGATTTTGACCTAAAGACTGCTTTATCTCGTTTAATAATACATACATTGCTCACTTTTTATTTCTATTTGCATGGAATATCTGTTTCTATTCTTTAATTTTCAATGCATGTGTACCCTGAAATGTAAAGTGGATCGTTGTTAGGAGGTTCATTCTTTTCCATTCAGTTTCTCTTTTTGAAGAATTATAGAATTTAGTCAATTTACATTCAAGGTAATTTTGGGGTAATTATTGATAGATAAGAACTTACTATTGCCGCTATGTTAATTGTTTTCTGATTTTTTGGTAGATCTCTGTTCCTGTCTCTTTTTCTTTTCCTTTTTCTTTTTCTTTACTTTTCTTTTTTCTTTTTCTTTCTTTCTTTCTTTCTTTTTTTTTGTGTGTATGTGTGATTATCTTTTTTTTCTAGTGGTGTGTTTTCTTACTTGTTACTTTTTGTGCATCCACTATAGGATTTTGTTTTGTGGTTATTAAGAAATTTACATAACACAGCTTGCAGTTATAACAGATTATTTTAATCTGATAATAACAATTTTGATGACATAAATAAACTCTATTTTTATTTCACCTTTTCCCATATTTTATGTTTTTGATGTTATAATTAATATCTTTCTTTAGGGTGCATCCTTTAAATTATTGTAGTTATTATTTTTAATAGTCTTTCTTTTAACTTTCATAATGAAAGTTAACCACCATCAAATATTAGGATATTCTGGGTTTCACTGTGTACTTATTTACCAGTGAGTTTTATATTTTCATATATTTTTCTTACTAAAAAACATTCTGTTCTTTCAGTTTGAAGAATTCCCTTTAACATTTCTTGAAATATAGGTATGGTGATGGTGAATTTCTTGAAATTTTGATTGTCTTAACTCTCTCTTAGTTCTGAAGGACAGCTTTACTGGTTAAAGTATTCTTGGTTGGTAGTTGTTTTTCTTTTTTTTTTAGCACTTCAATGAACTTCCTTTGATAAGGGTTGATCTGAAATATCCTCCAAATGCTCATGAGTTGAAGCTTTGGTCTCCAGTGTAGCAATGTTCAGAGGTGGGGCTTTTAGGAACACTTTGGATCATGAGGACTCTAACATCATCAGTGGATTAATCCATTGATAGATTCATAACTTGATAACATTAATGGGCATTGGTAGAATGTAGGAAGAGGGCCTTTTTGAAGGAATTGGGTCACTAGAGGCATGCCCTGAAAAAGCCTTCATTGCCCTCTCTCTGCTTTCAGCTACCATGAGGTAGTACCTCTTCTCCACCACATTCTTCCACTATAGGCCTCAAAACAGGCCTAGAGACAATGGAGTGAGAAGACCATAAACTAAAATATCTGAAGTATAATTTCCCATTCCTGTTAATTTTTTTGTTTCATTTTACTATTGTTTTTCTGACATATTGGATTATGTTTCTGTTTGCTAAACTTTTTAACAATTATTTTGAGTTCTTTGTTAGGCAGTTCATATATCTCCAATTCATCAGGATAAGATTCTGAGAAATTATTATGGTGTTGATATGTCTATTTGACTTTTCAAATTTACTGCTACCTTATATTGACATGCGTATATTTAATAAAGCAGTCACCTCCAGAATTGATAAGTTAGTTATACTATGAAGACCTTTCTCTGTTGTGGATCGTTCAAGCACACTTAATAAGTAGATATAATGGTTTTGGCACAGTGAGACCATAGTTTTGTATTTTCTGTGCAGCTATGTCAATGACTTTTCTTCATAATTATCTAAAATTTACAGAAAAAAAAATGAATACTGATGGGATCCTCAGCTCCAACACTATGGATATCACACTAGTGGTGAGGGTTGTTGGAATATTTGATAGTGATAGATATTAAGGTAAGTGTGATTTTTTTTCCATCAAAGAAATTGTGGGAGACCTCTTAGTACTGGATCTGACTCACATGGACCTGCCTGAGATGATGCTAGTACTGGTGTCTGAGTGGCACTCATTTATCATCTATGGAGTTGAGGCTTGAAGCATAAGTGTAAATGAAGTGACTCTGAGTGTAAGAACTCAGAGGTAGTAGCCCTGGTAATGGAGATACAGACACAATGTTAGGGTCTGTAAACAAGTCAGGATGGCGCCTGGCATTTTGCCAGAGTGAGTGGTTTGTGAAGTAACGCCAGTGAGCCATTAAGTGTGGAGATTCCTTATTGGTTGACTGCTGTATCTAGTTTATGTTAATTAAGATAAGCTGTGTGGAGTGTATATATACCCCTCCTGTCCTACAATAAACGGCTACCACTCTTGCTGTATCAATCTACACAAATTGTTTGTCACCCCCCGGTTATTTTGCTGCAGCCGGACTGTGGCAACACCCCACTGTCATGTTGTTAAAATTTGTTTGGGGTGAGTGCCAGTTAAGCATTCAGAGACATAAGAATTGGAGTACAGGTGTGTGCAGAGTTATTGAAGTTCTGGGTTAGGGAGGGGCTCAGGTTTCTATGAAATGAAGAAGTACTCAAAGAATAAACACATACATTAAGAGCTTGATGCAGAGCTCCATCTGTGAGCTAGTTTATAATTTAGTATATAATTATATAGCTAGTATATAATTATATAGCTAGTATATAATTAGTCATTGCTCATAAATTCTGTACTTCATGCACACCACAATGAAGTCATCTTTGCTACAGAATTCCCATATTGTTGACCTGTGTATGATTTTTATTCTGTTTCCTTAAAATGTTTCTTATGAGCTCACTGAGTTAAATAACTTCAAAAAGAAAGTGACCAGTATCCAAAACAGGACCCTCTGGGATCTTTTTAATAGAATCTCATACACAATACCAACATCTGTGGATAGTGAATCACTTTGAGTAGGCCATTTATTGATCCTATCTTAAGTTTTTCTTGATACTAAAATTTTAGTTTTTCTCCTTCCAAAGTTGTCATCATCAAGATAGATTATTAGAAAGTAACAAGTAATCTTTGTAGCCCTTGACCTCACAGTATTTCACCTTCTGGGTGGAATAAAATCTTTTAAAATTTTTGCCCACAGAGAGCATTTACATGTTTTTTATTCAATTGCAACTCAGTTCTAGGTGGAGCTGATATGTGAGGCACCAACTACTATAGATTTTCACCTTCAATCCAATAGTGAAGAGAAAAAAAGCATGATATCAGAAGCCTGGCTTGAAAGAATGAGTGATGTCTCTGAAATAGGGAACTTGTGGCAAAACTTTTTGTTTTACTAGGCAGTTGCACAGGTATTTATTCCAAAAGCATTTCTGAGAAAAGCAACAGAACTTTTAAATTGCTTAAATAATCAAAATTTAGCCCATGAAACACATGACTACATTATGTCTGAACAAACTTCAATTCTGTTAGAACTGATTATTGTAAAGGAAACCTATGGTGTACCATAGTACCTATAAATGAGAAATTAGGAAGAAAAAAAAATTGTCTGGCTTCTTTTGTTGAAGTAACTTAAATTTATATCCACAAAATTTCTTTACTTCTTGAATTAAATTACCAAATCTACAATTCTCTATTAAGCATAGTTATTTTATTTTATTATGATTATGCATATACTTTCCAGGGTATGTCAAGTTAAAATTTTAGTCATAACAATATAATGAGTTAGTGCAAATTATTGTCTTCTTTCTGAAAGACACAAGAAAGAACATTTCGGAGAAGCATACAGGTTGGATTTTCAAGTTCCTCATGAATTTTTCTCTTTCTGTTTGGATGCCCCTTTTACTGTACTCATGTCATTTATATTATCAACCTGATGAGGGTCAAAATTACTGTTATCAGTAAACCATCAGTACATTTTAAATTAGTTTTTTTTATGGTCTTAGCCTAACTGCTCCAATCAGTAAAATAGTTTCTCCATGCAATTACATTATGGCTTCTAGTTTTCTTCCATGACTTGAAATATATTTTTGAAATTATAGTCTACTACTTTTCAGTCTAATTAACCAAGATTGGGAGGAAAAATAAAACCTAACAAAAGATTGATGTTACACATTTAATTTTCAGTTAAAGGAGAGGGGATAGTTACCAATTTAAATAATAAATGGATTTCTAACATCTTTTAGTAAATATTCAGTGCTACTATTTGATCAATTTAAGTGCATTAGAACATGGAGGTGAAGAATATTGGATTAAGAATAAAAGAAATACTTCCAGCATCAAGATGACACCACTTGTTAGAGTTTAACGTTGGACAAGTTATTGAAATAAACAGGTCATTTTCCTCACCTATAAAAATTGGAATAACAAGACTGAATTCAGAATTTGGTGGGGAAAATTAAACATTATTGCATGTAAAGTACTTCAAACAGTGCATGGCACATAGTGAAATTGCAATAAATTATTATTACTGTTAACACTATGTTTAATAAATAAGTGAATATGACAATTTAAAACTGATCTCCAAATGAGGCAAACTAAATCTGTTTTCCTATATGTAAGATAAAGAGAATATGAATTACTTATTGAATGCTACTTTTGGGATTTCTTCTAAAATTATTTTTGTAGTGCAGGCCTGCTAGCAATGAATAGCTTAGTTTTCTTTTCTTTGAAAATATCTTTATTTCACCTTCATTCTGAAAGGATAATTTTGTTTGATGCAGAAATACTGTGGTGACAGTTTTGACTTTGAATACTTTCGTAATGTTTTCTGGTCCCCATAGTTTCTCAGTCAGCCAGCCTTTAAATTGTTGTTCCCTTGTAAATAAAGCATCAGTTTACTCTTACTGCTTTTAAGGTGTTTCTCCTTTCTATTTCAATAGTTTGACTGTGATGTGCCTTCAGGAGATTGTCTTTGTACTTTTCCAGAGTGGATTTACAGATTCTTGAATGTCTACATTTATGTCTTCACCAAATTTGGAAAAGTTTCAGCTGTTTCTTCTTTACATTTATCCAGTTTATATTTTTCTTCTCTTTCTGAAATTTCAATATCATGTACATTAAACATGTTGGTAATGTCCCTAAGGATGTAATCTTTTTTTCTTTTGACTATTTCTAGCTTTTCAGATGTTATTTTCTATTGAAATATCTTCTGGTTCACTGTCTCCTACCTTTGCTACAAATGGTCTTAAATTAAAGTCTTAAGTTTCTATGTTTTTATTTTTTTATACAGTATTTTTATTTGTCTGCTGAGATGTTGTATCTTTCTCCACATTATCAACATAATTTCCCTCATGGTCTGAAGCATAATTTCAATAATTGCCTGAAAATTTACTTCAAATTCCAGAATCCAACCATTTGAGAATTGGTTTCCATATTTATTTTTGTTTCTCTTGAGAATAGTTCATGTTTTCCTTTTTGTCTCATGTCTAGTAACTTTGGATACTATAGTGGACATTTTGATATTGTATTTTACATATTATGGATTCTGTTGTAATCTTTCAAAGGGTAGTGAAGTATTTTTTTTAAAATGGACAATTAACTTGGTTGACCTCAATTAAAAAAAAAATCTATCTTGTGGGCAATAGCTCAAGTGAAAGTTTAGTTCTTTTATATCAAGTTTTAGTATATTTTGTGCATGCATGATTTTGTAGTTTAGCCAGACATCTGAGCTGAGTTAAAATCCAGAATGTTGGACTTCTGTTTTCTGGCATTCTTCCTTCTGTGATTTCTTCTTCAGTTTCTGGAAGGTTGTTGTCCAAAAATCTGTCTTCTAGTTTTTCAGACAAGAAAAACTGCAAATTTTCTACCAGCCTGCCCTTAGGCTAAAAGTTAAAGAAAATTGCTAACCATCTGTTGTTCCAGTCTTAGAAGAGTCCCTTTATAATATGCCTGCTTTTGATAAGTCTTCAGTGTCTCTTAGTTATTGGGTTTTATATTTTAATACTGTTTATAGTTACTTTTGAGGGGAATATTGAAAGTTAACTGTTTATTGCATGATAGTTAAAGTGAAATTTCTGAGCATAGCAAACTATCTGAGTTTCCCATAGAAATAGAGAAAGGCATAAAAAGGACAGAAAATGTAAAACAAAACAAACAACAAAATATTATTTACAAATATACTTGGTGATAAGTTATCTTTTTGAATAGGGAAATTTGAGCAGATAGGGAAAAATATCAATAGCTCTAAGAATATGGCACCAGTTGTGGTAGAAAGGAAAGCAACAAACTGACCCCAAAGTATTCAAAAGGCATGTATTAGGAAGACAGCAAAAATATTTGAAAAGAACAACTGCAACTGAGAAAACTTGGTGCCCACTAAATACACTGTGAGAATATGGTATTTGCATAGAGTGAGAGAGACAAAGTAATCTTGAGGACACAAACTTTCCCAACTGAACACACACACACACACACACACACACACACACGCACACACCTGAGCTCCTTTCCTAGTGAAAGCCTCATACAAAAGATAACCTACTGCAACTAGAATGGAAGTATTATAGAAAGAATAAGAGCAAACAAAAGAGATTATTCAAATAAAAAGGAAGAAAGAAAGCAGAGGAAGGAAATATTGGAAAACGTTATGATCTTCTGAACACCAACTTAATTGAGCAAAGTCTCTGTAGACATGAACATGAAAAAATTATCCTTACTTCTTCTTTCTAAATGTGTACACCGATGAATTTTATGTAAAAAAAAAATGGGCAAAATAACATAAAAACCATAAAACATTATTATAAAAAAGAGGATAAAGAGAAAATTTTTTTCTTGGATGATAAAGCTTACAACAAAAACACACCCACAAAATAGAAATTGTAAGTAAATATTTTAGAATGAGCTCAATGAAAATAAATAAAAGTAATGAAAGACTACCATGAATGAAACTTTGCAACACAGAGAAAGTTAAAAAAAATCTAAAATAATATCAAGAAAAATATTTTAGAAAGTAAAGTGAGAAAGAACACAAGAATGTATAAACAACAGATAATATCTCAAGAGAAATGGAAGCTGAAAAGAAACAAAAATTTTAAAATCCAAAGAAATGATATGAAAGTCTTTGACTGTGGTGGCGTGTAGAAGTGAGAGAATCTATTCTTGGGGGAAATAGGTAAACAATATCAAGCTGAACAAAATTTCCCAAAAAATTTATTCCAGGACATTATAACTGACTAAAGTTATAAAACAAATAGATCAGTATTGGCTAAGAATAGCAGTAATATGTGTTCCTTCTGTTCATAGGAACCATACCTCCTCACCACACAAACACACTCCTTTGAGCTTAATTTCTTTTTTAAAAATTTGTTTTGAATAGTAATATATGACAGTAGAATGTATTTTGACCTGTTATACATATAAAGAATATAATTTCTCATTGATTCTTGATTTCACTTCTTGCAAGATGTAGAATTACATTGGTTGTGCAATCATATATGCACATAGGAAAGTAATGTGGAATCCATTCCACTATGTTTTCTATTCCCATTCCTTTCCCTTCATTCTAATTGGTCTAATTTAAAGTACTTCTACTATTCCTTAACTCTTGTATTGTGAGTTAGCATCCACATATCAGAGAGAATATTTGGCCTTTTTTTTGGGGGGGGGGTATATTGGCCTATTTCAATTAGCATGATATTCCCCAGTTCCATCAATTTACAAGCATTTCATTTATCTTTATGGCTGAGTAATATTCCATTGTGTATATATGTACCACATTTATTTTATCTATCTGTTTAATGGCACCTAGGCTGGTTCCATAGTCTGTCTATTGTGAATTGAGCTGCTATGAACATTGATATGGCTGCATCACTGAAGCATGTTGATTTTAAGTCTTGTAGGTATAAATCGAGTAGTGAAATAGTGGGTCAAATGGTCATTCCATTCATGGAATCTCCATGCTGCTTTCCATAGTGGTTGCACCAATTTGCAGTCCCATCAGCAATGTATGAGTGTATCTTTTTCCCCACATTCCTGCCAACATTTATTGTTGCTTCTATTCTTGATAATTCCCATTCTGCCTGGAGTAAGAGAGAATCTCAGTGTAGTTTTATTTTGCATTTCTCTAATTGCTAGAGATGTCAAATATTTTTATGTATTTGTTCACTGATTATATTTATTCTCAGATGTCTGTTTAGTCCCTTTGCCGATTACTGATTGGGTTATTTGTTTTTACAGTGTTAAGTTTCTTGAGTTCTTTATATATCCTGGAGATTAATGCTGTATCTGAAGTTCAGATGGCAAAGATTTTCTCCCATTCTGTAGGCTCTCTCTTCACATTCTTGATTGTTTCCTCTTCTGGGAAGAAGATTTTAGTTTTATTCCATCCCATTTATTGATTCTTGATTTCACTTCTTGCACTTTAAGAGTCTTGTTAAAGAAGTTGGTTCCTAAGACAACATGATCCAGATTTGGGCCTATATTTTCTTCTGGTAGGTTCCAGGCTCTGTTCTAATGCCTAAGTCCTTGATCCACTTTGAGATGAGTTTTGTGCAGAGTCAGAGACAGGGGTTCATTTTCATTCTGCTACATATGGATTTTCAGTTTTTCCAGTATCATTTGTTGAAGAAACTATCTTTTCTACAATGTATGTTTTTTTGATTTGTCTAGTATGAGATAACTGTATTCATGTGGGTTTTTCTCTGTGTCTTCTATTCTGTACCATTGTTCTACAAGTCTGTTTTCGTGTCAATAGATGCTGTTTTTGTTACTATAGCTTTACAATATAACTTAAGGTCTGATATTGTAATACCTTCTGCTTCATTTTTCTTGCTAAGGATTGCTTTGACTATTCTGGGTCTCTTATTTTTACATATGAATTTCATGACTGCCTTTTCTATTTCTATGAAGAACATAATTGGGATTTTAATAGGAATTGCATTAAATCTGTATAGAACTTTTAGTAGTATGACCATTTTGACAATGTTAATTCTGCCTATCCAAGAACATGGGAGATCTGTCCATTTTCTAAGATCTTCTTCAATTTCTTTCTTTAGTGTTCTGTAGTTTTCATTGTAGAGGTCTTTCACTTCTTTTGTTAGATAGATTCCCCAATATTTAAAAATTTTTGAGGCTATTATGGTTGGAATACTTTTCCTAATTTCTCTTTCAGTATATTCATCACTGATGAACAGCAATGCTAATTGATTTGTGGGGGTTCATTTTATATCCTATTATTTTGCAGAATTCATTTATGAGTTCTTGAAGTTTTCTGGTAGAGTTTTTTTTTTTTTTTTTTTTTTTGTTGTTGTTGTTGTTGTTTGGTCTTCTACATATAGAACCCTGTCATCAGCAATTAGGGATAGTTTGAGTTCTTATTTTCCTATTCTTATCCCTAATTTCTTTATTCTGCCTAATAGCTCTGGTTAAGTTTCAGGGCCATTTTTAATAGAAGTGGTGAAAGAGGGCATTCTTATTTTGTTCCCACTTTTTAGAAGGAATGCTTTCAGTTTTTCTCCATTTAGAATGATTTTGGCCTTGGGTTTAGCATAGCTTTTGCAATGTTGAGGTATTTTCCTACTTTCCAATTTTTTTGTGTGTGTTTTAAACATGAAGTGTTGCTATATTTTGGCAAATGCTTTTTCCAAATCTATTGAGATAATCCTGTGATTCTTGTCTTTAAGTCTGTTGATGTGATGAATTGCATTTATTGATTTCCATATTTTGAACATTGTATCCCTGTGATGAGCCCCACTTGACTATGGTACACTATCTTTTAATTATGATTTAGTATGTGATTTACCAGAATTTTATTGAGAATTTTTGCATCTATGTTGATCAGAGACATTGATCTGGATTCTTTTTCCTTGATGTGTCTTTGTCTGGTTTTGGAATCAGGGTTATACTAGCTTCATAGAATGAGTTGGGAGTGTTCTCTTCTTTTGAATTTCATGGAATAATTTGAGGAATATTGATACAAGTTGTTCTTTGAAGGTCTGGTAGAACTCCACTGAGAAATCATCTTGGCCTGGGCTTTTTTAATTGGTTGGCTTTTGATGATGACTTCTATTTTATTGCTTGAAATCGATCTGTTTAAATTGTCTGCATCTTTCTGTTTTAGTGTGAGTAGGTAAGATGTGTCTAGAAATTTGTCATGTTTTCAAGATTTTCTATTTTATTCTATTTTCAAAATGTTCAATATCATTTCTAATTTTCATCTGTATTTTAGTAGTGTATTTTGTGATATTTTCTTTTTCATCATAAATTTTAGTTATTTGAGTTTTTGCTCTCTTTCTCTTCATTAGTGTGGCTAAATATTTATCAATTTTATTTATTTTTCAAATAAACAACTCTTTGTTTTTTTGATTTTTAAATTTTTGTTGTTGTTTAAATTGCATTGATTTAAGCTCTGATTTTATTTCCTGTCTTCTACTGCTTTGGGGTGTTGATTTGTTCTTCTTTTTCTAGGGCTTTGAGATGTAATGTTAGGTTAATTATTTGGTGATTTCCATTATTTTAGTAAATGAGCTTAATGCAATGAACTTTTACTTAGACCTGCCTTCACGGAGTCCCAGAGATTATTTTAAATTATTTTTTATTATTTTTAATTGTAGATGAACATACAGTATCTTTATTTATTTTGATGTGATGCTGAGGATTGAACCCAGTGCCTCACACATGTGAGGCAAGCACTTTACCACTGAGCTACAGCCATAGCCCAGTCCCAGAGATTTTGATATGTTGTGGTGCTTTTCTCATTGACCTCTAAGTACATTTTTTATTTCATCCCTGAATTCTTCTTCTATCCATTGGTCATTCAATAGTATATTATATAGTCTCCAGCTGTTAGAGACAGATTCTATTTTTATTTTATTGTTGATTTTATTCCTTTATAATCTGATAGAATACAAGGTATTATCACTAACTCTTTGTATTTGTTAAGAGTTGCTTTGTGGCCTATGACATGGTCTATTTTAGAGAAAGATATGTGGGCTGCTGAGAAGAAAGTGTATTTAGTCATTGATGGATGAAATACTATATATATATATATATATATATATATATATATATATATATAGTATTTATTATATATAATCAATAATTTAAACTATATATATAATTTAAATTATTGATTTTATTATTTAGTTATATAGTTTCTTTGTTTATTTATTTATTTATTTTTAGAGCATCTATCCAGTGGTGAAAGAGATATGTTAAAGTCACCCATATTATTTTGTTGTGATCTATTTGATTCTTGAAATTGATGTATGTAGAAGCTTCATTGTTTGAGACATAAGTATTTATAATTGTTATTTCATGTTATATGTAATTCCTTTAAGCAGTTGAAATGTCCTTCTTTGTTGCTTCTGATTAACTATTGCTTGAATTCCACTTTCTCTGCTATGAGGATAGAAACCCCTGCTTGTTTACAAGATCTATGTGAGTAATATAATTTTCCCCATCTTTTAACCTTCAGTCTTGGGTGTATTTGTCTATAAGGTGAGTCTCTTGGAGACAGCATATTGTTAGGTCTTATTTTTTAATCCAATCTGCTAGTCTATTTTTTTAATTGATGAGTTTAGGCCATTTACATTTAAAGTTATTATTGAGATATGATTTGTAGTCCCAGTAATTTTGGTTGTACTGATTGTTAGTCTTTCTCTAATTAATTTGTAGAAACTCTTTATATATTTTTGCTTAATGTCTATAGTTAATCTTTTCTTGCATCACTAAAATATTTCTTTATAGTGGTTGTTTTGATTTTAGTGTAGATTTTTTTTCTGAGTAATTTTCATTATTATCAAGATTTTTAAAATAAAATTTAATCTTGAAATAACTTGAAATTTACAGAAATTTGTGAAGAAACCATAGTCACTTCATATTCTTTACTGAACTTCTTCTAATACAGTATCTTATGTAATTTTTGTTTATTTCTCAAAACTAAGAAGTTGACTCTGTTATTTTATTCTGATTTTCCCTATAGAAAACTGTTTCAAGATCCCATCCAGGACACATGTGCATTTGATCATCCTGTTTCCTTTGTATTTTTTAAAGTTTTTTTTTTTTTTTTTTTTACAAATTCTCAATTATTTTTTTTTTGTTTTTGTTTTTCAAGACACAGACACTTTTGAAGAGTAATTATAGGCATTGTGTAGATTGTTCCTCAGTTTGGGTTGATGTGATATTTTCTCACAAATAGACTGAAGTTATGGATTTGGGGGAAGTACACTACAAACATGAAGCATGGTGAAAAACAGAAGATCCAATTTGTCAGGAAGTCAATCAGAGAAACAGTCATCATCCCTATATTAGTATTCATATGATTTCATCTACATTTCTAGACCACAGGAAAAACTTAGGTTCAAAGTGAGTAATTAAATGTAAAGCTTAGTTTATGGGCAGAGCTGTTTTTAAATATGTGAAGACAAGCCCATGAATCTTGGGAAACAATAGAAGAGCTCTAATTTCCACATGTTAGTAGAGTCCTCCTTTCTTTGTGGACAGTATCAACCCCAATATAAATTATATTTGAAAAACACTGTTTATTCAAACATGTAAATGTTTATATTTTAAATTTCTCACCATTTCAGGGACTACCCAAAGGATTCCAAATAATTTATTTTGATGTGTTTAAAATGCAAGCCAACATACACATTAATGTTGCTAATGAAATTTGGGAATCCTGTGTTTATGCATTTAAAGCTGCACAGATCCTAAATCCTATATTCAAAACTACTTCCAATCCACATCTAGGTTATGTCTCCAGACATGAATCAATTACCCTGCAACTCCCTTGATTACACAAAACCTTGTTTACTTAAATGTTGTGCTGCCCCAGAACATTTCTGAAAAACAGTGTCATACAGTCTGATGTGTACAAGTGTACCTCAAGTTACATGCATTATGAATCATACACACCTGTCTCCCTCCCATTATCTAGCTGTGATGAGCAGGCAGCATTGACTGGAAATGCAAATAATTGTAGTGTCCAAGACATGATTGTGCAGGTAATATTTTTATTTCTCCTAAGTTCTTTCATACATGAATATAAGAAAGGTTTTATATAGAATCACTTTTTCTATAGGTTGAAACCACTATGATGTTAGAATCCTTTTGAAAAACTATATTTAATTGACTGAATGTAAAGACTGCATCTGTATTTATCCTTCTCTCAGCCACAAAGGAGAATTTTATGTTTATTTGCTTACTTGTGGTAATAGTACTGTTAATGTCCTTACTCCTAAGGGACAGTTGATTGGTTATAAAGTAGTTGTATTGTCACTAAAAAAAATTTTGAGCATCACCACCCCTTTAAAAATATATAAGAATTTTAATTAGTGGAAGAACAAGTTCTGAGTAACTCATATGCCAAGTCCTCACTTCAAAGAGATACTACAGTCAATACAATGCTCGGAGGATATTGCTATTTCATTATTTACAGCACTAGAGATTTAAAACAAGGGATTCTTAATGGTCTAGGGAGATTTCACCAGGTTATTCCTCAGCAACTGAGAGAAGATTATAGAAATGTGCCGACTTTTCTACAAATATTACTTTTAAAGGTGTTCTCCTTGTATATTTCTGAAACAAAGGAAGCTAGTCCAATTTACTTATGAGAGAAAATGAATTGTATTTCTTGACAAGACTAGTGAAACAGGCATTCAATTTCTGTACCATGAAGGAGCCTTGTTTATCAATATTGATGCATTTAAATGTGTCATAAAGCTAACAAAATGTTTTCTAAGAAATAACAATTTAAGTCAAAACATATATATTTTAACGAAATAAAATAGTAACATATTCATTAATTTAGAAAACAAAACATTTGCTTATTTTTGTAGTAGATATTATATATAAAATATAATACCAATGAAAATAATTTAGTGTTAAATACATGATATTATTTATGGATATAAAGGGATTAATTTATGCAATTGTGGGGACTAGGCTAGGCAAGCCTCCAGTCTGCAAGTGCTATCAGTAAGAGGGGACTGAAAGTTCTTAGATAAGAGCTGATATTGCAGTGTAGGGGACAACTGTTAGTCAGCTTTGCCATTTGTGACCAATGAATCTCATAAGAACAACTTAGAGGAGGAAAACTTTATTTTGACTCATGGTTTTCAGAGGCCAAGTTCATGGTGGCCTGATTCCATGGCTATTGAGGGCCCAAGGTGAAGCAGCACATCAGGGTGTAAGGACATGGCTGAGAAGCACGCTTACCTCCTGTCCGACAGGAAGCAGATAAACCTGAGTGCATGGAGCCAGGGATAAAATAAACCCCAGAGGGCCCTCCCCCAGTGACTTATTTCCTCCAGTCAAGCTCTATTGGCCTATAGTTGATACATATTAATCCATTAAAAGTATTAGTCCATCAAATAGTTTGATCCACAGATCAGGTTATACCTCTTTTTTTTTTAAGAGAGAAAGAGAGAGAGAATTTTTTAATATTTATTTTTTAGTTTTCAGTGGACACATAATCTTTATTTTTTATTTTTATGTGGTGCTGAGGATCGAACCCAGTGCCCCGCACATGCCAGGCGAGCGCGCTACAGCTTGAGCCACATCCCCAGCCCAATACCTCTTACAATCTTATAATTTCAGCTCTGAATACTCCCGCATGTCTCACAGATGAGCTTTAGTGAAGCACCTCATATCCAGAGGATAACAGCAACCTCTTCAGTTCTACTGTTAAACTCTTTTAACTCACTCAGGCAGGGGCACCCACATTATCCAAGGTAATCTTTTTTTTTTTTACTTAAAATCATCTGATTATAGATATTTCTATAAAATATCTTCATAGTAACATCTAAGTTCACATTTCATTAAATAACTGTGTTTTCTAGTCTAGCCAAGTGGACCATGCAAGTGACCATCAATCCTGGACATATAAAAAACAACACATACTGTCAATGGTTTAAGGAGAATTGGATCTTATTAGAAGCCAAATATGTATTCCTTTGTTTATGTGAAGGGATGAAATACATTTTAGATTAATACCAGAACTTCTAAAACTTGACTCATTTAATCTGAAGAATGCAGTTTGCCTGTTCATGGCTTAAGAATCAGTTGAGGTGGGAGAAAAAAAAAACAACACACTAGCAAGGAGCTGAGATTGCTGGGTCCTTCTATCCTGTATGCCATTAACTTGCGGTAGGATCTTGAGTATCCACTTAACCTCTCTGACCCTCAATTTATCTGTTAAAACAAAGACAGTTTAACAATCAAGAATCCCCAACAGCCACCTCAAATTCATTCTGTGATCACATGGAAAATTATAAACGAGCGATGAAGACTGGGCAGATGAAAATGGAGTATTAAGGCAAATTTGTCAAACAAATCACATCAGGGATATCAAGTCACTTGTTTTATGTATATATAATATTTTTTCAAGTTCGTTAATCCTATTCTATGAACTAGAGATACTGAAAGGTATGCCTGCACTTACAGGCATGGAAACAAAACCCCACATCCACAGCAGATATCACCTCAGTGAATGGCAGGTGGGATTGGAGAGGGAAGCATTTCTGTTGTTTTGCTACAGTAAGTAGATCTTATTTTTGTCATTAAAAAAACACAGTGAAGTGAGAGGAAAAGGATTACCTCGTCAAATAGTTTTTTTTTCTGATAAGTCAATTCTGTACAGATAGAATTTAAGCATAAGAGTTAATTGTACTTATTAAATACTACACATCACAATGAACATATGTGTTAATGACCTAATGCCCTTTCCAGGAAAATTAAATGGAGACATTCTAGTAAAAGGGAGTGGCAGTTGCCTTTCCTAGTGCACAGTTGAGGTGGAATCAACACGCCTGCATGCAGGAGGCACACACTGAGCCTCCTACTGACCTGCCTGGGTGAGGGAAAGCCACTCTGCAACAAGAGACTCTGCTTATTAACCACGGACAGCTGGGAGTCCTCAAGCAGCAGCAAGTAACTACACACCTCACCTATGATCTTTATTGAAATTAAATTTTTGTGGTCTCTTCTCAGACAATACTTTTCCCAAAACCAATTTGCATAATTTGGTATAATTTGAAATGATTGACACAGGTTGCTAATTGTTAGGGTAGAAATCAGACCCTTATAGTTGCTAAGTCTCGAAGGCAAAGGTTAGAATCCAGTAACTGATAGTGTGGGTCAAATTGATATTAGTTTAATAATCTGTAAACTATGCAAGAAAATGTAATTGTCCTATATTACAAGGGTAGTCCTTCCACTGCACAGTTTATTCAAATGTATAATCTAAATAATTGAGTACCTCTGACTACAATAGAGCATTTCTTCATATGCAAACATTATTTAATAGACACTTAAATCCAAACACATGGATAAAAAATGCCAGAACATAATTGGTTTGCTTTTGATTATTTCATTGATACCAATTTACTTAAAGAGTAGATCTGAACAAGGTAGGGTTTATTGTCACAGAGTATTCAGTTTAACAGAGAGGTCTTACAGGATTCAGTAATATTCTTCCAACCTCCACACAGGAAAATTTGGGTAGAAATGAAAGCTTGACCAAATGTTTAACTTTGCTTATGCTTAGACATGACCACTACAAAGATTTGGCAAAACTTTTATCTATCACCTTGTTATTTAAGATCTTAAGAATTTCTTGATTTCACAATAGACATCAACCTCCTACAATTCTTTTGAATAGCTAGAGAACATCAATTAAAAAGAAAATGAGAACTGAGCACTGATCACACTTTTTTTTTTAAACAGCTCAACTTCAAATCTTAGTTAAATTACAGTATTTTATGTAATCTTGAATGAGTGTTTCAAAACCATGCTACAAATTCTTGCCTCAAAGTTATTTTTTTAAAATTTTTAAACTGAGGCATAAAAACATAAAATTTTGTACATATTAGTAGAATATCATGTGATACTTTGATACATGTATATATTGTGTAATATTGAAATTTGGTCAAAAATGTCTATTTCTACAAACATTTATTCCATTCTTCATGATGAAAACATTCCAAATCCTTCCTGCTAGCTTCTAGACATACACAGTGCATAACTATCATCCAGAGTCTCCCTGCAGTGAACTCCAAAGCTTCCTGTTCCTAAATGTAATTTAGTATCCATTCACCAAACTTTCCACATCTCTCCCTCCCCAAAGGTCATTAAAGAAGTCTCTTGAAATAGTTCTGATGTTACAGATGCAGATTTTAATTACTTGTGGTTTGTTGTTGTTGTTGTTGTTGTTGTTGTTTCTGTTAGTAAACTAACCTAAGAGGTTAAACCTAAGAGGTTAAACTTAATCATTTTTTAAATGACATATTTATTAATAAGACTATTCTCTGTCCCCCAACCCCCACTTTTGTGTAATCTACTTGATCTGATTACGCTTAATTTTGTTTTGTATCCAATCAACACAGGAGATTAAAACTCGCCAAAAGTTTTCTTAGATTTATTTGTTTGCTTTTAATAGGAGTTGCTGCATTTAAATTCAAAAACAAAAGTATAGAGAGGTCAAACAAACAAAGAAAACATGAGAATGAAAATGCATTTTCGTCTATTCCTACCATGCATTCTGCTGTCGTTATTTAAAAAAAATCAATAAAATAAAAAAAAAGAAAATGCATTTTCAAGGAGTTCAAAGATCTGACTTTCCTTTCTTTCAGCAGGAATTTTTCGAAGTTTATATAATTTTATAAATTTTGTTATAAATTTTTACATCATAATGCATTCCACTGTTATATATAAATAAAATAGATATCAGAAAATCCTGAGTCTTCCCAGAAGTTTTTCTATTTTAGTTTACAAAAAAAAAAAAATACATCAAGGAAGACTATTTTTCACTTCTAAGTTATATTCCCTGAAGATCTGTAAATTGCAAACAGTGCTGGCTATAGAAAATGTGTTAAATGTAACTATTTCCTCCTAATAATAAATGTCCATTAAACTGAAAATGCTGTAAAAAGTAATTCTTCACTTATGATGGAAAAATATTTCTATTTGGATAGAATCTGTTTTTTACATTGTCCTGCTTAGCTTTCAAAACTTTCTTTTAAAAGAAGTATGTCTCTATTATACATATACTCATGTAATATTCTCCTAATATTTATCTATTGCAAAAGTAATGCTTGTTGATTGGATGAAAATTAAAAATTAGAAAAGTATAAAAATAAGAAAAAAATTCTATACATTAATATTATCATCATCATCACCAAACCCTAATTTTATTTTCAATTTTTTTGTTGGTTTAGCAATGTTTGTTGAACATGAGATAGTAATCTTAAGTATTTTTCTGCAGTGTCTTTTCAATGCACTTTATTTTAAAAATTTGGCTCTAACATGCCAGGTTCAGATAATTTTTTATTTTTAAACATTTAGATTTCTGATTGCTATATTTACACCTAATTATATCCTGCAGAAGATTTTCTGAAAGCAAAAGTTTGGACTCTAATCTGAATAAATATCTTTAAAATATTGTATTCACATTGTCAAATTATTCTCCACAAAGATTATATGAACTTCTGACCTCAACAAGTAGATACAAAAATTTCCCAACCTCTTGTTCATATACACTTATATCTTTGGAAGTTCTCATTGATGATGTGCTAAAGCATTTACTAATCAGGGTGTATAAAGTCATGTAATGCTAATTTTACTTGCAAATTGAGGAAAGATTTACTTATGTAGTTAATATCCATGTGCTTCTAAGTACTGCTCCTTGACTTTTTGATACACAAGAAATAAAAGTATTTATAAGCCTACTTTCTGTAGCAGTCTCTAACTACATATTTGTGTTTACCAGAGAAATATGAACTTCAGGAACTCCTTTCCTATATTGCTATGCAGAGTTTTGGGTTTTATATGTACCTATAGTGAATATGGATGCATGCTCATGTATGTGTGACCTACAAGAACCTTTGCTGGTGGTCTAAGTGTTAAGATAAAATAAGTAGCAATTTTCTAGTTTTAAAATTCTACCTTTTTTAATGACAAAAAAATGATATTAATCAAATTTATAAACTTTATTTATATATAGATAAAACAATTTTCTAAGTTGATGTTTCCTCTCTTCTCAAGGTGTTTCAGGTAGAGTAAAAACAAAACTAATAATTTCTTTTCCAGCTTTGTTTCTGAAGTTGTTTATGAGCAATTTGTGGGACTTTTTGGTGAAAATGTTCCAGGGGTTTTATTACCATTAATCTTTTTTTTTTTTTTTTTTTGAGGGTGTGTATAATTCATCTCACCAGCCATCAGAATTCCCGGAGGGTAAATTACTCTAGAGATCCCTGTGCCCTCACACTGTATCAAATTGACCTGCTTCTTGTTTGCCATTTTTGTGTACTACATTGCTTATTTAACAAGAAACAGAATGATTGTAATTCTGAGAAGGTCCTTTGATAGTAGTTTTGACACTCTGCCTGAATAATGACCCTCATTATGGTGCTGGTGACAGGCTCTGAAAGTCCTGATTTATGAATATATCACAGGTTCAGCATTAGAGCTCCCCCTACTCACTTACTTCTGATATAGACTCAGATATGGACAGAGTCCTTTGAAATATAGAGAGGCTGAGATAATTGCATGATTATGACCACTGAAATCATCTCTTTTCCTTATTTAACAAAGCGCTGCCATTTAATTTTGATGGTCTCTGGAGTTATTAGGAACCTTGACAACATGTTTATTAGAAGAATGTGTCCCAGTAACTGCATCCACGACAAAGGTGGAAGTTGTTCTTACTCTTCTGTTCCAAAGCTCCAGCTAAATTTCTACTGCAAATACTCATTAATGGTTGATGTGATAATAGACTGTTAGAAGCGAGATTAGCTAAGAGCAAAAAGTCTGTGTCCTTGATAAAACAAATTACAAGACACTCTGTAAACACTTTTTTTGTGCAAAATGTTGTTGATTTATTGTTTCCTCTATAGTGATTATTTAAATAAATGTAGCTAATTTAGTTCATTCGCCAAACTGTATAATTTTGTTCTTTGTGAAGGGGCTATATGTAAAAGCCTCAAGGAATCACATCCCCATTAATCTTTTTACAAGTGCAATAAATAAATAAAGAGACATGGTTTAATTTTGCCAGTTAGAAGATATTTAAATAGCAGTGGTGGTAAACTGATTTCTTTTTCTACTGTTGGAAAAAGCCATGCAAATGCACTTTCTCTTGTTAATAGTTTAATGAAACACAAGGAAAACCATAACACATCTGTTCTATTGAAGCTTTATGAAACAAAGGTTTTCCAGCACTTGCCCTTCTTGATATTTTTTTAAATGTTGCATATTTGTGCTTTTCCACTTATCTTGTTAAAAAAAAAATCTCAGTGGCCATACAATGTTATCAGAAAATTTTAATTTATTTCAGGAAAAAAAATATGAAATACAGCACTGTTTAATATAAAAAACAAATTCATGATTGCTTTCCTCCACACCCTTTCCTTGCCAGGAATAAGGAGATACTGTCTCTTTATGGTATCATGGAGGTAGGGAAAAGCTTGACATTGTCCTTAGATACTCTCAGCTGCTCTCTTCTGAAAGTATCATCATCAGATGACCCTCCAGGTTAAAAATACATAGTGACTAATGGTAGTGGTTGAAAGTTAATTTTAAATGAAGTTTGGTAATGACTTGGAGTAAATTTAATAAGAGCCCTCCATTTCATAGCAAAAGCAGGCGCTTAAAACATAATAAGATGATTCTGAAATCTTTAAACAAAGTGATCAGATTGAATTCCTTCGAGCAAGCTGAGAATTTTCAAAAGCCTTTTTACATATGCAAAGCCTTTATTCTTAATTCATTAACATATTTTTAGAAAGTGTATTTCTAAAGGGGAAAATGTTTGCCACCTCTGCAGCACAGGTGTCATTAATGAAATGGATCTCTGAGAAACTTCCACCACCTATATCATGTATATATTTTGTAAAAATTGGGAAGGTGAATTCTCTTTCCTTTGCTTTCCTGCTTACTTAGGCCTCCTACAGAAGTATACTGTGGTTGTGCAGAAGTATTTTAGAGCATGAAAAAACCTTGTAGGCCTTAATAACTATACATGACTGATCTGTCCTCTCTAGCAAGGTTAACCGTTTCTCCCAAGGAGTTAAGTGGCATATAAACTATTGTTCACACCATTTGTGCTAACAGTATAGGATGACCTCAAATACCGTAGTGGCCATACAGGGTACCTGCACAGTGCATTTATCAACAAAGGGAAGAGGACCACAGGGGCAGATCTGACTTTAAGTGTATTAGGACTCTGTAAGGATAAATGCCTAACCTCACTCCATAGCAAAAAGTAATTACAGAGCCATTGTTTCTATAGCGTTAATATTTTTTATGGTTCTTTAGAAATATGTGCTATTTAGTTCCTGAGTTGACATCTGTACTGTATTATATTTTATTCAAAGCACCCAGACTAAAGTGTAGAGCAATCAACTAACTGTAAGATCATTTTGCTTTTACAGGAAATCAACAATCGATATAAAATATAGAATAAAGGAATAGTTTAAATTCAGCAGTTAAATTTCATATTTAAATTATCTAATTAACAATAGTCTGAACAGCCAAATTTTAGAGCATTATTCTTTCAGAAATTGGGTGCTCCATTTAGAGTGCATCATTCTTTCTTAAGTATTCACAGACCCTTCTATTTATGTGTATTTTTATTCTGCATCTATTCTCTTTTTTTTGTATGCCTCCCTTCCTATTTTAAATATTCTTACCTTATTCTTCACATGTCTTTATTCATGTGTTTCTGAGGAAAGCAAGAAAACACTTGTTCACATTCACACCAACACACACTCACACACACACACACACACCACTAGAAAGTTAAGATCGATATTAGTGACCACTTCAGTGAATACCACTGAGTAGCACATGAGTGGAAAAATATAAAAGGAAAAAATGATATCTGCTAGTTTACACATTTGCATGTTCAGAGCAGAAATGACACTTGATTTAATAGTCATAAATTATTAGTAATTATCAGAAGGATATGAATTTTAGGTCCTTAAGCTAATTGAGCCTATATCTTCCTCTCAAAGAAATCAGATGCACACATTCAGTCTATTTTCCTCTGAAGAGCAAACAGAAGCAGAATTCCATACCTCCGTGAGAAAGTGATGCACAATATAGGGGCCTACATCTGCCTTTTAGGGCCCTTAGAAATTTTCATTGTGATTAATTCACAACAGCCTTCTCTATTCTTTGAAGTATTTGGCAGCAAAATATACAATTTTCATTACTGTAAATATTATTAATAATTTTCATCAATGATAAAACTCCAATAAAAGCAAGATGTGAAAAAGACAATGTGTAACACACAAATGTCACCGTGAGGTTTTTGTGGTAACGAGTTTGGAAGAGGTTGGTGACCAAGCCATGCTGCGTCTTGATGGATGATTTTTAAAATAATAATGCTTATTATGAAAGGGGTAAAAATTTTGTTGAGGAGGAGACAGGAAATCTATGAAAGGAAGTACAGAGTGTTCTCTGAGGAGGTTTAGGTTGATTCTAAATTTTGTATCCTTTGGAGGCACTTTTCTTATGTTTCTGCCTTTTGATTCTTACAAAGGCCTCAGACACTTTGCAGTCCTTTAGGTAGGGTAGGTTAACGTAGGGCTGCTGAGCTGTGTTGGTCTCCAACAGAAGCTTTCTGCAAAAGAAGCCTTCACTGGTTTTCCTACCCCCACCCCTGCTTTTTTTATTTGATATAGTTCAACTCATTTCAATATTTTATTAGGTGCTTTCTATAGGTCAGCACAGTGTTATGCCATGAGGATATAGATAAGTACACACACATGCATGCTAGCTTCTGCTTTCAAGAAACTCAATCTGAAAGAATACAGATTGATAAGAAATATTTATAATACGGTATGAGAATGAAAAATTTAATTGCACATGTAAAGTACAGAAATAGAACTGGAAATGTGTAAATAAGCTATTTTAATTTGTAAATTCTAAACATGAATAGCATACAGAGAAAATGCCAATGAAGAGTAGTCACGTGGTCTGGGTTTTGAAGACTGAATAGGAGTTTGCCCTCACCACACAAGGCGAGGAAGGCATTCCAGGTGAAGAAAGCAGTATAGACAAGGATGCGGAACTGGGGAGCAGAATGCTTTATTTGGGGAACTTCAGACAGGTGGGCATTTATGGGATCATATTGCAAATGGTAGAGAGAGTGAGAATAAATGAAGCTAAGAGTAATTGCTAAAGTCTGAAGAGTACTTAAATTTTATCCTGTAATTTGTAGGTGCTAAAAAAATTTAAAGAATGTCAAGGATAAATTTGCATTTTTAAGAATGAAAGAGAAGAATGAAATGGAGAAGACTAAAAGCAGGGAAACCAGAGAGGAGACAATTGCTGGGCGAAAAGTGACAAAGAATTGACCCTGTCCCCAGGGAACAGAGATTAGAGAGATTCCCAAGGATGTAAGGGGAAAATGAAAAAACCCAGTGGAACTGCGGAATCTTGAGATCAACTTCGGCTGTGTTCTCACAACTCCTAATTTTTTTTTTCCAAAAATGCATCTGATTTTGATGGGATAAAGTATGAAGTATGTGAAGATCAGCCTGAGATGAGCAGACATGCATCTGAGTAGATTTGAACAAAAGAGTATTACAGGAAACCAAGAGGATCCTGTCACCAGGCTCCCATTATTTTGTGCTCATACCTATATTTCACCTGAGACCAACTCTCTGGGTTGTACAATTTAAACTGCATGTTTTTGGTTTTGGAAAGGTCATCTCATTTTTATTGCTTGGCATTCTATATTCTCTGAATCTTGCCTTTAACACTATCTTCATTGTAAAAGCTTCTTAGAGGTTTCTGCCATCCTTTTAAAGAGACTCCCACTCCCATTTGGGGGATGCTGTTGTGTCCTAGGGCTAGAACTGACCCTAGGGCTGCTGCACATACCTACTGGGATATATAAATATAACCTTTTGCAATTGCCCCACTTATGACTAACAGACACATAGTATATGATTAATTAAACCGGTTGACTGAATGCCTAGAAAGAGTTATTAAATCAGAGTAATCACAGATTTGGATCCATGGGTAAACTGATGACCATGTTTATTCTTTACTGTACTCTTTTTTATATACTGAACTCCATCTTCTTTACATTTAAATCCATACTATTAAAAGACAGCCCTTGCAAACTGGTCTCAAGAAACAGCCTACTAATTTGTGGATAGGGGCAGAAAGAGTGTGCTAAAGTCCTAAGGGAGAGAACCTGGATGGATGGGAGGTTATGATGTCAAGGAGGGAAAAGATGGTTAGGAGACATTGTAATGAACTTCATGGGGAACAAAAAAAAATATGGGCAGTGACTGCACAATTATCTCAGAATCAGAGTGGTGGCCAATGACAATGACAATTCTCCTATCTTAATGCATTAGACTAGAAGACCAGAAAATTGACTAACAAAGGAGATAAGTTATGATAAGTGTCATGGTGATTTTTGAAAGAAATAGTATTTTTATTGTAAAGAAACTAAAAATTTTAAAGACAAATTAGATGATATGAAATAGATTTTGAACACTATGTTAACTGGGGTCAGAGAAAGTTTCTGAAAGAGTAAAGTTGAGAGGCATGTGGATCCTAGAGAGAGAGATGCAGAAAGTAGATAAGGATGAGAATATGAGGCTCTATAGTTGACTTTAGTTGAAGCAAATATTCTCTTGAAATAGAGGAGTAAGGAGATTAGGAAGTAGTCCCATGAGTCTTTTACTTAATGACAGAAATCAGAAATTCTAGAATAGAAAAAATGCACAGAACTAACCAGGTCTCACGTTTCCAGCTGATATTATAGCTGTTAAAACTTTCCAGCACTGATCCTGTTTTGAATACAGGGTCCAGAGTTTTCTAAGTGAGGAGTGAGCAGCACAGGATGGTGGGGCCAAAGTGAAGGGGAACAGTTTAACTGAGTCTTAAAAAGAATTTTCAGGTTGTAATAATTAACAGATTGTGAAAAGCATTCACATAGAAATTTAGTTGATCACTTTATCTACACTTTAACTGGCAACTAATTGCAAGTGGGAATACAATTTGATCATTTTCCCTCTGTGAATACACTTGATCTCTTTAAATCTTTAATTTTGTATCAATTGCAGATAAGTTTAAAACCATCTCCTGGTATTTTCTCCTCTTACCAGTGCCATTGATGGAATGCCTCAGTGACTCATCAGTTCACATTCTCATCTTTCACTTATGTTAAAAGAAAATTGACCTTCATTCCCTAGAAGATGCTTGGTTGCCAGAAACCATGAGCTAAACAAAGAATTTATTTTCTACCATCAGGAAGTGAGTTTACTGCTCCTGCTATTGTCTGGACCTTGGATAACTGTTCTGTAACCTTAGTGCTCACTTTGCTGGTGGCAGTGGAACTGCCCCTAGGGCTGCTGTAGGGTCAGCCCGCTGATGGCCTGTCTTTTCCTCCCAGGTGTTACTGATGAAGAATAATCCTCAACTCTGTCTGATTAAAGAGCCAGAGCCCAGATTGCTATATTTTCCTACTTTGTCTCTGGATTCTCCAGTAAACTCTTAAAATAAATCCCCCAATGATCATTTTAAAAGGGGAAAAGTCTTTTGAATGCATTTTTCTTTTTCCTTAACAATAGAATATAAATGTATTTTTTAAAAGATTCTTTAGAAATGCCATAGTTTGCACAATACAGTACATTCTATCTCTATTCTTTCTTGGTGTAACTTTTTCCTGCTGTACACATTATTGTTATTGACAGCAGTTCTAAAGCCTTTAAAATAAAAAGAAATTAAACAGTGAATCAATAAAGATTAGCTATTTTCTCCAGATTACTAGCTTATCATTCTCATAATTACAATAATGGTTTCTGTTGGAAATTCTATTTATGTGAATCATTTTATTCTTGTTATTTACTATTATTAATGTTACCATTATTATCTTCTTACCCTTCAGTTCACAAGATGTATCTTCTCAGTGAATTTTAATTCCAGTATCTTGCTATTATACTGTACATAATCCTATCAAAGGCTGTCCTTCATGCAACATTTTCAGTGATATATTATCATAGAGACCATTAATGAATGAGCTTCATATCTTACTAATACTGTTTTAGATACTATTTTTATTAATTTCCCAAGCTGTAATTCTTCATATACTACCTGTATCTGTCTTCTATTAAAGTTGTGTTTTCAATTTTTACATGGAGGTTTCAAAGGAAAGCATTAACTTTGTGTCTTTAAAAATACATTTTACTTCACAGATTCTCAATGATTACATTATCATAATGCCCATGCTTTGTTCTCTTATACTTGTAACAAGTTAATTTTCACAATTTTCCTTTACTTTGGATTCCAATTTTATGTTAACAATCAAAATTAAAACAGTAACACTATGATCTTTCCGACATGCAACCGGGATAAGAAGTAACTTGAAAAACAAACCAATTGCACTTTGTCCTTTGACTAAGATCCAGACACTACAGTCAAATAAAGAAAATAATTATGTCGACTTTTGTACATACTATCTCTAAGCATTATTACTTGAAAGTAAATACAGTCATCATACAGAAGGTACTATGCTCCTTGGCAGTAATTTATTTCATTGAAATGCCTTATTTATTGTATTTTAAAGGGATGGAGAAAGTGAGCAACAAGAAAGCCATTTATTTAGCTTTGTTAATCTCTCTTTCATTGCCATCTGATTCCGATTGCAAGTTGTTGCTACACAAAATGATTGTGGGAAAAATTTTTGTTATTTTTTTGTTCTTTTTCCTTCACACTGTGAATTTTGTGGGATGGTATGAATTTCTTTTCATATGTTCCTACAGGAAAGGTCAAACAGACAGAATGTAGATTAAATAAGCTTAGACTATAGCTACATTCTTTTGTAATTACATTAAAACATTCTGACAGTGGAAAATTAGTGACCAATATTAAAATGTCCTTAAAGCTACAGTATGTATAAGACATGTAAATAAGCTTAGATCCCTTTGAAGAAAGATTAAATATACATGTGATACTCTGCGGCTTAGATTAATAGCTAGGGAGAAGTGTATTATTATGGTAATATAAACTTATAATATATTTAGTATATAGCTGTAGCTTTCTTCATAAACAAAACACATTCCTATTACTACTTTGTATTGATATGACTTATTAATCTTTCCAATGCATCTATTCATTTTTTCACACATCTTCAAATTTACACACACATGCAAGAGACATACAAACTTAGGAGAAATGGAGTAGTAGCAATTAGGAAGAACAAGAATTTGAAGGAATAGACAGAGCAAAGAAAGAAAAGATGAAAGAGAAGGAAGAAAGCATTTTATTAGATTTAAATACTGACAAATAAACCTGTCTGCCTGTCTAAACTAAAATCTAAGTACTAAAATAATTTCCATATTAGGACTACACCTAGTAAGTACAACACAAATAAGACAGTCTTGTCCAAGATGGTAGTGGCTTTGATATTTTGACAGTGGGTTTAGAAATACCTGATGCCTCCACTTCCACACTTGTAGTGGCTCTAGGAAAAAAAATAACACTGGTGCTTATTTTATTCTAGACACTGTTTGGGTTGTTTTACAGGTATTATTATCTCACTTAATCTTCTAAATAACTTTACATGTTAAGCAGTATAAATATTTCATTGCTAAAGTTCTTATAGCTATGGTACATGGGAGTTTGGCAATAGATTGACCCTAGCTACAAACAGAACCACAATAGTAAACTGATATCTTCATGTCTATTATAGCTTATAACTGATATAGGCGAATTCTGTCAAATGTTCTTTTTTTCTTTTTTAATATGTCTCCTCTGTGTGTTGAGGATGGAAAAAGAAAAAAGAAGGGGGAAAAAAGCCAAAATATAACTTTCTGTAAGCAGTGTGATGAATTCTTATGATCTGAATTCAAATTTCAGGGATTCCAAACTCCATTTGTAAAACGAATACTAAAGTTTTACCAGAAAGTTAGTGATTCAAAATGTTCTTTCCTATCTTTCATAGCTTTTTAAAAAGGCCCTAAAACTCTTATGACTTTTTCTAAAGCAGTTTCTAAACAACTAACTGTGTTAGTGTCCTCAATTGGTCCTTCCGCTTTGGGCTTATCAGTCACATGGGAGAGAATGTGAGGTATCACAGAGCTGCTCACCTCACTGTGACTGGGGAGCAAAAAACGAGAAAGGAGGCAAGGGTCTCAGCATCCTCAGTGCCCTAATTTCCTTCTATGAGGCCCCACCATCAACCCCTAAGAGCCCCATCATCTGGGGTCCAAGTCTTTAATACATGAACTTTTGGGGGTCACTTATGATCAAACAATAACACTAATACAACATATATTACACAACAACTTATAGAAATGTCAAATATAAAGTTATTAAATCCCAAATAGCATAAGCATCTAATCCTTGCTAAATGATTTTTTGGCAAAAAAGTTGACAGTGTCTTTACCAATCATGGCTACATCATAAAAAGTAGATTTATATTTTGTATTTATCACCAGTGATCAACAATGTTTCATGTTGCAGTGTCATGGGACAGCCTGTATTTCAAGTGTCAAAGACAATACCTAGGGAAGAATAGGTAATTTTGAAATATTCCTTGGACAAATAAATTAGAACTATAATGAAAAAACGAATGATAACATAGACATTTTTAAAAAATAGCAATTTAAGATTTTAAAACTCAGGGAAAGTTCCACCTCTGAATCTGAATCCTGGCATGAAACTAATTTAAGGCACACTAAAATGGACAATTTGAAAAGAGCTTAATAAAGAGATTCTTGACAATGTGGACAGGGGTTAGGAAAAACAAAAGAGGGCACAGTAACTATATTGGGCTAGCAACCTTTGGATCAGATATCAAGGGCAGAATTGTGGAGCTCTGCTAGTGGACCACACCAGGGTGAAAAGCCATCAAGTTTGCAGGTTCCCCCAAAGACAGTGGCTGCTTTTTAATTTTTCTTTCCCTATGTTTCAAAAGATGACAGTGCTTAAGGTAGATAGCAAGTCCCCAACACTACTTGGATGAATGCTCTCATGGAGAATATTTTACAGTTTCATGGTTCAACTTCCTGAAACCAAGTAAAGCACAACAAATTTGAGAAATTTGTTGACTCCTGACAACAGACTAATTTCCTAACTATAAGTCTCAATCATTCATTTCAAAACCACTAAAATATTTTGAGTGTTATTTTATTAAAAAAAAAAAAAACTAATGTTTACAGATACATTCATACCTCCCCCCAATATTGTATATATTGGAGCTGTAGCAAATAAGTACAGTGTTATTTCTAATTTCAGAACTCTGAAATTCAAAACAAAATAACTCCCAATTATCATGGACCCACTATGTACCAGGCCTAGGTCCATGTACTCTAGAAATAAGCACCCATATGAATAAGAGCCTGGTCTGACTTGGGCAGAATTCAGGGACAGGCAGTACAAAAAGGAGGGAATCTTTAAAATAATGAAGTCAGTATATTTAGAAGGCAAAAATGGGATCAACGCAAAGTAATAAAAAGATACTTCTTCCAAGAAAATAGTTTAAATTTTGTGTGGGAAATATTAATATTTTTCTAAATTATATGATTTTCCTACTGAAAGTAGAATTGAATAAATAAAATATAATTAAATATTAAACATGAGCTTATAGAAAAGTTCTACTATGCCAGGCGTGGTGGCATATACCTGTCATCCCAGTTACTCAGGAGGCTGAGGCAGAGGATCACAAGTTTGAAATCAATATGAGCAACTTAGCAAGATCCTCAACAACTCTGCGAGATCCTGTCTTAAAACAAATATTACAAAGGGCTAAGGATTTATATATTGCTCAGTAGTAAACACCCGTGGGTTCAATCTCTAGTATGAAAGAAAGAGAGAAGAAAGAAAGAAAGAAAGAAAGAAAGAAAGAAAGAAAGAAAGAAAGAAAGAAGAAAGGCAGGCTATATTGTGCATTTGTGCTATAGGAAAAAATAGTACTATCAACATTGTTTCTAAAATCATATAAATATAAAATTATATATATATATCTCAGATCATTTGAATAATTTTCAACTCAACACAGTCTTATATAACCCAGAAAAGACCATTTATTAAAATATATTCTGAAAACTAAACTGTTGAGAACAATTTCCAAACTAAAATGCCTGCAATAAATACACTTTTTTTTTCATGGCTCACTCATGTACATTTAGAATGCAGTCATTAAGTTTCTCTAACTGGTTGTCATTTTGTTTAAGAAATCAGAAAGGCTGCTTTAGGCTAACTGGAGGTTATATGTTCACAATAAATGTAGACATGAAAATCAATAGAAACATTTAAACCTGTGATGCTGGAGTGCCTCTCAAAAAGATCAAATGCTAAAAATTGAATCTCACATACACTGTTGCACATTATCACTACAAGTGAAGGCTTGTTGACACGATTCTGTTTCTATTTCAAGGCAACTGCAACACAGTTTGAAAAACATGACACTATTATAGGATCTTCAGGTTTATTATGGGGTCTCATAGACCTCAGGAGGAATACCAGCAGTCCAAGGGTGGGCTTCTTTACTCCCTGAGAGTACCAGGGTTAGTCCTTGAACCCTACTCATGCCCATGCTGAGAGGACCAGCATTAACAAACATGGAGTGACAGAAAGATTAACTTTTTATGTGAAGGAGATAGTGAGAGGAGAATGGAGTAGGAATATACAAATATGATCAATGAAAAAAAAAAAGGTACAATGAACTTAGATGAATACATGTTTTGCAAAGAAAACTTCCTCTTTCTCCATCCTGTCCAAGGTCTCTTGTCTGGTGATAACACATCATGTCTTTAAAGTACTATTGATATCTGTTTCTCGGACATTCACGGTGTTCTTGTACTTCCATTTCCTTTGATGAGTCTTGCTCTTGGCTTTTGAAACACATTTCATGTTGATTTTCAGTTTTCCTGGATCTTATGGAATATTCCAAATGATATCATCAGCTATGTCAGCTCTCTAGAGATACTGAGCTTTTATCCCAAAGCAATCTGAAGCTTTGGGAAATCTGTCTGTGGGAAATTGTGAGTTTGTGAACTGTCTTGTACTCCCAGGAGTAATAGCGGACCTCCATGCTCTTTAAAGCAGCATTAGCACGCATATGCACACACATGCACGTGTAGATTTCAGTCCACAGCTTTTCACTGTGCCAGACAGTCATTCTCAGTGAAAGGTGATTCTGGCAAGAATAGCAGAAAATAAAACTTAGCATTTAAGGATGCATCTGATATGACAGTTTTGAGGGGAGTGTGTGTGTGTGTGTATGTGTGTGTGTGTGTGTTTAAGAAATTCTGGAAACTAAGAAGGCAGAAAAATGCTAAAAAGCAACGAAGAGTCATTACATATTACTGAACAGAAAAAAAATGAGTAAAATATATTATTTTTTTCAGAATGTATTTATAGGTTTAATTTACTCTAAATTTCTATTCCAGAATTAATTCAGAAATGCACCATGGTGCAATAGAACACTAGGAAAAACAGGAGCAATAACAGGCTCTGACTCTAAAATATTAAAGTTTATTATATTTAAATAAAACTATGATGATGCCATTAAAATACAATGAGACAGTAAAATAAGCTCGCTGCTTATTTTCTTGAATTTTAAATAAGTTAAAAAGCAGAGAGAAGAAAATAAGGATAGGATAATACAGAACCAGATGTTGAGTTATGTAAGAGCTTACTAGATACTCAAATAGAATTAGAATAATATAAGATTATCAAATAATAGGGAGGAAATCAGATATGATATTAAAAGATGATAGCTCCACATTTTTAATGGGCTATAACCTTTCTACACAATATAAATTATTTCCTACCTTTAAGAAGAAGATTTGGCAGTTAGAGTCATATTTTTCAGAAGGCTATTAAAGTTCTGATACATTGACAAATCATTGTTTTTTTTTCTTACAATGCCACAGTGTCTTTCAAATTTAATACCCAATAAATTAAAATGTTTAGCAGTCTTGGACTACATTTTCTCCCTAATTGAGTATATCAGATTCCAGGAGTTTTGTTTTGATTTCTAAAGTCGATATACCTTTGGAAGATAAGCTAATAACCTGAAAACATACAACCTGATATTTTCTTTGTCAATTAAAATTGGTGCAATTAATGTTGTAAAAGCTGAAATCAATTTTGCTGTTATGCAAAATAACCAAAAATTTAAATGTTATGCAAAATAAAAACCTGAGTATAAGGCTAACATAAGTCATTTATTTACAGAATTTATTTGCATGTGTTATTTAAGACCTAGCAATAAAGAAAACCAACATTTCATAAAAGTATGTGGATTTCAACATTTTAAAATTTTAAACAGTCCAATGTTTATCACTTACTATACAGAGATAACAACAACAAAGTATTTCACACTGTTCACTTCAATGGCTAAAATCACCAACACAAATTGACCACAGGAAATTTATTACTGAAAAGTGACTTCATTTTTAATATGAAAGTAGAATTTGCTATGCCAAATTTATTTGTAAAACCTCCTTCTATTTGCCCATGTTACGTTTTACTTCCTTGACATAATCAAAGAGACTATTTTTTAAAATTTCTTCTTTATAGATTCACATGACAGGAGAGTGTATTTTGACTTATTATACATACATGGAATATAACATATTCTAAATAGACTATTAAGGACTTTATTCCAGCAACCTAGAAAGAGATCCAGGAATATTTTACCAAATTGAATTTAAATGAGAATTTTTTTTTACCTTGGTGAACCTGTCTTGGTAGTTTTTTGTTGTTGTTGTTTGGTTTTTTGTTGTTGTTGTTGTTGTTTAGAATAGGGATTTTAAATAAGTTTAGGCAAATGGATAAGATTTCAGAGATAATAATTAATTTGCAATCATCGTTTAATTAATTATCTTTTAACATTTTCCCAATATTTAAAGATTCAGAATATGAATACCACTTGCCACTAAAGAATGATTTGAAGCTAAATAGTTTTACATTTAAAAAAAAAACATGATTTTAATTTTAAAAATAAACGTTAAATTTTTCTATAATTCTACTTGGTCTGTATTTTTTCTATTCATTATGTTAATAATGAAAGCATACCTTAAAATTCTATTCATGAGATATACAGAAACAGTTCATATCAAAGTTGTAGTAACCTTAAATAGTAGTTACAAATTACAGTATCTATACCTTTTCCATTTTTCACAAGAAAATGACTATATTTTCCAGACAGAAAACTAACTCATACAGTTTCTTCAATGGTTGTCCAAAGTTTATTACATTATGAAATGGCATTTATATAATGATTAAACTCCTAATATTTCATTGATACCTATGTGACTTTTCTGCAAAATTTTAGGGCTAAAATAATAAAGAACATGGGGTATCTTGTTTGGACCAAAGTACAAAATTTCACAGTTGGGAAAACTTAAGGAATCTCCTAGTTAAATCCTCTATCTGCAAGCTTATGAAGGTGGAGGCTAGATGGAATTTATACTAGAAAACTATTTTTCTGAATTCAAGACACATGCGCTTTCCAGCACATGTCCTCCCTCACTAAGGATGAGGTTGCACAGGATATTAAGAAATTCAAAGCAGTTTTAAAGGAAGCTGATCTCACCCAATTGGTCTTTCAAAGACAAAGTTTGGTTCATTTTGATTCTGGAACATGGCAAATAAAGAAAAAAAAAAGGAAAAAAAATCATTCTGTTATCACTGTATCTTCATGTCACATTTTCCTTTTTGTTCCATTTTTTACACATACACATGTAAAATAAATAAATAAGCATTAGCCATTGGAAAAAAAACCTCTAAAATATGACATCCTCAAAGATGAATTCCTAGAAATTGGAAATTAATAGCAAGCTATTCATTTATTCATCCCTAAGGGTGCCTCTTTATGTTGGACTGAGGAAAATAGGCTCAGTTTTCCTTTATATAATATAAATAACATTGGAGTAAGATTGCATCTGTCAGAGATGAAAATACCATATTTATGTCTTCTTATAATCCATTCATTGCTTTATGGACCCAAAGTCCTCCAGGGAGTATCACAAATCCACATAATGTTCCTGAGTGTTACGTTTTGCATTTGGATCTATGATTTAGCTGACAGATGTGAATAAACACTTGGAGTCAGGGAGTTCTCTGATAGCTGAACATGTGTGGAGACCAAAGAGTACATATTCCTCTAAGGTGAAACTAGCTTTTGCTTAAAATTCTCCTCTATGGACTCTTATTTGGTCATGTTAAAATAGGTGTCTGCCAGTGAATCTATTTATGTTTCCAAAGTATTCTGCTTTGTTTCCATCAAAATTTTAATAAATTCATTAAAATGAAAATGATATAACTTTATAAAGAAATAAGACTCTAGAATGCTATACTGTTAAGGTATAATAACAACAACACTGAAAATTCTAATTGTTTCTGTTTGCTTTGGAGAGAGCAACTTTAGGATTTATACAATAACACTGTCTCAGATGTCATCTTTTAATATATTAAAGTGTTAGAATATCTCCTTGAACAATTCTAAAAAAAATGATAATAAAAGGACACTATGCAAGCCATATATCTATATCTATCTATATCTCTATCTTTCTCTATGTGTGTGTGCAGGTATGTATGTGTGTGTGTGTATATATAAAATATTTAAAATAAAATATATATTTATATATTTATATATATATATAAAATATCTTACTGAAACTTGATATTTCCTCAAGGCCTTTGACTCTCAAAATAAAGCCCCCCTCCCAGACTTAATGCCTAACAAGGTACAGAGGAAGGACACTGTTGTTATTTCCCCTACTTTTCCCCCTCTTTTATTTGAGGTAAATGACAGAACTAGCTCACTTACCATATATTTTTATGCCCTATATTCTATTAAGTTCCTCATTACATTCACTCAATATTTTTAAAACTGTTTTAATATTTCCAAGCCAAAATAATTTATTCTGTGATGAATATTCTACTTCCACGTAGGAAATATCTTTACAATCTCAGCCTCACACATTCTTGACTCTCTCAACAATAACAACCTGCACCTTCACTTAAATTCTAACATCTCCCCAACAGGAAACATGTCATCAGTGGAAACTTCTCTATCATGAATAAATCTCCAATTCTTCCAATATTTTTAAAGAGTAATAAGTGCATTATATTTTTCAGGAGTAGTTTCCTTTGGGATTTTAAGCAAGGAAGAATGACAGGCAGTTTTCAAAGGTGAACTTGAGTATCTTCTGAAATATTTTTGTAACTTCCCAATACCTTTTTAGTTATTGTTGTTCTTATTAGTTATACATGATAGAAGAATGTATTTTGACATATTATACTTATGTGGAATATAACTTCTCATTCTTCTGTAAATACTTGAAAAAACAAGATATTTAAACTTTAAAGCTGATATCTGAAAATATCAGTACCTCCAAAAATATTGAAGAAGAGTACTGTGTTTTACTTCATTTATCTTTTGTTTCTCTCTATGAATTATGTAATAGTAAGTAGTAGAACTCATGACAGTATAATTCTAAATAACAGTATACCTCTTCTTAAACCAAAAGCTTTCTTATAAAAACACATTAAAATGATCAAATTTAGTAAATTTAACACTGATAAATCATAATTGTCCAAAACAGGACCTATTTTCATATTTCTCTGATTGTCATAGAGCATTTTTTTAATCCATGGTCTCATCCAGGATCATGCACTCATTGATATTTTTTCAAATACTTTTATGCTATTTATTAAATTATGTTGTGTCCAAAACGCATACCCTGAAGTTGTAAGCCCCCATACCTCTGAATGTGACTGTATTTGGAGACAGGGCCTTTGAGAAGGTAATTACTATACAATAAGTCCTACAAGTAGACCTGAATTCAATATGACTGGTGTCTTTATAAGACTGGAACATGGCTTCAAGTACAGGAAAGACCATGTGAGGACACAAAGAGAAAGTAATCATTTACAAACCAAGGAGAGACATAAGAAACTGACATGGGTGAATCATTGATCTTGGAATTCCAGCTTCCAGGACTGTGAGAAAATAAAATCTTATTGCCTATGCCATCCATCTCTGGTACTGGCAGCTTTAGCAAACAAATACCTCTCCTACATTTGGAACAATATCTACATCTTATTTCCCCAAAAGGGAATTTGGAATCCAATTTCCCAGTATTCTCTGTGGCTGAAATGCTAGCAAATAATGAACCTTCACAAACTGTGAGATCTGCCATGAGATTCAGCTCAGAAGAGAGCCACGGAGTCCACCATGCTGCAAGAATGGTGACAGAGTCATTTGGTTTTACCAGGTGGTGGTGACTGTAAGGCAGTCATGAGTAGTAAGGTTTATGTAACAGTGGAGTTTGTAGCAAAGTCATATAGTTTTGGAATCCAATGCTCAGTGATATGTATGAGAAAACTCTTTATGTTAAGTCAGTTCAGAAGGTTGGATCACATTCCTGGAAGCTTCTTTTGAGCCTAGTTCTTGAATATTGTTCTTATCTCAAGAAATTTGTGAGCTCCTGATATCTACTTAATAAATCCTCTTTCTGGTGAATCAGTCAGTGTCTGCCCCCTTTGCTTTAAATGAAGAACTCTGCTAAGTCAGCCTGGCTCCAAAATTTTCTTTGGCAGTTCTCTGTGGCCTGGGAGCAGAAAAAGAGAAAGAAGATGATTAGGGTGATTTACATAAATTCAATATGTTAATGATTCATTATCATCTGGTTATAAAGAAAAGCTAAGGAAATTCACCTGACAATATCCTAGCAACAATTTTACTTTTTAATTTTTTTTTATTTTAGCTATTAAGATAACTAAGAGAATAGCAAATCAACTTTAGGAGGGAAATATGTTCTCCTTTAATTTAATCACCATAGCATAGTATTTCATTGATTCTGTTTTCCCATTTCACCTTTAGCCTTGTGTATTTTATATACTAATGATGGTAGTATATAAAATTATTTTCTACCTATGTACCATCCAAAGTCCCAGGAGAAAACAGATAGCATACTCAAATTAAGTAATTTAGAAATTACAGTTAGATAGGGGGAATAAGTTCAAGAGTTCTATTATACAGCATGGTGACTATGGCTAAATATGATACATGTTACTCTTGAAATAGGCTGAAAGTCGATGAGTGCTCTCATCACAAATTGATAACAATGTGAGGTGATGCATTTGTTAATTATCTAAATTTAACCACTTTATAATGTGTATATACTTCAAAACACCATATTGTACCTGATAAACACACATGATTTTATCTTTCAGATTTTTAAATGATAATTAAAAAAGAAAAAGAGAACATCTTAATAAAGAAATAACTCCTAAAGATGTGAGCTGGAAATAAAGAGACCAAAGAGGTAGTACAAGATTTTAAGACAAAGAACAGGTACTATTTCCAGTCCAAGAACTAACAGGGTGAGGGTGAGAACAGTTATTCAACTCAGAGACAGTAAAGTTCTAGTGCTCTGTGCAGATGTCAGTGACAGAAATCTTGGCTTTGGATAGAGAATCCCAGACCAAGTTCAATGACACTGCAATGAGGGAATATGGAGAGTAAATGCTCATGTTTTAATTTTCTCCTTCATTCTGATCTCTTTCTCATTGCCATGACCAACTGAAAAAATAAAATGCTGATAAAAGACCAAGCAGGTCAACTTCTTGTGACACAGACCAGGATGGTTCTGGAAGGTAAGAGAACTATATCCAGGGATGGGGTGTAGCTCAGTGGTAGAACATGTGAAAGGCCCCCAGTTTGATCCTCAGACTGCAAAGAAATAAAAGACTAAAAACACCCAATATACCCAAAAGCACCTGTTTGTATAATATTTACAAAAATAGCATATTATTATTTGCTTACTTACTCTTCTATTGTGGAAGCTTTATATTTGTCCTGTTAAAAATAAACAAGTAGCAGTTTTATAAACATTTTAGATATAATAGTTCTTTATCTCAAAAGAATTCATAAGAAATGGCACCAAAAAGTGTATGATTGGTTCTCGAAAATAAAGCTTAACACAAGAAACATCTGTTATTCTAGTTTGTGTTTCTACTTTGTTTTTAAAGTGTTTGAGTTGTAATTTACTGAAAATTAAGTTAAGTTTGTATACAGAAAAATGTTTCCAGAATTCTTATATTTGTTATATAGAAATCACACACAAAATCAGAAAAGTAGAAAGATATTTTTTTTGTTTTTGTTTTTTTTTAGGAGATGAAGAAACTGAGCCTCAATAAAGTTATTGGTTGGCCCACAAGTCAGGTGGCCACTTAAAAAGGTTAACTATCTGCTGAAGTACTAATGCTGGGGGTACAGGCTAGTTGCTGCAACAGAGACAAAACCTCACTTATTCCTTATTTCATACAGATCATGATCTCAACTAGGGGGATGGATCATTATAGGCAAGATGCTTCCTTTCCTTCATTGTAGTGCTGTCCTCTGTCTCTGTGCTCTGTAAGATTTCTACTCCTTCTTTGGTGTTCTCAGATACTCTCCTTTAGTTATTGTGGATAAAATGTTGTTTATTGTTGTCTGTGTGTTTTGGGGAGTTAGGGGAGACAGCTAGAGGTTTCTGTTTATGAAACTTTAATTGCATAATTCACTTCTGTTTACATTATTCTAGTGAGAAGAGAGTCCTGATGTCACACTTAACTATTTGGAAAGCAGGGAAATGTTTGACTAGGCAGTATTGTATGCAGGTACTGCTCAAGAGGTTTTAGTGCAAAAAAGGAGAAGGAGAATGGCTAGTAGAGAAAAATGAGAAACTTCCATAAGTCCCTTGTGTTTTCTTCACTAAAAAAACAAACAAACAAACAAACAACAACAACAAAAAAAACCTTAATTAACAGCCTGGCTTTTTAAGAAATATAAATGAAGGGTTGAAAAAAATAGGCAGCTTCTGGGGGGCAGGGTGTGAGAAGTTATTTTCTTCAAAATTTTTCCTTAGGCCAAAATAGCTGAGAACCAAGATACTGAATTATAGATCTGGAAGGAATTTCAGACATCATCTTGCCTTTAATTTGGAACACATCTAAAGCACCCTGGGAAAATGTTAGCTCAATTTAGCTTTCTTATATCTCTGAAGGAGATATCTAGCTTCTTTTTAGCAATATTTTCTACCATTTAATTTTGAGAACTTGTGCCTAACCCCACACTCACATTTCTCCATAATATAATGTAATTCTGCTAGAGAGGGCCAGTGTACAGCCAGACTGTCTGGGTCAAAGCCAAAGAATTCCATCTCTCCTTTTTTTGCTAATTTCACTGTCCTAGAGAAATATCCAACCTTTAAAACCTCTGTTTCCTAATCCATAAAAGGGGATTCATACTGGAATTCATTTAATAAGTCTGTTATGTGCATTCTACAGTCTAAACTTGTACAGAGAATTTGTGAAATGGTTGGGACTTGATCAATTCTCAATGTGTAACAGCTATTATTATGTATGTAATTTTTTTTTGGTCAAGAGATAATCTCTAAATAAATAATACTATAAACTTTAAATAAGCAGCCAAATTATATTAATTATAACTGAAGTTAGTCAGATAATATGAAATACATTATTTCATTTTATTAAAAATGCATTATATTAATACAAATTAATTGCATAAATAAGACAAAATGGCAAACTTGAGAGTGAAAGCCCAACCAATCTTTTCAAGTACCACCTTAATGGGAGGTTTTGGATTAGATATAAAATCATACTAATTACAAAATAATTCTTTTCTGTTTGTTAAAGCACTTTAACAGTCTCTAAAATTACATCTCACTTCCAAATTACAGTGTTCTTTTTCTTACGAACTCTTACAAAATGAAAGTAATAAATGAAATATCTTTTCTGATTATAAAGTTTGCATATAGTCATGTAGAAAAATCAAGAGATATAAAAAAATAAAAATAATCTGAAATTCTACCGTTTTCTCATAACTAATATTTAACATTCCAGATTTTTTTTTGTAAAGAAATACAAACAAAAGAAAAACAGACCTGTATGTTAATAGCAAATAATTCTTCCTATACATAATAATTTTAAATCTGGACAAGATTATGAAAAATAACTACTTGGAGTCACTGAAAACTATGAAAGTCATGCAAAATACTGAAAAAAAGCTAACTTTTAAAGAGCTGTATTAAAAGGAGTGAGTTGTTTACTTTACTTGTACACTTCACAAACCACTCCATCTTCTCAAACCAAGAGATGAAGAACCCGTTTCAGCAGCTCGAAGTCACAGATGTTAAGAGTACAAGGAAATGGTAGACCAGCTGGATATTTAGGAAGAAAACCTTGCACGCAAAACAGCCACAGAAGGTCTGAGATCTGAAAATCTAAATAAGAAGCCTCTAAAAATGTAAATACGAAGTGTTTTCTTATAGACACTCAGAGCCCTGGCTGTCTATAAGCTACATGTGATTCTAGCAGACTACATGGAGTCTGATGAAAAGCAGGTAGAAAAAAAGAGATGTCTACCTTTGAAAGGAAGTCAGCTTCAAGTGTGGTTTCAGAGGACACTTTGACCAAGTGAAATTTTCCAAATGTACTCAGGGCTGGAAAGGAGACTAGGAAATTTACATGTGCCATATGGCCTAGTCCTTATCCATAAAACATGGAAACATATCCACACAAGGCTTTGAAAAGCAATTTTTCTTTCTTTTTTCTTTTTTTCTTTTTTTGCTGGAACAATATACAGAAGAGCCCTAAACAGAAATCAATTCAAATGCCAACAAGTAAAACAAATTGTGTCTGTTTTTAAAAATAACATCATTAAGAAATATAAAGGTACAAGATGAATATATGGAACATGGATGAAGTTTTAAAATGTTATGCTGAGTGAAAAAAAAAAAAGAAAGCCAAAGACTACATACTGTTTGATTCCAGTTATAGAAACCCTAAGGGGAAAAAAATCAGAACTACAGAGACAGAATGCGGGTCAGTGAAGCCTGGAACTGGGATAGGGAAGAGATGAACTTGAAAGTGACACGAGGAGCAATATTTATATTTTGATTTGGTGGAAGGTTCAGTGCTCTACACATTTTGCCAAAACTCATTAAACTGTTTAAAACAAGTGCATTTTATTGTGAGAAAATAAATCCCTAACAAATCTGCTAAAATAATAACACTCACCCACCCTACATTTTATGTCTCATCCCCCTAATGGCTAATGATATATTAACCACAATTTCTTGGATGAAAACAGCCCTCTGAAAACCACAGTGACCCTTTAGCTTCTCTCTAAACCCTAAGAATCCAAGGATTTTAACTAATGTCTCCTCTGAAGAAAGAGAATGGGCTAAGAATAGGTAAAAAGAACAGTAGCAGACTTCACACAATGTTAAAAACATCCATAAGATTCTAGGGGTTTGGGGGAAAGTGGGGCATATAAACCATCTATAAATACATACATGCTAATTTTGTCCTTCATTTTTCAAGTTTAACAAAGTATTCATAGTTATTTGTACTTGTAAATGCATATGTGTGTACATACATACAAATTTATATGCATATTTGTGTGTATATGTAAAGAACATACCTTCCAATTTTTTTTTAATGATTCATAGGACTTTATTGCACTTAACTATGTTGTTTACCATCTTGTATTGATGAATAATTTAGGATGTTTCTGAATTTTTCCTATTATAAATAATATTACAGTCAGCCTTCTTCTAGATATGACTTTCCAAAGTAATCCAACTCTTCTTATGACGAATTTGTATAAAACTAGGTTAAAGAAACTGTATATTTACATTTTTGATGTGTATTTCCTTATGTTTCCACAAAAAGTGCACTATCAAACTCACTTCTTCACATCCTTGATCCTTCATAAGTGATTGCCATTCTAGGTCCCTGTCCCAGCACTCTACATTGGAGGGTCCCAGAAGTGCCAGCAGTGCTCTGCTGTGCTTCTCCAGGGGCCAAGGGCACCTTTTCTGCCTCTTGCTCCCTGGGTCTAGAGGCTATGATAAGTGCCAACTGAGGTTCCACAATCCATCTTGTGGGCACTGCTGCCTCTGGTGTCCTCCTCACAACTGCCGGCCACCAGGATAGCTGGACTGGTCTTAGCCATGAGGCTTTTTGGTTTGTTTCAAGGAGGAATTTTTCAAAAGAAGCAATCAAGGGTGCAGTTTTTGGCATTGATTTGGGTACTGCCATCTTCTGTGGGTTGGTTGTAGAGGGCAAACAACCAAAAGTGCTGGGAAATGCTGAAGTATCCAGAGCCTTCCCTTCTGTTGTTTCCTTTACAGCAGATGATGAATAACTCTTTGACATGCCAGAAAAGAAACAGGCTATCACCCACACAAACAATATGTTCTATGCCACCAAGTTTCTCACTGGCCAGAGCTATGATGACCCTGAAGTACAGAAAGACATTAGAAATGTTCCCTTCAAAATTGTCTTTACCTCCAACTGTGACACCTGGGTTGAGACTCATGGAAAACTCTATTCTCCAAGTCAGATCGGAGCATTTGTGTTGATAAAAATGAAAGAAACTGCAGGTAATTACTTGGGCTACACAGCAAAAATGTTGTGATTAGAGTAGCTGCTTATTTTAATGACTTACAGAGACAGGCCACTAAGGATGCTGGCCAGATAACTAAACTTAATGGGTGATTAATAAAATTATGAAGACAAAATTTTGCTGTGTAAGATTTAGGTGGTGGAACTTTTGATATTTCTATCCTGGAAATTCAGAAAGGGATATTTGAGGTGAAATGCTCCAATGGGGACACTTTCTTAGGTGGTAAAGACTTTTTAGAACACACTGTGAAGGAGCTCAAGAGAGAGACAGGGGTTGATTTGAACAAGACAGCATAGCACTTCAAAGGGTACAAGAAGCTAAATGTGAACTCTCCTCATCTGTGCAGACTGACATAAACTTGCTGTATATAACAATAGATGCTTCTGGATCCAAGCATTTGAATATGAAGCTGACGAAGAGTCAATTTTAGGGGATTATCACTGATTTAATCAAGAGGATCATTACTCCATGTCAAAAGGTATGCAGGATGCAGAAATCAGCCAGAACAACAGAGGAGAACTGTTTCCTGTTGGTGGCAGGATTAGGATGCCCACAGTTTTACAAACTGTGCAAGATCTTTTTGGCCAAGCCCCAAGTAAATTTGGCAATCCTGATGAGTTTGTGGTCATTAGAGCTGTCATTTGGGGAGGTTCATTGGTTGGTGATATCACAGATGTGCTTCTCCTGGATGTCACTTTTCTATCTCTGAGTATTGAAACTCTAGAAAGCACCTTACCAAACTTATGAACAGGAGCACTATCCAAAGAAAAAGAACCCAGTGCTTTCTACTGCTGCTGCTGGGCAGACTGAAGTGGAGATGAAAATATCTCAAGATGAGAGACAGCTGGACACAACAAACTGCTTAGTTTACTTTGATTCGAATCCCCCCTTGTGGAGTTCCTCAGATTGAAGGTACATTTGACATGGATGCTAATAGAGTCTTCCATGTTTCTACAAAAGATAAGGACATCAGACATGAGCAGCAGATTGTAATCTAGTCTTCTGGTGGATTAAGCAAAGATGATATTGAAAATATGGCTAAAAATGCAGAGAAGTATACTGAAGAACACTGGCAAAAGAAGGAATGAGTTGAAGCTGTTAGTTTGTCTGAAGGAATCATTTCATGACACAGAATCCAATATGGAAGAATTCAAGGATCAATCACCTGCTGATAAGTGCAACAAGCTTAAAAAAGAGATTTCCAAAATGAGGGGGTTCCTGGGCTTGATTAGACAGAGAAACAAAGAAAGCATTAGGCAGGCAGTGTCCTTCCTTCAGCAAGCATCCTTTAAGCTCTCTAAAATGGAATACAAAAAGATGGCATCTGAGTGAGAAGGCTCTGGAAATTCTGGCACAGGGAAACAAAAAGATCAAAAGGAGGAGAAATAGTAATAGTACACTGGCACCCAAAAGACAACATTCTATGTGAAGCTTAGGAGTGAAGAGACTTCCTGAGCAGAAATGGACAAACTTCAGTCTTTACTATGTTTCGGTAGTATTCAATATGTAATTTCTTTTGTATATAAATTTAGTGACCTTTAGCTGATGAACATTTAATGGGTAATAATTCTGCAGAGTATAAAGTTCACAATGTTCAATGTTCTCTCCTTAACTGGTTATTTTTCAGCTACATGTGAAAGGTGGGGCAGAGAACGATTTACTAAACATAAGACTTTATGGTGAAGTAACAATATTTTCAAGGGGTGAAACCATATCAAACACAGTGAAGGATATGAGGCATGGACCTGGAATGAGACCGTAATGCAGGTGAAGCTCCTTCTAGTTGGTCAAGAGCACTGTTACAATGACCAATGTGTACATGGGCTCCTCTAGCTGAGGCCTTGCAATGCAAGACAGCTAGCTGTGCCATGTTTGTAGTTGGTGGAACAGAGGAAGCTGGGTCAATGGAAAACTAAGCTGTATATGTGAGGTACACCTTTTAAAATCAGGTATTAAATCTCGAATGATCCTAAGGCTTTCTTTTCTAGCTATCCTCTGGCCTGTCTGGTACCTATATCCTTGAGGATTCTTGTTTTTTTTTTTTTTAACCTTTTTGTATTTTTTTAATAAAAAACATATATGAAAAGAATAAAAATATTGCCATTCTTAAATGTTATAAAAATTATTTCTCTTATTTTAATTATTCATATACATATTTAGAGTAGTTATTTTAATTGTTTTCTGGATGTTATTTGGCCATCTGTATTTCCTTTGTAAATTATTCATTATTATTGTTTGTCTATTTATGAATATTTATATTGAATTATTTAAATGTTAACGTATCATGTGTTTATTTTCCAGGTAACTATTTGTCCTTTTACTTTAATTTTTTAATTTTATATTTTAAAAACTAGTGCAAATGAGTTTTACTTATTTTTGGTGTAACACAGGTGTATGTATGTGTATTCACCATCAAAATAAGGATACAGAACAGTTTCAGCACCCAAAATATTACTCAAGAAATCTTTCTGTAGTAACATCTTCCTTCACCTCCAAGTCTCTGGGAATCCCTGGTCTGTGCTTATCTCTGTGGGATTATCATATAAACAGAATCATACTGCATCTAACTTTTGTGACTTTCTTCTTTTACTCTCCCTATTATTAATAGAAAAAAAACAGAGAATCAGCAAGAATATTGAGGTATTCAACAACAGCATCCACCAACAGATGTAGTTCACTTTTATAGATTATGTGATTAGCTGGCTTTAACTCTTGCACAATGTACCTCTGTTTCAAAACAAGGCTTTATGCCACAAATATCTGTTCCATTTTCAATTAAAATAAGGATATACAAACATACAACAAACATTATATTTAATGATGAACAGGTGTACACTTTCCCTCTGAGATCTAAAACAAAACAATGATGTCCACTTTAATCACTGCTATTCAATATATGTTTAAAGTTCTAACTAGTGCAATAAGGTATCCAGGTTAGATGAAGAAATGAAGTTCTTCCTATTTGCAAATAACATGGTTATCTATATAGAAAATACAAATAATCTAGAAAAATACGAGTAGAACTAGTAAGTGAATTCATTGCATTTGCAGGCTATAGTATAAACATATTGACCAAACAAAGGGAAACCCCTCTATGTCCATATGCCAACAATAATTATTTAGCCACAAAATTAAACATATAATACCATTCATGATCACTCAAAAATTAAATATGTAGGTATAAATCTAACAATGCACACAAGGTCTTGTATATTGATACATATGCAATTGTGAGAAAAGATTCATAAACATTTAAATATAGATAAATAGCATGTTCTTGGGTTGGAAGATTCATTACAGTGAAGGTGTGTAATTTTCCACAAAGTAACTCACAAATTTAAAATATAAGACAGAATTATTCTAAAGTTTATTTAGAAAGACAAAGGAGCTATCATAACTAAAATGAAAACTGAAAGAGGAAAATAAGACTAAAAAATAAGGTATGTTAGGTTATTTATTTGGTGACAGAATTTCTATCTTTTAATGAATGAGCTCAATGCATTGAACTTTCCTCTTAAAATTGTATTCATAGTGTCCCATAGATTTTGATATGTTGTATCATAATTTTCATTTACCTTTAAGTATTTTTTTTTAATTTTAATCCTGATTTTTTCTGCCATCTATTGGTTGTCCAATAGCATATTTTTTAGGTTCCAGGTGTTACAGTAACTTCTATTTTTTATTGTTGATTTCCAATTTCTTTCCTTTATGATCTGATAGAATACAAGGAATTATTTCTCTCTTCCTCCCCACCTGCTTTGTTTTTTGTATTTGCTAAGATTTGCTTTATGTCCTAAGATATGGTCTATTGTCAAGGAAAAAAAGAGACCCTTGAACTTGCCTCAAATAAATATGCTTAACTAGTATTTGATGAAAATGCAAAAACTATTACATGCAAAAATAATTATTTATTTTATAGAAGTATCCATATGCTGCTGAGAAGAAAGTATATTCAGTCATTGATGGATGAAATATTCTATATATGCATGTTTAGTCAAAATTATTAACTGTATTTTTTTTTAGTTCTATAGTTTCTTTAGGTAGTATTTGTTTGCAGGACCTATCCAGTGGTAAGAGAAGTCTGTTAAAATTACAAGGTATTATTGTGTTGTGATCTATACGATTCTTGAAATTGAGAAGGTTTTATTTGATGTACATAGATCCTCCATTGTTTGGGACGTAAATATTCATAATTGTTATGTTTCCTTGATGTATAATTCCCTTTAAAAATATGAGATGGCCTTGTTTGTCCCTTCTGAGTAATTTGGCTTGAAGTCCACTTCATCTGACACGAAGATAGAAATTCCTGCTTGTTTACAAGATCATATGAATGATATGTTTTTCTTAACCTGTCACCTTCAGTTTGGATGTATTTACCTATAAAGTGAGTCTCTTGAAGACAGCATATTATTGGGTCTTGATTTTTAATCCAATCTCCCAGTCTGTGCTGAGAGCCATAGCCAAGTAGGAATGACGCATGGCAATTTCCTTGTCAGCCTACCCAATGTTGCTTAGAGGGAGGACTCTCCATTGTGGAAATGGGCTTGCCTTGGACCCAGGTCATTTGCAGTGACATTGCATGAATGTTTGAGAAAGGTGACCCTGCTCAAGGACCAGGGAGGATCCAGGTTTAGGGTGGTTCCTGCTGGGAATAGGGCGGTTCCAGGTTTAAGGTGGATCCTGCTAGGAATAGGGCATATCCTGCTGCCTCAGGCACCCGCTCCTTGAGTTCCCATTGAGTTCTCGCGGGATTCAGAGAGTATTTGGTATGCAGAGCCCAGTGGAGTGTGTGGATTTTTCCCAGAATGTGCGTGTAGAGTGCTGGTGGGAGTTCGGGAATAAAGAATTGCTGTTTGATCTACAAGGAAGTGTGGTGGCCTGGTTATTTTGTGCCCAGCCAGACTGCAGCATTTGGCGGCCTGTGCGGGGAACGCTTCAAACTTGGAGGTAAGTGAAATTGCTTGCCCCTGAGGGAAGGCAAGAGAATGGGTGACCATTTCAAAAAAAAATGTGTTCTTGTTTTGATTTATTTTGTTTTTATTTCAAGTTGCCTGTTCCTAGAACTTTCTTAGGCAAACTGGGGAAAATGGTTGACTCAAAGTTTGAAGTTGTTCGCCTCCGAGGAAGAGAAATTGTTAGAGGAAGGAGGCACCCCAGTAAGACCAAGAACAGTTAGGACATATGTTGATACAATACAGAAATGTAGCCCATGGCTTTTTAAAGACGAGTTATTAAGTATATCAATGGGACCATCATGGTATCCTGTAGAAGGATTTTTCTTCAACAAGAAAGAGATGGCTAGTTCTGTTTACTACATTTGTCTAAGATCTTGGTTTTTACAGACATCTGATTAATTTACAAAGCTAAAGTGTTTAAATATCAACCACTAAATATAAAATCAAGTGTTCTTTACTTATTAAGTTCCATAAGGTAATATATTTAAACATTATGTGTGTTTTCATAAATTGGTGAATGGAAAAATGTTTAATATTGCTTTGTGTCTGTGTCTTTGCTGAAACAAGGTTTCTAAGAGTTAAGATTCTATCAGGTGTAATTTATATATAAAGAGTATAAGAAGTTTCAGTTGGGTTTCAATTATAGTATTATAGTACCATTAAAAAAATGAAAATATTTAGAGTAATTTATCTAAATTCAGAAATTTTATAAGGGTTGTTTCACAATGAAATTTTTAAAAAGGGTTAATGGCTACAAAAGAGATATAAAAAGATTCAAGATGTGGAAATATATTTTAATATAAAGGTTAAAAAAGAGAGAAATGTTTCTAGATGAGATAATCTCTGTGATAAAGTAAAAAGTTGTAAAATGCCATTTTAAAAGATTTTTAGGAAACTAGACTTACTTTAAAAGCTTGAGAAAGGAAGAAAGAAGAAAAAGGTATTTGTACATGGCATATCGAGACAAAGCTTCTTAATGGAGTAAAAAAAAAATGCCTTTGGTTGAAGGGCAGCCATGTAAACTAACATTGAAGCGATTTAAACAAAATCTAAGCCTCGTTTAAAAGAGTGAAGCTGTAGGTGGTGAAAGGGGTATACTTTAAAAAAAACATAAAAATGGGAAGATAATAGGATAAAAGCAATTTGGAGAAAGAATATTAGAAATTTGAAGTGAAAAACTTTAAAGACAGAAGTACAGGAAGGTGAAAAAAAGATAGAAAAGATGTAGGAAGATAAAAAAGATGTAGGAAGACAAAAATTTTAAACCCACAAAATAGGAAGAAAAAAAAACTAGGAGGAAAAAAAACAACTAAGGATAAATATACAAACCTTAGAATAAAACTAGAAGATAGAAACAAGATAAAAAATGGTTAAAAATGTCAAATAAAGGTATTTCAGATAAAAAATACAAAAAGCTAAGACAACTATTAGATACAGACATTCAAGATAGAAAAAGTTACAAGAGAGAAGTTTACAGTCAAATACTGGATAAAATAGAAGAACAAGGAGATTATTAGTAATTTTTTCAAAAAGTCCATCAACTTTAATTTCTGCTGGTGCAGAAATTAGAAGTCTCAGATGAAGGTGTTAAAATTTATAGACAAGAGCCAATTTAGAAAACATTAAACTAGAAGGAAATTGGTTTAAAACCACATCAAAAAATTAAAAGGACTAAATTAATTCTAAAAACTAAGGTAAAATGCTTTTGGAAGACTTAAATTTAAAAGGATCTTTAAATTTCCAAAGGATGCATATAGGATATTTTGGAACATCATCCCTGAAGAAAAATCAGTTAATGTTTTACTTAACAGGAATCCCATACAATCCACATGGATAAGGCATAGTTAAAAGAGCTCATCAAACTATTAAAATGTACTTATTAAAGCAAAAAGAGGGAATTGGAAAGGGGTATATATCCCCCAAAGATAAACTTAAAATAACCCATTTTACTCTAAACTTTTTAAATTTGGATTCATCAAGGCTCAGTGCTGCTGAAAGTCATATGTGTCCAAAAAAATGTACATAAGCCTAAGGTACTTTGGAAGGATATTCTAACAGGACAATGGAAAGGTCCTGACCCAGTGATTGTCTGGAGTCAGGGTTCTGTTTGTGTGTTTCCACAGGGAGAACAGCAGCCAATTTGAATTCCAGAGAGACTAACCAAAGCGATTTCTACAGACCAAAAAGAAGATGATTTGACTCAAATCCATAACAGCTGATATCCAGAGCTGCAGCTTGGCTATTCTTACATCTGTGACAGTGATTAACCAGGATGCTTTTTTCAATATCTATTTTATTATTGCATTTTTCCACATCATAAAGTTCTATTTTATTTTTTGAGCTCATACAAACCTAGGTTAATGTTTTTCTGATCAGTTTTATTTTTTGACTGTGGAGTTTTTAAACATTGCAATGGAAATTTCGCCTGTGTAAAGCTACAAGGCCTTTACTATTGATTTATGTGTTGTACGTTTGTGTGCACTCTTGTGTTTTGTGTTTTATGTCTGTATGTACGTATGTCCATATTTCATATATGAGGAGTGCTCATGAAAAAATGGATCCAAATTTTTTTTATTCACGTGATTTAAATGGTTTAATTTAAATTAGGTAAACAGCTGTTAAGGATTGTTTTTAAAGGTGGTTAACAGATCTGTTTGTTTACTTTCACCTTTCCTTTTCATTATATTTAATAATCCTGTTCAGGATAATGTAATTGTTACATAATTTCTTTTTAGCATCATTGCCAGAATTCCTATCTTCATCCTAGTGCCAGTGAAGACAAAGATAAAACCAAACTACAGCTTCTTTGATAGCTATCACAGTAAATTGTATAAACTGATGCATCAATGAATAATAACTCAACAAGTAATGTTCAATCAAGGAGTCGATTTACTTTGGGAGGAAATGGACATATTGATAGATTCCTCCACTTTGAACTGCTTGCAGAACTTGCCTGGACTATGTATCACTGGTATGCATTGTGAACTATCTGTTGGTGCAGCAAATTGTGGTAGTGCTGGCATATCTTTGCTGATGGTGTCACCAGTGATACAATTTTTCCAAAGGAGCCGTCAATTGGCTTGGTGCCGTGGCATTTCTGTATCCTCCTCCCTTCTGCTAGTGATGGTCTAAAATTTGGGGGCCAACAGAGGTGAGGCAAAGAACCTCACCCCCCCAATGGTGCATAGGCCTATCCACAAGTATGGCTGTATGCTGGACCAGTAGTCAGTGACGGATATGATCCAATTGCAGTGGTACCAACCTAAGACACGAGGCTGACGCCTAGAGGTCAGATCATCTGATGACGGGTAAGGACTATATGTTGAATTGGACAACTTAACAGGCACAGTCCCTAAGCCACATTGCTTGTTGCTTAATTAATCAGAAGGGGGGAGAATTAATGCCGCAGTCTGGCTGGGCACAAAATAACCGGGCCACCACACTTCCTTGTAGATTCAAACAGCAATTCTTTATTCCCAAACTCCCACCAGCACTCTACACGCACATTCTGGGAAAAATCCACACACTCCACTGGGCTCTGCATACCAAATACTCTCTGAATCCCGCGAGAACTCAATGGGAACTCAAGGAGCGGGTGCCTGAGGCAGCAGGATATGCCCTATTCCCAGCAGGATCCACCTTAAACCTGGAACCGCCCTATTCCCAGCAGGAACCACCCTAAACCTGGATCCTCCCTGGTCCTTGAGCAGGGTCACCTTTCTCAAACATTCATGCAATGTCACTGCAAATGACCTGGGTCCAAGGCAAGCCCATTTCCACAATGGAGAGTCCTCCCTCTAAGCAACATTGGGTAGGCTGACAAGGAAATTGCCATGCGTCATTCCTACTTGGCTATGGCTCTCAGCAAGTCTGTGTTTTGATTGGTGAGTTGAAGGCATTGACATCCAATGTTATTATTGAGAAATGACTTTTATTCCAGGTCATTTTACTTATTTATGGTTTTTAGTTTGAATTAGTTTCTCCTTTGATTGACTGTTCTTCTAATATGGTTCCTTTCTTTGCTGGTTTTCAGTTTTAATTCTCATTTCTTCATCATGAAAAATTTTACTGAGTATGCTTTATAGTGCAGGCTTTGAAGTTGTGAATGCTTTTAACTTTTGTTTTTCATAGAAAGTTTTTATTTTGTTGTCAATTATGAAGCTTAATTTTGCTTGGTACTCTTGATTGGCATCAATTTTTTTAAGAGCTTATATATATTATTCCAAGAACTCCTCCTAGCTTTGAGGGTGTGGGTTGGGATATTAGGTGAGATCTGTATTGGTTTCCCTCTAAAGGTAACCTGTCATGTTTTTATGGCAGCCTTTAAAATTGTATCCTTATTCAATATGTTAGGCATTTTCATAATAATGTGTGTTGTTGTGGATCTGTTGTAATTTTGCATATTTTGTTCATATAAGCCTCCTGCATTTGATTTTTCATTTCATTCTTTAGGTTAGGGAAATTTTCTGATATCATTTCATTAAAAAGACTGTGCATTTTTTTTGGTTTGTATCTATGAGCCTTCATCTATCCCCCCCCCCAAAAGAAATCTTAAATTTGATCTTTTCAGGTTATCCCACATTTCTTGGAAGTTCTGTTCCTCTTACCATCTTTTCTCCATAGTCAACTTCATTTTCAAATTATATACTTTGCCTTCATTGCCTGAAATTCTGTACTTCAGATGATCTAGGCTATTGGTCATGGTTTCCATTGAATTTTTGTTGGTTTATTGATTCTTTCATTTCAAGGATTTCTGTTTGATTTCTTTTTTCAGAATCTTTATCTCTTTATTGAAGTGAGCTTTCACTTCCTATATTTTCTCTCTGATGTGACTCCTTAAATCATCCTTTTTCTTACAGATTAGTTTAACTATGTACATTCTAACCTTTTTCTCTGACATTTCTTTCACTATGGTGTCATTGGATTCTTTTATTGGAGGATCTTGGTTTGTTTGGGGTGATTTGTTCCTTTGATTTTTCATATTGTTTGTGTGTGTACCCATCAAGCAGTATGTATCTAAGGCAGTGCAGTTTCTACCCAGTAGACTTATAGTGTCCTTGAAGGTTTCCAGTAACTCACCATTTATGGGGAGACAAATAATAACAACAACCCATGCAAACAATATGCAGAATTAAACAGAATATTCCCTGCTATGGTGTCTACAATGTTGTCACAATAAACAGAAATGGTATGATTATTTATTGTCTACAAGAAAAACTGTAAATTTGCAAAAGGGTTTACAATTTTGAATTGTGGACAGGGAGAGAATTGAAGTGATGTAGGATATGATGAAATATGAGAGAGTAGGAGAGAAGATTAAAGTAAAAAATTAAAGGAAGAATGAAATAGAGATTGATAGAGAATTTTAGCAAAAGAAAAGCAAGAAAGAGAATCAATGGAAGCAGAAAATAGGAGAAAAAACAAAGAGAATAAAAATTTTAGAAATTAAAATTATAAAAAATAAAAGGATATAAAACCAATCTCAAATACACTAGTCAAACATCCTAGTTCTCAAAAAACTGATCCATAAAACATAACTTTTTTGAAAATGCTAAATATTCGTAAATGTCCCTGAACATTAAAGTCACAATTAAACAGAGAAAAGAAAAAAAAAATCTCTATGAAAAGTTAAAAATTTATTTCTGTTGAAGTTCAAAAGACTCTCAGTTTCCCTCTCAGCGGTCTTAGGTGAGGTTGTCTGGAGTATTGTTCTTGCTCCACCCTCAGGGTAGGATTGCTAATATGAGAAAGGTAATACTGAAGATAGAACTTCTAGAGGTGAGGTTTAGACTTAGGCAGGATCCAGTCTCTTCTCTGAATTCAAGTTTGTCTGGAGATTTTAAATTAACGCACCTTCAAGGCCCAGCAATTTGCCAGCCAATGCTGGAAGACGATACCCTAGGGATCTCCCCTGAGTTCCACTCATGTGGTGCAGGATCCAATTCTTAGTCCACTTCTTAATCTGTGGACCATACATTTTCTGGTCTCAGGTTCAGTCTTCAAATTCAATCTCCACCCCTGCCCTTCTGAATTCGTGGCCAGGCATATTTCTCCCGGCTGGTCCTGTAATCAGCTAGATTGGAGGTGGGAGGAGGAGAGCCTGGTGGGTTTCCATGACCAGTTGTCCCCTGTGTAAATCTCTTCCCATGTTTGATTTTTTCTGGCTCACTTAGGCATACTATATGTCATGCCATATGGGTTTGCCAGGCCTGTATTTCGGGTCAACCTCTGGTTTTCCAGGAATTGGCTCCTTCAGCTGCCGAACCCCACACCTCAGTTGCGGAATTGTTTCTTCCTCTATCCTCCACATGCCTCTGGGAGGGATGCAACATCTTTTCCATACAAGGATCCATACAAGGATACTGTGCAGTACACCTTTCGGTTTAGTCATGCAGTGTCTTTGATCTCTAAACTCTTCATACATGGACACCCTTCAGGCTTCCTAAAAATGTGGGTTCTTTTAATTTCCTTTTCCCTCTGCTTTGCGCATGAAGGGACCACTCTGGGTGGTGCCTCTGGCCATGACATCTGCTGTGGCAATATGGATTTCTTCCTTATTTATATCCAACCTCTTGAGTCCCTGATCTGCTTTGAGGGCTTAGTATTAAATTCCAGAAAATCCCCCCCTTTATTTTGTTCACCCACTTTGCCAAGAAGCTGTCTGTCTGCTTTCTTGGTTTCATGCCATGGAATAGCCAAGAAAGCAACCTTCTATGTTCTGCCATCTTAAAACCACCTCCAAATTGTTTTACATTCCAGCGTCTCATAATTATAATATCCTTACCTTATTTGAATCTAGATCTGATATTTTCCATGCATCTTCAAGCTATGTGTTTTTGTATGTCAGCGTCCCTTATAATTTTTCGACTTGATTGTGAAGCAAAATGTGCTGCATAGAGAACTGCAGTAAATTAGTCTTTAGCGTGTGATGGTACCACATGAGGGAGGGAGGCATTCCATAGTCCTATCATTACATCTCAGTCTTTTAGTGAGTCCATGACTCTGGACTGTGAACATCACAAGTGCTCCTCCCCCGACCACCACCCTATACTGTACAAAATGACTAGAGTGGGATGGAGTTTGGTATTTCCCTTCCCCCAGGTTAGTTACAATTTTTAAGAAACAAAACAACAACAAAAGCAATAGTTTATATATTCTGGTTTAAAAAAAAATGTTTCCCTTAATGGCAGACCTTATCAAGAACAGTATATTTTCCAGGATTTCAAAAATATTTCTGCCTGCTCCTGCTGGAAACATGGAGGGTGGGGGTGGGGTGGGGGATGTCTCCATTGTTCACTGTGTGGACCTGATGACTCTTCTAGGGGTGAAATTCACAAAAGATCCAGGGCCCTCCTAAGTCTGCCCACACCTCCAAGATTTATCTTTCACACTTGTCCACTCTGAGCCTCTACCTCCTGTCAATTACTTTAGCATTGGCTCCTGTGGAGGTTTCTATCCATGAGCTTCTGTTCAAGTCAGTTGTGATGGTCCATGTGTATGTCTGTTTCTCCAAATTAAGGGGCACAAGTTTGCTCTGGAATTCATTCCCCTGATGTATCTGGGTTGTTGATTTTTCAGTTTGTTCATCTTTTTAGTTGCTGCCAGAAGGGAGTGATGCCTTCCAAACTTCCTACATCCCAGACTGAACATCAAAAATCAATTAATATAATTCTAATATTTTTGGCAATATTACCCTTCTAGGTTTAGCCCTTTAAAGATGTCATGGCTTTATTTTCTGCCTTATACAGTTTCTGGGGGAATATCTGCAGCATTCTTAAATGTTAAATGAGGTTGCAATGGTAGGGTTCTAATTTGATAGGATTTGTGACCTTGTAAGAAGAGAAAGGTCTCATGTATCAAGGAAAGGCCATGTGAACACACGAGAGAACCATCTGCAAATAGGAAAAGAGAATTCACGGGAATCCAATCATGCTAAAACTCTTATCTCAGACTTTATCATCTGGGTTATAGTTTTTTTTTGTTATGGCAGCTTGAGCTAAAACAGATTACACTATACCATATCTTGAGCATGCCATTTTCTTAATTTTACATTGAAGAAAATAATTTTACAAAAATTAATATAAAGCTTTTAGTATCATTTCATGCATAAAATTGTTATCAGGCAAATATTAAGATAATTTATTAATTTTTTAAATAAAAAGCAAATTTAAGTTAACTCCAAGAAAGTGAGATAATTTTCGAGTTAGGAAATGAAATAGTATAGAATACTTAGGACAAGTATTTTTTAAGAAAACTAATATATTTTACAAATTATAACAAATTTCTTAGCACCCTTCTCTCATCAAAAGAAACAATCTTAGAAATTTTTATTGGCGTGGACCTAGGGTTTTGGACCCTCCGGGTGTTCCTTCAGAGGCTCCAGACTTACCCGTGATCAGCAAGGAAGAACCTGAGTGGTAAAGGCTCATGCCCCCACTTTACAGGGATCCAACATGGCGGCGAGAGGGGAGGCAGCGCTTTCAGTACCTCCTCAACAACGGGATCAGAGAGACGCATGGATACGCTTAGATTCGACCTGCTGAGAAACTCCTAGCAAAATTCCACTAAAGAGAGACCGGCCGGGAATTGGAAGGATTTTTGGAGGTGACAGTCTGCGCTAGACGAGTGAATCTCCGCCACGCAGCGCAGAGGTCCAGACCCGCCAGCCGCTGCCCACGCGACTGCGACTGTCGGCTGCCTGCACGCGGCCACCGCGTCAGGGCGGATAGCCTCCGAGGCGCAGCGCAGCAGGAGCGGTGCAGGGACTCTAGGAAGAGGTCTCTCAACAAGCCTTCATGAAATAGCAAACCGGAAGCTGAAACCAACCAGAGACAGACCAGTCCCACCCCTCCCTTCGGACACTCCGGCAAGGAGCCTGGGGC
>NW_026000142.1:10578415-10623415 GCF_001458135.2 Marmota marmota marmota
ATGATATATCAAGAACTATGTAATGTTTTGAACAACCAACAATAAAAAAAAATAAATAAATAAATAAAAGACTTAAAAAAAAAGAAATTTTTATTATTAGAGTATATAAGAAGTGAGAGTAACTATAGAGAAATTTGATGAGATTATCCAACACAAATACACTAGCCACAGGCTAAACATGTTCAACTCTTTTAGTTACACTTTATTTGATGTGTGAATGATATTGACATGATGATTATTTACTGAACTAAAGAGACTAAACTAGGTACCTAGTTATTCATTCTCAGAAAAAAGAAAATATTATAGAAAATATTTTACTAATCTGATGTTGGAGTTGTTATTAAATGAACAGAAATTATTATGAACACTTTAATATATAAAATAAAATATTATAAAAAAATAATATGGGCAGGGGATGTGGCTCAAGTGGTAGTGCGCTTGCCTGGCATGAGCGCTGCCCGGGTTCGATCCTCAGCACCACATACAAACAAAGATGGAAAAACTAAAAAAATAAATATTAAAATTCTCTCTCTCTCTCTCTCTCTCTCTCTCTCTCTTTTAAAAAAAAATATGATGATGGTTTTCTCTCAAAAATATGTCAGAAAGTAAAAAATTGCAGACTTCTCCATTACTTGTCTGTCTGCAGGTTTGGTTCATATTCAACACAGTTAATTTACAGGAAATGGACATAGGGAAAGACTCTAAATAATTGATATCCTCTTCCATGAGCTAGTTTTCCAAGAAGGGTAAAAGAACAATATACTTTTATGTCTGGTATTTATGGAATATAAGAAAAGCTCTTTGTTTGAGAAAAGGAGATTTTTTATTAAGATTTTCATCTTACTTATTTCATCAGTTTTTACATAAACTAAAACTTTCGTGTAAGATTAAATAAAATAATCTAAAAGGAAAATACTCAGATACAACATATAACTCAGTTAAAAATCGTAATTGTTGTAGCAGGTAAGCTAGGTAGTTTGAGTCTTGGCTCTCCTTGACTTCCATGTTCTTCCTCCATGTACATCATTTTGTGTAGGAAGATGTCATTATAGTCTTGATGACTAACTTTCAATTTGTAAAAAGGTGACTATAACTTCGGATCACCAGGTGGGATGTTTGGTAGTTGACATATATGTATGATTATTTATTTGCCAATGTTAACTAATGGCTGACTTGAAATGAGAAGAAACAGGAAATATATATATATATATATATATATATATATATATATATATGCCATAGAAGAAACAGGAAATACATATATATGTGTGTGTGTGTGTGTGTGTGTGTATATATATATATATATATATATATACCGTAGCAAGTGCATCTAGTGCCATGCCTAGTGTCGAATGCCTATAATCCCAGAGACTAAGGAGGCTGAGGCAGAAGGATTGTAAGTTCAAGGCTAGCCTCAGCAAATTAGTGAGGCCCCAGGTAACTTAGTGAGACACTGTCTCTAAATTAAAAAAAAAAAAAGTGGGGGTGGGAAGGAAGGCTTGGGTATCTAGCTCAGTGGCAAAGCACTCATGGGTTCAATTCCCAGTACCCAAGGGAAAAATAAAAGTGTATTTAATGTATGAAGAGCAAGAACTAAAATCCTTATGAATGCTTGAAATAGTCTCTCCTAGTAATATATTTGAGAGTTCTTCCCTCCCGTCTCTTAATTGTTAACATAGTTCTTTTCCCCTTTCCTTTTTTTATTTGTATGTTTTAACATATTCTATTCACAATATAATTGCAGGACCCTAAATATACTTACAAAGCAGTATAATGCATGATTGGTGTCCTAAAAGAACTTTCAGTCTTGCAGGAGAGGATACTATAAGTGCACTAATAACTTGATAAAGCAAGTCTCTTAAGAGTGGAACAAAGAAAGTATTAACAGAACTCCACTCCTTCTAAGTCTAAGGCCCCAGAGGTATAATTCAACTAATCGGGAGGGCATAAATTCTAACTTTGTTCCACTCCACATTCTCAGATGACAGGGCCAGAAGTCTACTCCCATTGAGATCTATGCCTTTTACTATGTGAATAAAAAAAAAATGACTTATTCTCTGACGATATGGACTCCTATTTGGCTTGGTTAACCTGCTCTCACTCCCCTTAGGAGGATAATTGAAGTAAAGGAAGTTGCATGTAGTGATTTGGAGGTTTGCAACTAGGAAAATTCTTAGATTTAGGGGCATATATAGCCTTTCATGTACAAAGTTCTCATTTTAACCTACCTCAGGCTACCTGGCTTTACTGATTTGTAGTTAATTAGGATTGAGATTTTCATTGAACATTCGGATACTTACATGCTTTTTTGTATGCATTTCAGATCATGTTGGCTGAAGCAAATAATTGTAACACCACTCAAGAAATGAATGAATACCACAGGGAAGAGTTTCAACCATACCTGCCCCTGACAACCTGTAAGTAAATCCTGCTGTGTTCCCTGTTCACAGAAATATCTTTCTGACATCACTTGAGATAGCTGAAAGATTTCTTTTCCTACCAGCTAACAAAATCCCAATAACATTTCCTCACTTTTTAGCCATGTCTCAAAATCCCTTAAGAAAATTTTTACTGTTTGGTGTAATACATTTACAATAATTGGACCATATAAAGATTTAGTTATTATATATGTGTTCAAATCCCATTATGATAAATGAACAGCAATTGGTGATAAGGTTAAAAGAGGAAATCTATATTAATTATGGCAAAGCAGGCAGAATATATTATCCTTAAAATGATTCAATAACATTATCCCATTGTGAATGAAGGTATTTGATAAAAACAGAATTTCAGTAAGAAAGTGAGTCTTCATTCTTATTGTCAGAAAGTAAAAGCCTAAAAGATACATTTGCATCTTTTAAATAACATCTCTGAATTGCTGTCAATGAGGTAAGATTTTCTTAATTATTAAAGGTCAAAAATGCAGAGTATAATTATGTATAAACTTCCTATAACTATCTTAGTTTATCTGTAAACTATTCCAGTATTCAAAAAGAGAGATATCTTTAGAGAAGAGAACACTGGTCAGGTCCAGAGGTACTTTTTATAAGCTATCACATTTTTTCTGTTCTTTACTTTGCATCTTATTGCTTATGAGCTCTTTATGAAATATCTTACATATTAGAATACCTGAGTGAAAATTCTTCATTGCAGTTGAATGTACTATGAAAATATATGAATTCTTCAGTTACTCTGGTCATCCAATTAGAATCTGGTAACAAGAAAATGTTCTGTCTATCAATCTATAATTAGTACATTAATCTTTTTTAAAATTTACAAAAATATTATCATTCAGTTTCATTACAAAAAGACGCAGCTTCAAAACTCCCTGAAAGGTACAGTATGCTAGATTTATTGCTTTTCAGAAGATGGGATAGGAACTCCATACAGAACAAAGAGTTTTTTGATTTCTAAACCAAACTTTGGCCTCCTTTTGAAAGTTCATTTATTACTAAGCTTTTTTTTTTTTTGCATGCTACACTAAGCTATTTAATAGTGACCCACTGAGAAATCACAACACAATATACTTTATCATCTTTTACTATATCATACTGCTGTTGTTAAACATGTTAATTTGGTTTCATTTTATTAAAAATGTCCAATGTATTCTAGTCACTTAACTCTTTATTTCTCAGTGAGAATCAGCTTTTACACTTACTGAAATAAGCACCTAAATATCACTGAACATTATTAACTTATCAAGGAGAATTTTCAACCCTAGGAAAGCTTTTCCTCACTAACTTGACACTTCACCTCTTTAGATTTATAGTTCTTGACAAAAAATGAAAATGATTGCATTGTTAACACCATGAGAAAGATCCTGATTCTATGATTGAATGAAAAGTACAAATGTTCTCATTGTCTATAGTTTCTGACTGAAAAAGAAATCTGAAGACTGAGGTTCGATGACTGGCCCAACCTTTCCACTGAGGACAATTTAATCATAAGAGCACATATTACCTTTAATTGGCAGAATATCTAACCCAAATACGCTCATGCATGCAAATGTATACCTGTGTCACACACACACACACACACACACACACACACAAACACGCATATACACATGCATATACACAAACACACACAATTGTGAATTAAAAGCCCAAGTCTTGTAATCAGTCATTTCCAAACACTCAGCTATGTACTTGTGAATAGCAGTTTTAAAACAAAGATTATGATGAAGTAAACACAGTATATTGGATACTTTTAAGTTGCTTTTACTTCTACAGGAGCTCTCAGTTCCAGATTGCCTTGAGCGTCAGAGAAGACTTTGGACTTGAACTTTGAGCAATCTCAGAACTGTTGACTATAGGGATTCTTGGAAATGAGAAAACTGTATTTTGCATTGTGAGATGACTAGAAGCTTTTGGGAGCTGGAGGTGGAATTGTTAAGGTTTGGATGTGAGATGTCCTACAGCCACTGTTCCCATGACCCCACCCCACAAGAAAAGGAAAAAAAAATGGATAGCAAATGTGTTTGTATTGAAAAATAAAAATTCACAAAATAATTTTAAAAGTTAAATTTATGCCACAATTCCTTTATTTAATTTCCTGACTGGCTTTATTTGGGGATTTTCAAAATGCTTTCATTAGCAAATAACTCAAAATTAGTTTCAAAACCAGGTTTAAAATAAGTGCAAATCTCACTATGGGGCATATTCTGGGGCATATTCATTAATCAAATAAATTTATCAAAATTCTGTTTGATACAAGTTATTCTGATTTTAAAAGTATAATGACACCTTCAAAACAATTCTTAGAAGTCACCTCTTAGGAATCCTAATCATTGTTTTATAAAGGGGAAAAATATGGACAGGTGGCTTCAGAAATTCTGACTCTCCATATAGAAACATTTCTCAGAGAACTAAAAATATCTACCTGTACAGAACTGAAGATATTTGGTAAGTCCCAACCACATTCCAGCATCCATTCTTACCTGAACAGCCTTGCAGCAATATTGACAATTGAGAATGATGTAGAATGTTCAGTTGAAGGCTGCTTCAGAAAGGTAAAGTACTACTAGAATAAAAAAAAAGTCATAATTGAGTGAAATGAATGGTAATTTAAGGTATCGTAGTTAGAAAGAAAAAAAATCTGAATCCAGTTTAACCTGTCTACCCTCTCTTTTGAAACAAAAATTACATCTTCTAAAACATCATTAATTTATCACCCTTGTTAATAAAGTTTCAATTTGCAGAAAATTTTATACCTTCTATTTTACTTGCTAATACAAGTGATATATGTGAGTGAAGAGTGTATTTGGTATTTTGAAATATCTCTTCATGGATTTAAAATAGATTATGTTACAATTGATTAGATATAATTATCTAAAAAGACACTTGCCATTGTTTTATATAATTACAAGTAGAAATTTACCAAATTTGAAATTGTTTTAATAGTTGAAAAGTGATTATAATGTACTTTCTTTTCCAAAACTAATTGGAGGTTAACTACACAGCAAATCAAATCCTGATTTTTTTGACAGTACATTTGATAAGGATATTTTTAATGAAGGTATTTTAGAGCCATGACCATGAGTCTGACAGATCTGGATGGCAGCTGCAAAATGATTGAGGCTGGTCAGGTGATGGGAAAACGTGTGAATATGCTGCCTCCATTTTGCAGGAGTTAGGTCAGAATTAGTCTTAATAATGAATGTCCTGGAGTGTAATTTCAAATGTAATAGATGATGTGTGAAAAAAGAAAAAAGAAAATACTGCTGCTTCTTTTTTAAAGCTCTTTTTAAAAAATGGAACATCTATGAAACAAAAGAATTGTCCATTATTACATAATTTAATTTTTTCAACAATATATTCTATTATCTGTACTCAATATCTGGAAACTCAGAAAATTTAAAATCTTTACCTACTTTAATTTCATAGGATTACTCTAATTCACCATGTTCTAATCACCCTGACTCCTACTCTCAGTTTCCCAAATACGTCATGCACTCTCTCATAGGCTATGTAGTTTCTTTCACATGGCTCTCCCTTACCTTGGTCAGTGGAACACCTGATTCACTCCAAAACTTCAGGTCTCACCAGCTCTCATCTGCTCAGAGAAGCCTCCCTTGATGGTGCTATTGGAATGGCCCACTAGCCCACTCTGTTGCTCCCTAGTATCCCAGTAGACACTGCCTTCTGAGCTATCTCTTATTGGCTTAATTGCTTGTCCCCACCCACACCCCAATTCTTTTGTTCAAGTCCTAACCATTAATACCTCCAAATGTGACTGTACTTGGAACTAGGTCTTTTGAAGAGTTAGTTAATGTAAAATTAGGTCAAATGGGTGGGCTTTAAACCAATATAACTGGTTAGGAAGAGTTAGGACACAGACACACCCAGAGGAAAGGCCATATGAAAAGATAAAGAGAAGATGGACATCCACAGTCAAGGAGAGAAGCTCTCAGGGGAAAACAAAAAACAACCCTGCTGACCCCTTCATCTTGGACTTCTAGATGAGGAAATAAATACCTTTTTTCTTTTTTAAGTCATCCAGACTTTGGTACTTTGTTAATACAGTCTCAGCAAACTTACAAACTGTAATTTGTCATTTATTTATTTTCTATTATTTCACATCTAGAAAACTGAATCATAAAGTGAAGGAACTTTGTCTCTTTTCCAATGATAGTCTCAGTAGCTCACACAGTGGCTGCTATTTACTGAGTTCTTAATAAATTATGTCTGGAAGAAGAAATGACAGTAAATAGCAAAGCCATACCTACATTTTGCCTAATTCTACATATCGTTATTTTTTTTTCTAGTTGTCTTTCCATGATTTGTATGCCTTCTACAAATCATGCTATACCGAGAAAAGGAATCTTGGAGTCAAGAAAAGAATTCTGACTTCCAGTTATCTAAATAGACACACTTCAGTACAAGAATTCAGGATTCAGGATGTGGACAATTTATCCAATACTTGGGAAACAAGAAAGGAGCCAGTCTTCTTATTTGTGTAGTCTACATGGAAAAAGACACAATGTTAAACACCACCATAGTGTCAGGTTTAGTCTAAAAAAGCATGCCACTGAATTATCTGGAACAATTTCTTTTTTCTTTTTTTTTTGTGTGTGTGTATGGTTCTGGGAATTGAACTCAAGACCTTGTGCATGCAAGACAAGCACTCTACCAATATATATATATATATATCTCCCCAGCCCATATCTGTAACAATTTCTATGTTCCTAAACATAGTCACTATGATAATAAGAACTCAGATAATACCATTGGAGAAGAGCATAAGTGGATTCAGTGAAGAAGAATTGGGAAACAGATATAAGGAAGGGGAGTATAAGATAGTGCCTGAAATAGTTAGTTCAGACATCATTTCACCCAGTCTTCCATAACTTCACAGATTAGTTGCTTACAAATATTTCTGTGAATATTTTTTTTATTTTTTGTTTTTAGACATATATGACAATACAATGTATTTTGACATATTATACATTCATAGAATACAACCAATTCCAATAGGATCTCATTTTTGTGGTTATACATAAAGTGGAGTTAACACGAGTCATATATTCATTTATGAGCAAAAGAAAGTTATATATGATTCATTCTACTGTCTTTTCCTATTCCCATTCCTCTCCCTTCCCTTCATTTCCCTTTGTCTCTGCATATTTTTATTATACCAACTACATGATTGCAATGATATTATATGTTATGCATATTTCTACCACCAGGTTGTATTGTGTAGTTATCATGTCTTGTTTATGTTTGTTTCTGGATCACTTACCACGGTGTTTATCATACATTTGTTTTCGTAAAGTGTTCAGTATAATCTGAAATCAATAGGACAGATATTCAGTATGCCTATAAGATGTCAAAAATTAGCCAAAATTTCATAAATCACTATCCACTCAGTTCTTATTCCTTACAAGACACTTTTTTACGAAAAGAGGGAAATTTTAGTTATGAACTCTTGCACCTTGTCTGTTTGAAAGTAAATCATACTCTACATTAATGTGCTTCATTCCCATTCAACGATCACCTGAATCCCTTAACCATGATTGAGAACATGTTTATGCTCAAGTTTCTCATTACTTTCTTTAAAAATAATATCAGATTATAGAAAAGTATCTCAGATTAATACTTTCCTCAGAAATCAGTTAAGAGTTCAGCTTCATACAAAATAGCCTAAAAGTCCTGGTCAGAGAGTATGGATTTCCTATTCACTTGGGTTCTCCTTGTCACTCTGGGACTCTTTTTTAATTTCAATAAGGTTTAGAAACAAATGCTTGATGCTGTCACTGTCAGGACTATTGAAGAAATCCATGCAAGAACTGGGTCAAAATGTAGGAATTTAAGTATACAGAAGTTCACTAACATCTCTTTAGTGATCCTATTGCTGGGGATGGTTTGACCAATCAGGATTCCTCCTAAAGTCTCTGTATGTTCTAAATCTGGGCAAAGGGTCGAAATATATCTCCACCAGGAAATGACATGTTGGTATAAGAAACCATTTTTTGTGTACCAAATATTCAATTATCTGAATTAGAAAGGACTTTATCCTCTCAATATGATATGTACAAACAAGTGAAGATAAGTAGAACCTGGTGAGCTCAAATTGCAGTGAGAGAAAATAAATCTTGTAGGAAAATTATTCAAGCTAAAGTAAGCCGAAAGACTCAAAACTTTGGGATGTGATATAGAAAGCAACCTAGAGATCAGACCCCTGACCCACACCATCTTCTAGCCATTCTCTACCTCATTAAACCATTTCATTTCCTTCCTAACACGCTAATATTTGAATTGTTTATATATGCTTTCCTATTTATTGTCTGTCTTCACACTTTCTCCATAAGAATAGGGATGTTTATCTTTCAGTGAATACTCAGGGTACCTTCCAAAAAATGGTTTAGGACCAAATGGTATTAACATCTATCATATAGTAATTGTTCACAAACTTTTCTGAATAAAGGAATTAATCGACTCATAATCTCTTTCCTGTTCTTCTAGTTTTTAAACAATGCAAATTCTGATGGTATATGTGCTGTGATTATTATTTTTCTTAATGGACAAATTAAAGTGTGTATGTTCATCTTATGTTTTGAAATATACATTGTGAAATAACTACATTGAACTTGTTACATATCATAGCATACTTATTTTTGTTCTGAGAACACCTGAAAATGTACTCTGTACTCTTTCAGCAATTTTTAATAATGCACTTCATTGTTCTAACTATAGTCACCGTGTTGTACAATAGAACACTTGAATTTGTTAGTAATGTCTAACTGAAATTTTCTAACATTTGTTCAACATATTCCCTCCCCATCTTCTTCAGTCAGCCCCTAGTAAACACTGTTCTACAGTCTGATCCTATAATTTTTTCTTTTTAGATTTCACATGTGGGTGAGAAGGTGTCAAATTTGTCTTTCTAAGCCTGGTTTATTTCAGTTATACATAATGTCCTCCAAGTTCATCCAGGTTATCACAAATAACAAGGTTTCCTTTATTAAAATATGAATAGTATTCCACTGTACATTTCTTGAGACAATTCAGTTGATAGTTTATGTGAGTAGCACTTTGGCAAAGTTTGAACGCTGTCCAAAGAATAATTGGAATTGTTTTGGTTTGAATCTTTGAAAAATAAGCAAGCATATATAGAAGCAATGACTGTAACAGATAGGTTCAAAGTCTCTAATGTTGGGCTTTTCATACTGTTAGTCTGATTAGTGGTTGGACTTTAATTCTGTCATCTCCAGGCTGCCATGAACTATTTTCTCTCTGCAAGCAGCAAAGAATTTGTATTTACTGACCATCAAGCACTTTAACTTTGGTAACATATGTAAAATGCCTAATATGCTTTCATGTATTCTGGCACTATTATTGCTAATATTCTTATTTATTCCTAGATTTTTTTTCACTTTACAGAAATGTCTATAGAGTGTGGTCATTCAAATGGCCTTTTGTAAGTATCTGATTATATGGTATGTGTATTAAAGCATGCTTTTTCTCTTTATAGAAGATATAAAAATACATAAAAGGAAGCATGGTATAGGTAATGATATACCAGCATTCACATATGCAATGTAAGACCATTATTTATAGGTTTTAGAGAAAGAAATAATGGACTCCACTTTGTCCCAGCTCATTTATTCTGAGGCCACTTATGTCAAAACTTGTTAGGCGCTCTTAGGTGTACCAGGAGACCATCCAGTCTTCAATCTGTATTTTGAACTGTAAGAGCAGAGAGAGGTTATCTTCCAAAATGCACCAATATTGCCCATATGGTGGTAGAGAAAGCTCTATTCTCCCTGAACACCATTTGTATAAAGATTATTCTTGGTTCCTATCTTCATTTATTCATGTAACAAGTATTTATTATGTACCCACTATGTCTGGCACCACCAACATTGTCACAGATTCATCAATGTACAAAGAGCTGTGTCTTCTCATACTTTACTTGAACAGATAAACAAATAATTGAAAAATGAGCTTAATAAACAAGAAAAGCATATTGTGTGTTAAAACATCAAAATATTCTTAAAATAATTCCATCAGAAAAAGAGAGTTCAGAAGTGCTAAAGACAGAGACTTGGCAGATTGATATTTAGGAGGTCATCAGTCTGTGCCAAAAAGTAGCAGAGTTTTGACAAAAAACAAAACAAACAAACAAATAAACAAAACTGAAAGCAGTGAGAATTAATAAAGAAGATACACCGTGAAAAGAAAATTCTAGACAGATAAAAGAGCTAGATCAAAATATTTCGAGTAGGTGTTTGCCTGCCATGCTCCAGGAATAAAAAATTTTTGTGAAAACCAAATAAAATCATGTCCATCTGAGCAATTTGTAAGCTATAAGTGTCAGAGGTTGTAGGAAAGGAAGAAACATGACAAAGGCTGTGGCGTCCTGAATTTGATCTTGAAGTAGAAAAAAACTGGTAGAATACAAATAAAATCTATAATTTAATAAATGTACTAGATCTATATTATTATTATTAGTAGTAGTAGTAGTAGTAGTAGTACCATGGGTATGTAAAATGTCAGATAATATTAGGGAAAGCAGGGTGAAAGGCCTGCAGGAATCCTCTTTTCTGTCTTTAAAGATCTTTTTAAAGAAAGTATGTGGCAGATCATTGTTTCATGACTTATACTTTCCTTGAATCCCAAGATTGTTATTTATTTTTAATTTTTAAAGAAAATTATATATAAATAAGGTTATATAAAGAGTTATAGACGTATACAAAAAAGCATAATATTTTCTATGAAATACAATTTTCATTTAATACATTTAAATGGAATACTTCCAAGCACTGCTAAAGGAGGAAAAACACAAATTACCGCCCAAAAGCACAGATAATGCTTAACTGAAAAATGTAAGATAGCAAAATGTTATCCTATGTTAAGAAATAAAATCTTCCTAACATGACTTAATATGGAGGCTTGCATACAATTGACAAAGACGTATGATTGTTTACTTAATATAAAATCATAGCCTATTCATATCAGTCATTAAAACCAACATGTACTTCTGATGAAAAGAATACTTTCCTACATAAAGACATACCCAACTACATTTCTAACAGGGCCTGGCATCATCTTCTTTCTGTTTGCCAAACCTCCCCCTTGCCAAGAACCCTTCACTTGTAAATTAAAGTTGGCAATGTCTATCCTTGACCATGAGAAAATATTAAAAGAATGAAGGATATAATCTTTGAAAAATTCTCTGGGATCTTGGAGGAAGGTGGCGCTATCAATACAATGTATGAAAAATGAAAGTTTGTCTATCTGTAATTTTTTATAGCCTATGATGAGTATAATGACTAATTTATGCTTTTGTCCCTAGGCTCAGTGTGACCAACTGCATCTAACAAAACAATTGGCATACCTCCAATCAATATATCTTACTCTCCAATAGTACATCACTTCTTGGCAGCAAATTGCCAAGAAAATCAGAAGTAACGGGTGGCCAGCAGGAAGACATAAGCACTACCTCATTGTCAGGATGTTCCAAGTCAGGAACAGCAGGGCCAAATTTGAACCAGGATTCTATCTCTAGTTTTATCATACTTTTTTGATTTATGCCAGCATAAAATAATTGAACATAAGAGGCAAAGACTAAAGGTAAGCATATTCCAGTGTGAGACAGTCAGGCTATGAAGGAGGAACAGTTCATAGGGTCTGCTTCTTGAAATAGCCCATTGGAGAAAGAGGAAATAATTTTATTAAAAAAATAATAAAATTTAAACTATCAGCTGAGCTTTCAAATAGAAGATTTTCATAAGCAATATTGACATGCACAAGCATCTACATGCAGAGAACGAATAGAGCTATTGGAATTTGAGAAGGATTATCTTCTTTTCAAGAAATGGAAAAAAAGAATGGAAAACAGAAAGTATGCAGAATAAAAGAAGGGAAAACAGACATCATAGCTCTCCATAATCCTCATTCAGACTTGAAATTCAGAGCACAATGTGAATAGAGAATGCAACGCAGGAGTTCCTGATGACTTGAAATGGTTTTGTCGGGGATATCAATATGATATTTCAAAAATGTGGTATTTATTGTCATTTGAAATTGGATCCATATAATTACTTGTGGTGTTTCTAACTGGAAATATCACAAAGAATAGAGGAAAAAGGTTCTACCACATTCTCAAATGAGAATTCTCTCTGAAAGCCTGCTTCCAGTAGTACATCCTATTGACTCATTTATGGGCACTCAGCGAGGAGTTTGTGGCTGGCTGTGGAGTGGAGAAGAGAGGTACCAACATCCAACTCAACAGCTGCAGTCACTGCTTGAACAGGGAAAATTTCTTCTGCAGATTCCACAACTGTAAATCTGGCCCACTAAGGTCATACTTCAGCTTTACTTCTGCTCTATGGAAACACAGGTTCTCACCAGTGTGTGTGATATATTTGGGGCTTGAATTTGCATGAAGCAAGATAATTTTATTATTGATCGATCCTAGCGACTAATATTTTTAGTAAGAAAAAAGGAAAGTGGAAGGGATAGTTGGTCTGGAGGCAGGGAGAAAGAGAGTAGGGGGTAAAAGGAAGGGAAAGGTGGAAGGGGAAAATGAAATGGAAGGAGAGGAGAAACAGAAGAAGAAAAAGAGGGAAAGAAAACATGGATTTATAGAGGAAGTGATTTATAGGAATTCTGTCATCTGTAGGCTGATTAGAGTCAACCATCAAAACAACAAGTATTCTTTCCACAGTCTCCTACTTTGTTTCAATACAAACATTAATAGCAACAAAATACAAAAACATATTTGAAGTCAAAATCAGGGTTCACTTGCCTTTTCAGTTGCATTGGTTTATAGAATAGGTTATTCTCTTGATGAGTCATATTTATTCAGAGGACATTATCATATAATTTATTTACAGGTGGAGGTAAGGAGAGTATCTCAATTTAATTAAAAAAATTAGAAAGTGAATCAGACTATAAATCATTTGTTTTTAGTGTTATTTATACATTGATTTTTTTTTTAAAATCCACAGTTAAAGAGTTTTCGAAATATTAACTCTCAACCTCATTCTTGCAATATCAACTAATTCTGTTTGTTCAAGATAAGGATACTTAAATTATCCAAATCATTCCATTCTGCTGTGTTACGGAATTGATCAAAAAGAGCTAACCAGCTGATTGTCTATTATTTGTAAAATTGTTGGCTTTTAATCAGCACCAAAACAAATAGGACATGTCTTTTGAAAACAAAAACATATAAGCAATTATTATGCCCCATTTTTTTCTACTCCCATACTTATATCATAGTGAATCACAAACTCATTAGAGAGCAATATGATATAATGGAAAGACCAAGAGGTTTAAAGGCAAAAGGCCTTTATTTGAATCCTGGTTCTGAAATTTTCTAGATTGGTAACCCCAGGCAAAGAATTTAATCCAGCTCAACGTGTTTCTTACAGTGTGTATCTCTTGTAAGGATGAGATGGGGAGGTGTCTGTGAGCATTATTTCATCATATAGTAGGCTTGCAAAGGTCAAAAGGCTTCTTCTGAGTTGCTACAACCAGGAAGATCAGATGACAGCATCATAGTAGAATCCCAGGGTGCCACATGGAGGAGGAATCAGTTTTCAACAGAAGCCTCAAAAGGAAAGTTACTTTTCAGCCCCAAAGAGTACAAAATGATCCCCCCATGTCTCAGTGTGGTAGATAGAACTCTATGGAAGAGAGATAGAACAGACATAAACAGGGCACCAAGACTAGAGAAGAAAACAAGATACCACCCCCCAAGTAGTAAATGAGTACTGCAGACCTCAACCACACACAGGAGAAAGAGTGAATTCCCATAGAGTTTGCCCAACAAGAGAAGGGAGCTGGAAGGAAACTGTGAACAATGGCAATAAGCAAATGCCACACTTTTTACAAGCATTAAGGACCGTACATAATAAAAAGAATCTACATACATGCAATAATAACATGATCACAGTAGTAAGAATTGGTTGAATTTGAAAGAAAAGAGTTCATACAATATCAGATACAAAAATACTAAAAATAATTTCCCTTGTTTATGTGCATGTTTGTGTGCATGTGTATATACATACTATATATATGAATTAAATATATATTGTGAATATTACATTTACAGAACATATGTGTGTGTGTGTGTGTGTGTGTATATATAGTAAATTATGTATGTATATCTATGTAATAGATTATACCCAAACTCATTTCAGAATTTAAATGTATCTACTTCTTCCCTGGCACCCCCACCAAGTTCTGACTTACTTAAAGAATTCTTTGGATTTTGATTGACATGTTGTTGTCCTTGAAAGGAAAGATCCCACCTTAGAATTTCAGTTGAAACACAGGAGCCTCTGCTGCACAGATGCAGCCTCCTTAGTGAACATTCATTGTTTCAGTTTGGGTATGCTCCACATGAGAGAAAGCTTTTAGGAAATTTAGAAGCCTGCTTGAAGATTTCACTATTCCAAAACTAACTCAGCTACTAAAACATCCTTGACCATGTTGGGAAAAGTATAAACGGCAGCCATACTCCAGAGAAAAAAAAACCCCAACATGGCGCCTAAGCACCTCTTCTTCCTACCTTCTTCTTTTCTGCAGTGGCGCGAAAAGTTCCCGCCCCTGTGAACTCTCCCTCCGGCGCCAATTTCAAACCTCGCTGGCGGGGAACCTTAGCCCCAATGAGAACTAATTCCTGGGCTCCGGAGCTGATATCTGAAAGAACTTGCCAATAAACGGGTTGCCTGCCATTTATCTAAACCCTACCATCTCCCCCTTAGTTCTATATAAGCACACTGCTTTTTGCAATAAAATTGGAATTCTCCCGGCGAAGTGTCTTTGCGTGGGGAATTCTTTCAGACCAAAGAACAGTCCTTCTCTCAGAATATCTTTGAGCAACACTTCTGAAAGAGATGCCCGTGGAAGAAAAATCAAATTTCACTAATTCTACCTTTGAAGTCAGTTAGCTTAAACATATGAACTTGACAATCAGCAGAATAGACATCACAATAAAAAAATATTTACATTTAACTTGAGAAAATGAAAAGCATCCCTCTGTAAACATAAGGAATGATCATTAAAACATGATATAAAATTTAATGTATTTTCACTGACTTATCAGTGCCTTGATCATTGCTGTCATTAAGTTATAACAATAAAGAAGAAAAAGATCTATGCTGTGTTTTGAGTCTGAATTTGGTAGGCTCTGGCATCTGGGAAGTAAGAACAATAATACATCTATACCATTTCTTTACACTCTACATTAAATTGAAAAGCCTTGCATGCTGGAAAGGTATAAACAAAAGTTTAAAAATTGCAATTAAAAAAAAAATTTTAGTGCTCTCCCATTAGCTTTCATCCTTCATTGCGATCATGGAGATGTATTTGCACATGGGAACTATGAGCCCATTTACCTTTTGCAGCATAAGGAGGTATCTTAAGAAATACCCTGTAATGTAGTTTTTCAGGTATAGTTTTGTAGTTGGGTATTTTTATATACAGCATTTTTAAATAACAAATTCATATAGAAGTTATTCAGAAGGCTGTATGAGACAAATTCTTTTATAAGAAATGTTCCATGACAATAACTCCCAAGACCTACTTGGCTGGAATAGTAGTAGTGATAGCATTCCTTACACAAAGGAAGTTAAGAAAGCTCCTCTTCTGTATCCAATGAGGTTCTGTTAGTTGTGTTTTATCAACAGTGAGCTGTGGAGAATTTAGTTCACAGTATAAGATAAATTACAAATTATTATTTATGACATATGTCTACATAAATGGTACATAAAAAATAATTGTATATGATTCTGGTGCTCCTGATGCTCCAAGCTTCTTATTACTGAGGAGTGATGACATCTGATGCAGAAATGTCCAATGTTCTCTTTCTGTTCCTGGTCTGAATTACCTTCTTAGTTCACATTGTCGATCATTGTTGGTTTTCTTCTGTTTTATAATGATATGGTGGTTTTTCAGAATCGCCACTGATAAATTACTTACAAAGTACACATATTCACTCTGTCTTCAAATGGTCATGATTTCATTAACAGAGAGTAAGAAGACATTTTTATTGGTGTATGTTAATTACACACAATGATGAATTTCATTGTAGCATATGAACCCACATTTGTCTTTACAACATGTCATCTCGTGATTCTCTGTGTTCTCTAACAAGTACACTCCAGTGAAATAATCTGAGCTGAAATTTAGCTTAGTTCAATTTTCACTCCTCAATACCTCCCATATTTTTCTTTCCTACCTTCTGATCCCTTTCTTCTAACCCACTGGTTTTCATTCAACTTTATGATGTCATTTTTCCCCTTTCCTTATTTCCCACTAGCTTCTAAATTTAAGAGACAACATATAGTACTTGCCTTTCGGGCTGTGGCTTATTTCTCTTATCATCATGTACTCCACTTCCATCCATTTTTCTGCAAAGGACATAATTTCATTCTTCTTTATGGCTGAATAAAACTCCATTGGGTATATATATCACATTTTCTTTTAATCTATTCATCTGTTGATAGATGCCTGTTATGGTCTGTAAACAAGTCAGGATGGTGACTGGCAAATGTTAGAGTCTGTAAACAAATCTGGATGGCGCCTGGCATTTTGCCAGAGGGAGTGATTCATGAAGTAACGCCAGCGAGTCATTAAGTGTGGAGATTCCTTATTGGTTGACTACTGTATCGAGTTTATGTTAATTAGATAAGCTGTGTGGAATGTATATATACCACTCCTGTCCTACAATAAAGGGCTCCCACTCCTGCTGTATCAATCTACACAAGTTGTTCATCACCCCCCAGTTATTTTGCTGTAGCTGGACTGCGGCAGATGGTGGCCCGTTATGGGGAGCCCCAGGACACTCAGGGGTAAGTGACGAAAAAAAAAAGCTGCCCGTCCATAGATAGGACGGGAGCAAATCTGCTCGTCCCTAGACAGATAGGGTGAGAGGAAAAATGGCCATTTCGAGAAAATGGAGAAGATTGATACAGTATGTCTGTGTCTTGTTTTGTCTCAGTGTATTGTATTGTCTTTGTGATGAAAATATGGAAGGGGTGAGAAGTAAATTACTAAGGGAAGGAGGCACCCCAGTGGAACCAAGAATAGTTAGGGCATGTGTTGATAAGAGCCCAGGAACTCTAGTCAGAAAGAAGAAAGTTTAGGGTGCAGAGGCTGCCACGTGCACCAGCCAGTCATGGCACAGCAAGGACCTTCCAAGCGGTGGCAGCTGGTTCTTCCACTGCTGTGAGCCCAAATCCAGACCTGTCTCGCGGGCTCTTGCTCCCTGTGCCCGGAAGCAGTTTGAGTCCGGGACTCTCCCCAGGGCCATCTGGGGCTGCCCCAGACGCTGCAGGGGAAGAGGGCCTGCATCCCTGAAGTTTGATGTTTCCAAGGCCAGTAGCTACAATGGTTCTCCCACACCTGGAGGCTGATGAATAATGAGCACTATTAAGGCCTATTTCAAATGTAAAAAACCTTGAGATAATGTACTAAATTGTTCAGAAGGTTGTTTTCTTAGTGGAATACTACAGGATTTTCTTTAGCCATCCAGAGTTCTTGCCTTGTCCCAGTGCTGGTGAAGAGGAAGGTGGAAGAATTTCCAGTGTTGCTGAGAACCAGATCAAGCTAGCTGCCTGCAGAACTTACCTAGACTGTGATTTAAGCTAGCTGCCTGCAGAACTTACCTGGACTGTGATTTACCTGGACTGTGAGTTAATCTATTGAGACACTGCTTTACCTGGACTGAGACAACAAACTGTAATCTACAACAAATTGTAACTTGGTATCTTTGCTAACAGTGTCATTGCTGGTATAATTTTTCCAAAGTCTTCTTACTTGGAGCCATCAATTGGCTTTGTATCATGACATTTTGTATTCTCCCCTTCTGCTTGTAGCAGATTATTTATGGTGTTTGTGTAAAAACCACTATAGTCGTTATTTAAATTAAACAAAAGGGGAAATGTTAAGGTCTCTAAATAAGTCAGGATGGAGCCTGGCAAATGTTAGAGTCTGTAAACAAGTCTGGATGGGGCCTGGCATTTTGCCAGAGGGAGTGGTTTGTGAAGTAACACCAGCAAGCCATTAAGTGTGGAGATTCCTTATTGGTTGACTACTGTATCGAATTTATGTTAATTAGATAAGCTGTGTGGAATGTATAAGTACCCCTCCTGTCCTACAATAAACGGCTCCCACTCCTGCTATATCAATCTACACAAGTTGCTCATCACCCCCTGGTTATTTTGCTCCAGCCAGACTACGGCAGATGCCTATGCTGATTTTATAACTGGGCTATTGTGAATTATGCTGCAATAAATATGGGTGAGCATGCACCTTTAAAGTATGATGATTTTAATTCTTTCGGATAAATACCAAGGAGTGATATTGCTGGATCTTCTGGTAGTTTTATTTTAATTTTTTGAGAAAACTCCATACTAGTTTCTATAATGGCTATATTAGTTTACATTCTCACCAACAGTGTGTAAGAGTTTCTTTTTCCCCAGAGGTTTACCAGCAGTCATTGTACCTGGCTCATTATTATTTATATTCTTGATGATGCAATGTATAGAGATGGAATTATTGTGGAGTTTTGACTTGCATTTACCTGATTGCTAAAGGTGTTGTTGAATGCCTTTTTGTGTAAGTGTTGACCATTTGTACTTCTTCTTTTGAGAAATATATTTTAAGCTCATTTGACTATTTATTGAATGTACTAACTATTCTTTTAACAGTAAGGGTTTTTTTGTTTTGTTTTGTTTTGTTTTGTTTTTAGTTCTTTATATACTCCAGATACTAATCCTCTGTCAGAAGAATAGCTGGCAAAGATTTTCTCTATTTCTATAGGATCTCACTTTATGTTGTTTCTTTCCTTTATTGTGCAGAAAAATGACATTTTTTTTTAACCTCAAGTACTATTTGCATTTTTACTTCAACTATTCTTGTTTTTCTTCCCCCTATTTCTACTCAGAATTGATATTCCATCAATCTGCACAAATTAAAGTTTTCTACAAATGTAATTTCCATGGAACTTCCCTCTAATGTAAGTGTTCAGACTTTTGAGTGGTTTAAAAGAGAAATTTTCTTGTCTAAACACTTCCTGGAGAATGTTCTTCTATGAATACAAATGCTTAACACTTATCCCATGCTTACAATGTAAAATAACCTAGACAAGTGTCTACTACTACGTGCAGAGGCTGATTAACTGAAATAGGACTAATTCTTTTCCAGGAAGCATTCTTTGACAAACTTCCAGAACCTATCCTATCGGGTAACATACCAGTAGAATGATCACCTTTCTCAAAAAGAGAATGTTTTGAAAGCTTTATTTTAGATCTCATAATAGCCTTATGAAGGAAAAACATTCTTTTTCACAGTTTGAAAAACCTATCCTTGAAAAGGTTGACTGACTTGTATTAACCACACCATGTAACCAAGCAACACTGGAAAAAGTTTGAACCCAGGTTCTCTGACTCTAAAATCCCCACTATGAACCCACATTTGTCTTTAAAACATGTCATCTCGTGATTCCCTATGTTCTCTAACAAGTGCCCTCCAGTGAAATCATCTGCTTCTGGAGCTGAAATTTAGCTTAGCCAGCTGATCCAGGGATTTGCTCTTTAATTGTACTTGCCCACAACATTTACACAGATCTGATAAAGATATTGATCACTTAAGGCCCATGAATATCCAACTCCACTTCATGAGACACAAAGTGTAGCATTTCTCTTTTATTTCTGCCTTACAGAGAAGACTAAGTTGATATTAAAAGGTTGTGGTAGCATGAAACCTGCTTTCAGACAATCAGCTTAAGTCATTGGCTCTTCAGTGTTATCCTATTTATACCAGTTCATTATATTGTACTTAATATGAAATTACAATGACTCACTCGTAAGTGCAGCTTTCTTAGACTTAATTAGACACTGAAGAATTATTAAACATTTGACAGCATATTGTACATTTGATCTCAGTATTGAATTCTCATTGATATTAATGTACACACAATGTAATATAACATGTTCCTCTGACTGTGGGCTTATGCAATTTTTCACAATTTAACAGCTTTTGGATGCCCGATTCTCTGGGATGTTTGGCACATAAACATTTTCTAGTGAGATGTTGTTTTGTAATTAAAGATAAGACTGTTTATCAGGTTTTAAAAAAAGTCAAGACAATCTCAATTAGGGAAAAGCCATTGGAGTTCTGAAAGGTAACTGTGACTACACAAAATACTTCAGGTATGCTACTTACCTGTAAAAATGAATGCATTAATTAAGATGGTTTCCTATCTCATTTTAGCTCTAAAGTACAATGATTTAACAAATTTTTTGGTTTGGTAGAATCCATCATAGAAAGAACCATGTTATTTAATCAGAGAGATGATTTAACCAAATTCAAGTACCCCATAGCTCTTATCAATTTCTGTTGTTAATAGGCAGAGAATAGGAATTTTACTTGGATTAGTCTTATATTTCTCTCTTAGTTATTAAAATGTTGAAAATATTTATCTTGTTTTAAAGGCACAATTGAGTAGGAAATTGGATAAAATGGAATCAGTTGGCAATTTAAGTAAATAAAATATGGATCCTAGTATTAAGTTAACAATAAATAAATAATTGATTATCACCAAAAATATATTAAAAACCTATGTAACTGGCATAGGAACATTAAATACTTAGCGTAGCTCCTGTACAATTCCAGCAGCACCACCAGCAGGGCATATTGCCCTATTTAATGGATCTTCCAGTTTTAACATGTTTTTTAAGCTTCTTGGATTTATTAGATCTTGAAAAAATGATTATTAGTAGAAGAAAAATAAATGTTAACTTTTTAAAAATCTAATATTCAGTTATATACAAATGTGGTTTAATAAAATTTTTTATTACAATTTCATCACCTGAATGGAAATTATAGTGTTAGTGTGTTCAAGAGATGGTTCTATCTGCATGCACAGTGAGGGAGAGTTGGCATAATGGCCTATAAGGCATATAAAATTTATTCTGTGAAGGAAATAAAGGTCCTTTAAAGGTCTTCCTCCACTTGTGGAATGATTTTCTTAACATGTGTGAATTCTGAGTGTAACTTTTTCTTTTTTTTCTCTTTTCCTGCTGAAATGCAGTTTGTTTCTAAAAAGAGAAGAGCTAAAGAATTTCAATACTGTATAGTAGGGAATTTTTTAATTAAAGAAAAATTACATCTGGCACATGAAAATAATACTCTGTTTATTATACAGAAAATTGTTTAGGACAAATCAGATCAATAGATCTGTTCATGGGAGGAAGGAAATATGAACTTTGAAATTTGACTATCAGGAATCAAGCTACATTTTAGAATTGAAAACAAAGAAGAGGAGAGGGCAAAACACTAATTTCTTTCCCTCTCTAAAATATACATAAGGGAAAGTTGAGAAGGTATATATAAAATATATTTTCTCTCATTAAAGAATTTTAATTTACAGGAGTACTTATAAACTATTTCAAAACTTGATTGACAAATTAATTTTCTTATGCTTGACATCAACCAATATGAAGATTACTCAATAAACTACAATTATTCTTTGCAACTATATAAACATTGGTATTATCATTATTATAATCACTACTATGCACACTTGTAGAGTTAAAGCAGTTGAGGTAAATAGAAGTTGAATACTTGCTTAACAAACCCTATTGAATTCCTAATGCATGCCAACTGTTTCAGTGAGCCCTGGGAAGGAAGTTAAACTGCCTTGCCCTCAAGAAGGAAATACTGAGGCAAAAAAAGGGCAAAAGAAGAAAAAGGTATTATTATAACAATACTTGGCTATATATAAAATAATTCTATCATCCTAATAGTAGTCATAAGATAATCATAATTTCAAACATTTTAATTATTAAATAATAATTTTCACATATTTCAATATAAGCATAGTGTGTACAAAATTGTCTGTTTTATTCACAGCTTTACTCATATTAGGTCGCCAGTGCATACTAGACCCTCAAAAATATTTTGTTCAATGAATTTATTGTTGAATAAAATCATTACTGTTTCCTATTTTCCTCTCCTGCCCTAAATATATCTACTATGCTTAACATGGCCTTTTGTTTATCATATGTACATAATAAAAAGTTAAGCAAATGAGAGATAAACATACTATGGCTCTTTGAAGTGAATATTTTACTGCCTATTTAGAAACATCACTTTGATTGACAAACTTATGTATGAAAGTTATCCTTTTTTTAGCTTCATCAAACTTGATTATTTTGCATCACTGTAATCAAACAAAAATATTTTCTCTAACACAAAGTATCTCATTTTTTTCTGTCTCAATATTTTGTCTTATGATTCATAGCTATTTTACTTATCTACAATATTGTAGCTGATGTTTGCCTTATGTTTTTTCCTTATCATATTTGGCAGTCATATATATATATATATATATATATATATATATATATATATATATATATATAATGCATATATATATAATGCATATATATATATATTTGTTCCTTAACATAAGAACTAATGGAAAGGAATAACAACAAGAAATCAACAGAAGAAATATACTTCAGAGAAATACAGTGACACTTTCAGAAGGTGCAGATAGACATTTACATAATCTTTCAAAATCAGGTAATACAATCAGAAAATGATTTGAGTTTCCAATTATTTATAATCAAAGCTCAGATAAAATACTTCAGTTAAAGAAGTTAAATGATGGAAAATCTAAGTAACTTTTCCATGATAATATAGCTGGGAATAAAACAGATTGCTGCTTTCTAAATTTCATAGTATAGCTATTTAAACTTTTTGGGTTCTTAGGACTCTTTCAGAAGATAAAGACAAAAGCTAGCATCTGAAAACAAACTTTTTTGTTGTTCTTGTATGTTTGTTTTTTCATTATTTGAAATCTAAGCTTTCCTTTACCTTCCTTTGAACTATTGAATATGGTGAATCAATCAAAGGAACAGTATTTGCCTTGTCCTCAAACAATGTTGCTACTAATTTCCCTATTTGTTTTCTTGCATATACAATTATGCATTCTATTGGATAATATGCTGAAAATTGGAAGCAATTATCTATATCTACATCTAAATGTATACATCCACTGCATTCTTTCAAATTTCTTATTTCCTAAATATTTCTTATTTCCTTTTGCTAAATCTTGATATTTTTAAACTCTGTTTTTTTTACTAACATGACATTCAAAAATGTCTATTGGTGTTTAAATTTACATTTTTCTGATTATGATTATGGTTAAATAATTTTTAAGGATTTTTTTTAAGATGAACACAATATCTTTCATTATTTGTTTTTATGTAGTGCTGATGATTGAACCTAGTGCCTCACATGTGTGAGGCAAGCGCTCTACCGCTGAGCTATAACCTCAGCCCCATAGTTAAATAATTTTTAATATTTATCAGTCAGATATGTTCTTTCTTCCAGTACTACTTTAGTCATATCCATTCTCTTAACTATTTCTTGCTTTCTGGTCATTAATAGGAGTTCTTTAGATAGGTTGAATGTTTATTGCTTATTCCATTTACTTCAAATATTTGTGCATTCTATTAATTATATGAATATTTAAAAAATATTTTTCTTTATGTTTTCTTGTGCATAGAAGACCTATCTCTATCACATTCAAAACATAGTCTCCAATATTATTACCTAGGAATTTATATATTTTTTAGAAGGTCTTTGTGCATTTTATATGTGCTTTATTAAGAATTTAAAAGTTCACATATTTCCATGGGGTGAACAAATTTTCCAATATCATTTAAGCCTTTTACCCACTCATTGACAGACCAGTCTTTAAAACTACTAAATTTTCCTAAGCACATAGAATTAACTTCTTTATATTCCCCATTCAAATATTATCATTTATTTTAGATTATTACGTATATAAATATGGGTTTCATTTATTACTCTGTTCATTAATGTTATTTACATCCTTATTCTACTCCCTGCAACTATATTTCTTTTGACAGAGTATGCTATGAGAAATCTGTATTGGTTCTGAGTTTCTGTATTGCTGGAAATATTGTATTCAATCTCAATTGAATAGTCACTGGCAGGGTTATAACAATAGTGAAATTACCCCCAACTCATCCTGCTCATCCTTCTTGAGTTCAGTGTTGTTGCTAAATCTATTGGCAGTTTGATACTCACATGCTTGCGGATAATATGTACATCTTTTCCTTCTTTCATTTTGACGGAATTTTAAGTTTTTCCCTTTGGTTTTCTTTTTTCTATTATTCAAAATTCATATTTGTTTTTATGGTTTTTTTTTCTCTACTGAAGCCTTAATGGATTCCTTCATTATCAAAATTTCTGTCTTACATTTTCAAAAATTCTACTGGCTTTCTCTCCATTATATTGATTTTTTTCTCTCTCAGATGCTTATTGAAATAATTGAAAATCCTTGATCTATTCTCCATGAGACTTTTCTTGAAGCTTGTATATGTATCTTTATATTTCTGTGGTTATTCCTGGGGAGACTTCGTGTCTCATTCAACCAATATACACATATTCCCTCACTTTAATCCACTCTGTTGTTCATTCTAACAACTGAAATTTTACTTTATACCAATAGTGAAATTGTTCATTTCAGTGACTTCTGCTAATTCATTCATTTCTCTCAGAATATTAATTCAATTTCTTTCAAAGTCTTCTATAGCTTATACTTATTAAATCTACTTATTTTAATATATTACTTTTTGAGTTGATTGTTATTTTTAATGTTGGCTTTCTTTGATTTTATTAATTTTTTTTACTCTATCATATTTTGGGAGTCAAAATGGTTTTCTCCACTCTGCAAAGCCTGCCTAGGTTAGAGGTGGAGCCAATTTGACTTTTATTTTAGAATTGTTCTAATGTCTGCCAGCTGAGACTAGCCTGGTGCCTTGCAGATGTTCTCCTTGTCAGCAAATGTTACCAACTATCTGGGTGAATCATTTCATTCTCTGATTCATAGTCTCTCTTAGAACTGCCATCACCTGGAAGAAACCAAACCACTTGTGGCAAGATGTGCAAGAAATTTCTGACTCCTTTAGCGGTGACAGTTCAACCGATCTTGTTACTTTTCTCCATGTCTTCTCTTCCAGAGATGAGTATCCACCATATCTGGTCATTTCTGCTTGCTATTTCTCCCATTTTTGACATAATATCATCTTTCATAGGTGTTGAGCTAATGTCTCCTTCCTTCCTTCCTTTGATTCTACTGTTGTTTTTTTTCAAGATTTGTCAACGTTACTGGTCTATCAGTCTCCTTGTTTTCCAAAATCATTTGGATTTTAGAAGTGTATATTTTCCCTCATTTGTATGGATTTGAATAAGATGAGGGAGGCACTATAATATTTTCCATATATTTTATTTAAAAGTCTGTGTGATTATTAACTATATTTTTTCTACTATGTCTAGTAGTTATGGTGAAAGTCCCTTTATGTGGGACAAATTTACTTTTAAAATTTCCTTGAAGAACATAGGATGACTTAAATTTACAATACATCATAAATACTGATACCATTGGAGCCAAAGGGGACAATTCTGCACTTAATTTTTTGACTTAAGCAAATTGTCTTATTACTCTGAGCCCATTTTCCCCACATGTACAATTATAATAGTTGCTTTATGTTTACAGTTCCTCCCTGACTTACAATCTTTCAGAAGAACTCTTCAGTTATATATAGAGAAGGGCCAGTTAGTTGTTGTTATTGTTTTTGTAAGTTTTGTCTCATTGAATTTCTTATGTCTCTCAGAGTGATGCCTCTGTGAAGTGCAAAGCCATTTACTTGGGTTTCCTACCTTGCAATTCCAAATTACTATAAAAGCTGCTAAATTCTTGTTCTCACTTTTCCTATTTATCTCACTGAAGATCTGTAAGAGAATTTGCAGACTGGTCTTAGTTCACAGGCGTCCTTTCAGCAGACTGTGCTCTTGGCCTAAGTGCCATCACCTTTCAGCGGAAACATGGAGGGTGCCCTGCTTCTCCTTGCTTCCCTCTTTGCATTACTCTCTGCTTTATCAGACTATTCTTGGATCCCAGAAGATGATACAGGCTCTGACATGGCTATGCATATGTGCAATGTATTGCTTAGTATTACTTCTCTTTGCTGAACCAGTGATCTCTCAAGTTCTGAGCTCAAGCACATGTTAAGGACTCCTAGACTTTTTGAGATGGATTTGGGTCCTCGTAGTTACACTATCCTTTACATATCTCTATTATACCATTTACCTTTCTTATTTTTAATTGTTTGCTCATTTATCTTCTACCCAAGGTACACTTCCCCTCTGCCGAGTGTGACCCTATCTCTTTGTATCTTAAGAGTACAATGGCACAAAACCCTGCACATGGAAAACTGCAGGGTTTAGTAATTGCATATTTAAGAGAAAAGGCAAATATTTACTATGTTTGTATGTGCTTTGATATATTACTGGATGCTGTTTTACTTTTCCTACAAGAATCTCGGTAGGCATTCAATCAACTACCTCCTGTTTTATTCAATTCTGAGAAACTCTTGACCATTATTTTGTCAGCAATTATCTCTTCCCTTGTCTTCATTGTCATTCTTTCTGGAACTTCTGCTTGACATGCTTGGACTTGCTCTTCATTAATTCTCTGAGGGTTTTTAACCCTTTTATTTTCTATTTCTTTATCTTTTGTTCATCAATATGTTTGATTTGCTCAATAATTTAAACTCATTTTCTTATTAACTTACTCTCTCTTTTAAACCTCTTGTGAAATTTCTAATTTCAGTGATGATTTTTTCATATCCAGACATTCTATGTGTAATAAAAACTTCTTATAATAAGTGGGATCAAAAAAATTCAATCATATTAAATGTGGAATTGGATTATTTCAAGAGAAATAATGTCATGAATTATTGTCTAACATAGGCACTAAAACTGTCTCCTAGAACAAAGCATATATCTAGTTCCAATATTTTCATAGAACAGTCTATTAAACTCTTCTTCATTAATTTGACTTTGAAGTGCTTCTTATTTTTGGCACTCAAGAATTTCCCTTCTATATATTTAAGATTTTTAAAGTAAATACTTAACTATTACATTTTACACACTACTTCTTGGAGTTTAGTATGGGAGCTTATGTCAGTTCAAATTACCAGAAATTCGATTTTCTTTCTTTCTTTCTTTCTTTCTTTCTTTCTTTCTTTCTTTCTTTCTTTCTTTCTTTCTTTCTTTCTTTCCTTCTTTCTTTCTTTCTTTCTCTTTCTTTCTTTCTTTCTTTCTTTCTTTCTTTCTTTCTTTCTTTCTTTCTTTCTTTCTCTTTCTTCTTCTTCTTCATAATAATAATAATAATAATAATAATAATAATAATTCACTCTCTGCATTCTGCTCAATGTGAGGGGCACAAACTGGCCAGATGATCTGAACAACTACTCTTATTAGCCTTTGACATACTGGCCTAATAATTCAGGACATTAGACATCCACTTGAGGCTTTTATTCCCTCTGCCCTGAATTTTACTCATTCCTGCCAAGGGATTATTGAAGTATGGACTTACATGAAGCTCTGAAAAATTCTTTATCCTTTTTTAAACACATTATAGTGAAATGTTTTGAAAACACATTTGCATTGCAGTAAATTTGTTAATAGTTGGAAACTATGAAAATTAAAGTTCCAGTTCGGCAAGCAATCAGTGTATTCTGCAAATTTTGTACTTGAAGGTGCTTACTTGGGTGGTATTTTTTTAAATTTATTTTTTATTCTAATTGGTTATACATGACAACAGAATACATTAAACTTCATATTATATAGAGAGAGCACAATTTTTCATATTTCTGGTTTATATGAAGTATATTCACACCATTCATATCTTCATACATATACTTAGGGTAATGATATCCATTTCATTCCACCATCTTTTTTAACCTCCTACCCTCTCTCTTCCCTCCCACCCCTTTGCCCTGTCTAGGATGGTATTTCTAACAAGTGAGTTTCCTATTAAGGAAAAAAAACAAAAGAACATTTACTTCAAAATTTAGTCTCCATTTTAGAGTCAATGGGATTTCATTTATACTGCACATTAAAATGCTACTCAAGGAACTTTGGAGGAAAACAGCACTGTAGAAGAAAGACAACAAAAGTTTCTTTCTCTAAAATTTAAGAAGAGTAACAGAAATTATAAAAACAAATAAAATATAGCAGAATTTATGTGACAGGGCATATCATACAGTGCCATATGTACTTCTGAAATAGAAAGAAAATAAATGTTAAATATTCCCACAAAGCTGCCACTTTGCTACCCAGAAGCCATTGGTGGGGGGAAAGAGTTTCATTATTCTGAAATTTTTGTTGATGCCTTAGAAACAATTCAGAGGGAAACAGACTGAAAGACATAGGTAGAGGTTCAAGAGAAACTTTTGCCATTGACCTGAAGAACTACAAGACCACTAAAACTAGGAAAGTTGTCTCACTATTCTTCCAGGATGAAAAGCAGAGGAAGAGAAAACTACCAATAATCCAACAGCACTGATTAGATGCTCCAACTTTAAATAAGCAATTATAAGAAGAGGGAAGAGTAATGAGCACCTGAGAGAAGGCAAAGAAGGTGTAGGGAGAATTCTTCGCTTGACATATTACTCCCCCAAAGAGAAGTAATAATGACATGAGCCAAAACATTGAATTCACCTACAAGAAGGAAATGAGAGTTAGGAACTCCTACAGTAGTAAGAATGAAAGGAAAATTTCTTCATTAGATAAAGGTTATGTTAATTGAGCTCCTCAGAGAAGAAAACACATGCCAACGCAGGCTTGAACGTACAAGTATTTTATTCAATGTCTGTATGGAAAGGGAGCCTGGTAGTTAGGAGAACTGTCAGACTAGGAGGCAAGTCAGACCCTGAGTAACTGAGAGAAGGAGGAAAGATTGTGTGGAAGCATCCTAGGCTATTCGACATTTTAAGGAAAATTCAACAAACATATCAGAAAGTGCGTAAGCTATAGTCAGCCATTATGGAGTTCCATGTGTCCTTGGAAAGAGCATAACTTACTATACTGTGTCACTCAATCACTGATTAGAAGCAACTCAACCTCAGAGTAGGCCTCACAGCAAACACAGCAGTGAATATCGGGGTGCAGTTGTTGGGGCATTTCATCAATTACCCTTCACTCCCTATAAGTGATAAGTCTGCAAGATACACACACACAAGCCAAAATTTTAGCAAAGATTATATTTGATGGTGGGAAAAATAGAAGAAAACCTTTAAACTTAATAAGAGACAATATTACATGAATGATCTTAGCCAATGCAACATGTTAGGTCAAAGAGACAAAACTGGAAGTGAAAGACACAATTTGTCATCGTTTGCAGACCATATCATTGCTTATAAAAGCAAGTGAATGTATACTTAATTCTTAGCACTCATAATTCAGCAAAAGAATTAGGTATAAGATCAACATGAAATAATCTTATATAAAAGTGCAACCAAAATATTTTAATTCTCCAAGTGAATAAGAAAAACCAAAATCGCATACAATTCAAGATTAATGTCAAAAGGTCCATGTAAGATGAACAACTACTCTAGTCATCATGAAAGGAAAAAGTAAAACATCACAAAGAAATCATCCCACTCCATTCAATTTGGAAACAAAAAAAAATAAAAGTCTGACATTTTTAACTGTTGGTAAAGGTCTTCGGAAAAACAAAACTATGGCATGCTAGTCAGAAGCTAAGCTAGTATAATCAGTTTAAAATGTATTCATATTTAGTGCCTTCATCCATTTGCTGCTGCAATGACAAAACACTATAGCCTGGAAATAAAATCAAAGAATAGAAGATAATTTATATCATGGTTCTGAAGGCTGAGAAGCCCAAGGTCAAGGTGCTGGGTCAGCTTAGCTTCTGAGGAGGGCCTTCTTGCTGCATCATTATGTGGAAGAAGGACAAGAGAAAGCAGGGGGAAGGCCTGCTTTATAAGGACTTTCTCTCACCGAACTAATTCATTGTTTGAGAAAGTCATTAGTCAATTCATGAGGGTGGAGCCATCATGACCTAAACACCTCCCACTAGGTCCCACCTCCCAATACTGCTGCACTGGGAATTAATGTTCCTAATGTGAATGTAAAATTTAAGGAAAATTGCAATCATCTTATATCACACTACTCAAAGTGCATAGTACTGCTCTGTGAAAAGTTTGTTATATCTATTTATGGATTAATCAGTCATTTTCACTTTTCATTAAAATTTGTAAGTCTTCAGTGTAATCACAAGATACCTCTTCAGACCTGTTGACTATTAAAAATGATAATAACAATGGATAGCAAAACATAGCAAGGGATGATGAGGATGTGGAAAAGGGGGAACTGTTTTACTTTGTTGTGGAGAATGTAAATTTATGCAGAGTATAAAAGTTACTCAAAAAATTAAAAATGGATCTGCCATATGATCCATCAATCCCACTTCTGGGAATATATCCAAAGGAATTAAAATCAGGATCTCGAAAAGATACCTTCAACACATTTCATCACAGAATTATTCACAATGGCCAAGACATAAAATCAACCCAAATATCCATTTGATAGATGAATGGATAAAGAAAATATATAAACATTTTAAGCATATTTATTCAGCCTTTAGAAAAAGAAGGAAATCCTGCCATTGTCAACAACATGGATGGATCTGGAGAATATTATGCTAAGTGAAGTATGTCAGACTCAGAAGGATAAATACTATATGATACCAATAAGTGAGGAGTCTAAAATAGTCAATCTCCAAGAAGCAGAGAACAGAATAATGGTTTCCAGGGGTTGGGGCGAGAGTAAATGGAGAATATTAGTCAGAGCTTACAGAGTTTCACTTACACAAGACAAATAAATCCCAGAGATATATTGTAGAATATAGTACCTATAGTTTAAAAATACTGTATTATATACTTAAACATTGTCTAGGAGGGTCAATTTTTGGATAAGTGCTCTTATTACACACACACACACACACACACACAAAGAACCTTAATCATAATAATAAAGAGGACATGAGGAAACTTTTAGAGGTGATGGATGTGGTTATGCAATAGGTTTTGGTGATAGTTTCTGAGGGTGTATACTTATCTCCAAACTCATCAAAATGTACTCATTATGCATGCACAGATTTTTGTATATTAATCATTCCTCACTAGGAATGGTTTGGAAGTCATTAGTAAAAGCAGATTTAATCTTATTAGCATTATAGATGAATATTTGAAACTATAACAAATATAAATTTAAGATAAATTTTTATATACATAAAAATGTAAAGCATTGCTTTGAGTGTCTAAAAATGTTAATATTGAAAAGCTATAATAAGATGGACTTTTTCATGCTAGAGAGAAAAAATAGAAATATTATGTAAAGTTTCTTTTCTTTTTATAGTTGAAACTACAAAAACCTATGGTTACTCTGAAGAAATAGTCATGATATTATCCTTTTTTCAACAGAAATATATATGAACTACTTGATACTTTCCATTATTGTTTTATTTAAATCACATTCAATTAAGTGGTAGATAGCAACCAGAGCTTTGTATTTTAATTAAGTATTATTAAGTTCCCATATAATGAAATTGGCAGATGTTCTGTATTTAGGGGGAGAGTGATTAGGAATTAAAACAACTGAGAAAAGCAAGGAGGAATCAAACATAATATGAGATATAAAAGCATCATATGACATCTATTATTAATCCATTGTTTTTCTAATACTGCACTTATAAACCTGAGTACTGACATTAAAGCTAAACTAATAAAAATGAATAGAGTAATTTCTTTTATAAGAAATGCAGTTGGGGGATAATTTTTAATGAAAGAAGCTTTTTTAAAATTCTAAAAATGATATAATGCCACCTTTACAAAGTTATTTCAATTTTCTGGTTTTTAAGAATCCTTAGGGTGCTGTTTTTAAAATACTATGTCTGTTCTTTTTGTTCTTTTCCATTAGATAAAGGGATCTATTCTCAAATGCAGGTAAAACAAAATAGAAACTTATCTTTTTTATATAATAATGCAGATTAGATTTAAATTTACTGCAGAAATCTGTGTAAGTTGATTATTTTCAGAATGGAATGCTACAATTTTCCTGTTTAGCATTATCAGAATATTCTTACTACTAAAATGCTAAAAAGAGCAGTTTTAATTTGCTCTTCTTTTTATTGTTGGAAAACCTATTTTGATGGTGCATTTTCTAAAAATTGTTATCAGAGTCACATTTGTCCTAAAGTACCTCAGTGCATGGCCACACAAAACATGCATTACCACTGGTATAGCAACTATTTGCCTGAGAAAGGACTACAAGCAGTGTCAACCTCATGTATAATCGTCAAGTTGGTCAATTTCAATTTTTATCATTGTCAGTTATTCCCACTCCAAATTTTAAGTATCAAAGATTTAAGTTATTCTTCCTTCTAAAGAAAAGAACAACATTTTCTTTGGACTGACCTTCACTGTAGACTGAATCCAACCAGAGTCCAGGAAACAGTCTCCCTTCCACCTGGACTCTATTCCTGACCATACCATTCTGAGGTAGTGAGGATGAGTCTGGGCCCTTCATCACCTCACTTAGAGAATATCCTTCAGAAGGATTAGTGATGAGAGGCTTAAAAATGTAAATTCCCAGGACATTCTATAAAAATGAGTTTCAGTCAAAACGCTATTAACAAGCTGGTAGTCATTTTCTGCTGCCTTAAGCTCACAAGCAACCAGGGAAATTAACATGGGTAGAGGGGATCCTTTAGTGATAAAGGACCCCTCAAGGAGCTGAGGAACAATGGGAATATTGATTTGGAAGACCATGAATGGAGCACAATCATAAAAATAATGATAATCATAAGAATAATAGCTAACACCGAATGGTTAATTTATGCTGGATATTTTCAAGTGCTTTGTATAAATTCCTTAATATTCCTAACAATTTCTTTAGGTATAAAGTATGATTACCCCCATTGTGCAGGTGAGAAACTGAGGCACAGAAGGAATGATCATTTTGCCAAAGTCATTACTTGTAAGACTATTTCAGTGGAGGACTATTGAGACCAAAGGCACCAGTTATTAGGAAAAGAAAAATACTCAATAAAGCAATCTTCTATTTTTCTATGTGTATATGTGAAAGTATCAATTTGTGTGGTGTTTATAGATTATAATGATAATCACCAGATAATACTTGATTTCTAAATAAATAACAAGATAATAATGGTTATTATTGAGAATGCATTATATGACAGGTGCTATTTTAAGTGCACTTCATGTATGATTCAATGCAATTCCCTCAAACATATTTTTAAAAATAGTATTGTTATCTCCTTTTTATATATGAAGGAACAGAGTAGACAGAGGTTAAGTCTCTTGCTCCAGGTCACACAAAAAGCAAAAGCTCCACTGTAGGAAACTTGGATAGTCCAACTCCACAACACTGTGGGGGAGCACCACTATGTTATGGATTGTATATACTGAACACTAAAGTAAGAAGATAAAAACTAATTTTTAATTGCATGTGTTCAATAGTTATTATTATTGTCCCTGGAAACTGATGTGTTTTTTTTCTTTAATTGCTAAAAAGAATAATGACTATTTATGCATACTGGTAGAATAATTTTCCTTATATTAATTTAACAACTTAAAATTGTACTCATGAAAACCCCATCTTTATATTTTGTAATTTTTTCATCATGTAAACCTGCTCACAACAAACATTCCAAAGTTGGGAACATGGCTTCAATAATATTTTTTGATATTTGAAAATAACTTGGGTCAATCCTATCCATCTACTATAGCCATCTACTGGTTTTCTCCTGAAGTAACTAACAATAATGACTGGATACGCTAGGTATATTTTATTTGTAAAGCAATCCTTGATGACCCTGATCCATATTCTTATTTTATACTTGAAGTCATAGAAAAATTTTGAGCATTGCTTGCCATGTATAAACCTAGTTCTTTCAATTTCATTATAAACATAAAGAGTACGAACAATATGTCATACATCAAATATTCTTTCTCTACTATTTTTCATAAATGGATTCTATAGTCAGTATCCATATGTTTTTGTTTTCATTGATTTGTGATTGATGGGTTGGTTAAACCATTGATCACAGGCTAAGATGATCAAGGTTTAATTATTCTATGGTTAAGTAGCATTAACTATAGTTCTCAAACTTAACAAAACATAAAATCCTTATGCAATTAATTTTGGATAGGGTTTCAATGCAGGCATTTTCTTCCAAGTGCCCAGCTTGCAGTCAAGCTAAAGAAATGCAGAGCTAGGGGAATCCAAAAAGCCAAGCCATGGAAATTGACAGCTGACCTCCCAAATACTGTAAGTAGGTAGTATTCACCTATTCCTTGGTTATTCCACCCCAGATATGTGATCATTTAGGGTTATCAATGCCTAAATGAGATAGTAACTCAAATGTTAGATAGGGTATTGTTTCTTGAGATACAAATCAGGGTAGATCAAAATCCAGTACATTTGCAGTGGGATCCATGTATCCACAAATTTCTCTGGGAACTGCAGAGGCCACATGTCTAGCACTTTCCTATTCAGTATTAGCTCCGAACTCCTATTTCTTTCATAGTATTTTCATCTACTATAGTTACATCTTCATTTATTATTTCCCATATGAATCTGAGATTTTTTGTTTAATATACACATATCACCACTATTGTCACTTACAGAAGGCGTTGGACTTTCAGGATAGACTTCACAGGAGATGTGGGAAGGTGGAGAGAGAATCCTATCAGGGAAAAACAAATAACTTGGAATTGAAAAAATAATACTTAGAATTCTTTTAAAAAATTTTAAACCATTTTCCTCCAAATCTCTAGTCTCTTGCTGTTCTTCTCTATTCCTCTGCATGATAGTAATCATGAAATATATTCCTATTCTTGAGTAGAGTAACATAATCATACCTGATAAATGTTTCCTATTTCTTCTATCAAATAGTAAAAGTGGGTTTAATCAACTTTCTATGCAATAAGTCATCTTCTGTGCACTTACCATTTCTCCCCCTTTTATCTCACTCTATATAATAAAAAAAAGAGAGAACAGTATAGGTATATCTTTCCTTAGATTTCAGAAATTTCATGACTTAAAGTACCATTTTAGCTGTATTTGATGTTATCTCTACCCTGAAACAATTATTTAGAATATTTTAGTTAATGATTAATGTTCCTTATATCCCCAATATTCAAATTTTTAGATTTTCTTAGTTTTATATTTCTCTTTTGTTTTTATGTACTAAAGGCTAATTAAGCTCAGATATAATATCTTTTTGTTCTTTGAATATCCAACAATATATTTTTGATTCCTGTGCTCAAAAACTACATTTGACTAGGTAATGTTCTACTGATGAATTCCTACAAAATAGAAACCTCTTATAATAATAGCACATATTATAACCTTCAAACTACTAGATTATCTAAAAATAAACTTGAACATACAACATATTTTTCATAATCCATGATGGTATATTTTAAATGTTTGTAATTATTTTATGATTTACTTAAAGAAGCAAAGAGTAGACTTTAAATTTTTCTCAGTCTACTGTATCTTGAAAATAATTGTGAAAATATAAATTATAAATATTTAAATTTTGTATTTAAAAATATATAAATATATATATATATATATCGCAAAAGTGAACATATTCCAACTCTTTCAAGATTAATTTTGAGGTTAAAAAGGATATTCTGCTTTTGCACAGTGCTTCATATTCTGAAATCATTTTTGCCTCCACAGTCCCATCTGACTCAAGATTACCGTTAAGATTTCCCAGAGGTGACTAAATGACAAAGTGAGTAAGTTATTTGGCTATGTCCACAAACCTTTTATGTAGCAGTGTTAGGGCTACCACCCTGGCTTTCTGTCTCAAAAAAGTGTAGCATTCCAGTTTTGTAGATCACATGTCTTTCTTCATTAGTTTTTGTTATCCAAATACATATTAGGAACTGAGTGTTTTAAACAATGAAAAGCTCTTTTCCCACAGTTCTGAAGGCTGGGAAGTCTAGCATCAATGTCCACTAGATTTGATTCCTGGTAAAGTCTCTCTGGTGACTTGCAGAAAGTCACCTTCTGCCTAGGTCCTCACATGGCTATTTTTGGTGGTTGTGTGTGAAAAGAGTGAGATCACTCTTATTCCTTCATCTTATAAAGGCAACTGTCAACTGGATGTAGTAATGTTTGTCTATAATCCCATTTACTCAGGAGACTGAGATAAGAGGATCACAAGTTCAAGGCCAACCTGAACAACTAAGCAAGACCGTGTCTTAAAATACAATTTTAAAAAGAAGTGAGGATATAGTTCAGCAGTAGAGCTCTAACTAGCCTGTGTGAGGCCCTAGGATCCCTCATCAAAAATTTTTAAAAATTTAAACAAATGTTACTAAATACATTGGAGGAAGACCTTACCCTCATAACTTCATTAAACACTAATTAACCTCCTACCAACTCTCCAAACATAGCCATGTTGAGATTAGGACTTACTTGTGGATTTGGGGGAAACAAAATTCAAACAATAGCACTCTACAAAATACTGTGAAAATCTTTCTGAAATGGTGATACTCTTAGTAGAAGGAATGATCCAATCTTACGTCTAGTTAATTAATAAATCCTTGAAAATAATATAACTTAGCTGTGTTGGGAAAAGGGAGGATATCTTTTGGAATGCTGACTCTAAATATATAAACAAATGAACATTTTTACTAAAATTATGCCAATAGTTCTATCAATTAGTTGTTTTTTTTTCTAAATAAGTAATTCAAAGGAAAATTTACAGTTGGTTTGAAAAAAATTCTATAATTATTAATCGCTCAAATTTGTCAAGCTTAAGGAAAACATTTTAGATTTAATTTCTTTTAAGAATAAAAATCCATTATGAGAGTTGTAGAAAAACATGTCTTGAAAATCCAGATAAACTTGAAAGAATTTTATGTCATATTGAGAAATTTCCCCCAAATTCATGTAGGACCAATGAAAAGCAAAGGAAAGACAAGGAATGGTAGTGGGGAGGGAAAGACAAACAAGAACAATGATCCCATAATCTGGTGGGAGAGATAACACTTTATTTTCCTAGTTATAATTATGCTTCACATTATAAAAGTTAATGTTGCAAAAAATCATTGTAAAAATCATAAAGTCATCACACTAGTGCATCAACCAGCAAAAACTTTAAAATAAAATTAAAAACACAATGTTTTAGTAATTCCAAAGTATATTTCAGGAAGTTTTATTGTAAACTTTAAGTTTTTCCTGAATGCTTTTGTCACGTAATTATGTATTGAAAAATATATGGTGATAGTGTAATTACAATGCTACTGTTTACTTAGTCTGAAGTTCATAGTACTTTAGCCATAATTCCCACTTAAATAAATTTTAAACATTGCAAAGCCAAATATTCTGCAACAATTAACCCTTAACAACTTCCAGTATACAATCTTCAATATTCTGGTAGTTTCTGTTTGTTTTGTTCACAGTTTTTGTTTCTATTACAGTGGTCAGTATATTTACCACCAATTACAGGGAGAAAAATCTAAAAATCTAACATTCAAAAGGGTTAAAGAGTGATGCTATTATCCTGAGGTTTCTTTTCTTTTTTTTTTGGGGGGGGTGGTAAGGGGAGGGTGCTAGGGATTGAACTCAGGGGCACTCGACCACTAAGCCACTTCTCCAGCCCTGTTTTGTATTTTATTTAGAGAAAGGTCTCACTGGGTTGCTTAGCACCTTGCTTTTGCTGTGGCTGGCTTTGAAATTAAGATCCTCCTGTCTCAGCCTCACAAATCGTGGGGATAATGGGCGTGTACCATGGGACCCCGCTATCCTGAACTTTCTTTAAAAATTCTTTCCTACTTAAATTATATTCTCTCAAAATTGAAAAGACTAGCTGATATTCTTTACAATTGATATGATGGAGAAGAAAAAATATCACCACAACATCCATCTTCCATATTTCTATGAAGCTCATTAGTAGAAAAGTTAAAGTGAATTTTCTCCCCAATTTCTCCAGGAGCAAGATGGTGCTTTTTAAAAGGCACTCCCTTTTACTCCATGTTCAAAGACAGGATGGATTGTCTCCTGTATTAAGAAAGTGGCTCAAATTAGTTGACTGTGCAATCAGGACAACCCACAACTGTTTGGGACTCTTGGTGAATTGTGAGCTGGTCAATGCCTCACTCCTTAGGTTTTAAAGCTATTATTATTTTCTGAATGAGGGACTGCATGAATGAATGCATATTGGGTGTTTAGAGTGATTATAAACAATTATGCAGGCACATCAATCTGCATCACCCCCAAACTTAACACCCAACATCTCTCATAGCCAATCTGAGTAATAATGCCTCTTTTACATAGAAGAATATAGAAAGCTAGAGAGATTCAGTAATTTCTTGAATCTCCAAAATTTGTGGAGTGGTTAAGGTACACTCTAGAAGCTTGGGCTCCTAGTATATCACGTTCTCTCCTCTTAATTGTCCCAATGACCTGCTTTTGAGTTTCTGGAGTCAGAAGAGGAGAATTAAAAGAAGAACTGAAAAACTAATAGAACAAAAATGGAATAATATACTTCAAACCACAAAAGGTTAGGTTTCATTTCTATAAATTTAAAAAGTTCCTTTAACTCTGTTCTATTTCTCTGTAAAGAATTAATAAGGGAATGTTTTAGTCAGCTTTCTCACCGCTGTGACAAAAAGACCTACCAAGAACAATTGTAGAAGAGGAAAAGTTTATTTGAGGTCTCCTGGATTCAGAAGTCTTAGTCCATAGAAGGCTGGCTTCATTCCTCAGGGCTTAGGGTGAGGCTGAACATCATGATAGAAGAATGTGGCAGAGAGGCTCACATGATGATCAGGAAGTAGAGAGACCCCACTTGCCAGAAACAAAACATATATCCCAAAGCCTTGGTCTCAATTCCCACCTCCTCCAGCCACACCCTAACTCCTCAGTTACCACTCAGTTAATCCCTATCAGGGGATTAATTCACTGATTGGCTTAAGACTTTTGCAACCCAATCAGTTCCCCCTCTGAACCCTCTCACATTGTCTCACACAGTGAGCTTTTGAGAGACACTTCACATTCAGTCAATCTATAACAGGGAGCATGAATTTCCATACAATAAGTAAAGTTATTCCTGCTGTTAATCTCTGAATAATAGGCTGTTTTTCTTCTTTCCAGTTTATATATTAGCACCATTAAACTTCTTTTGAGTCCCAAGTAACTTATTATGATCATTCTATGATCTCCACATACTATGACTTTATGCCCCTTTGGCCTGGAGAGCAGCTCACTTTGCAGTGATTGGCCAAAGATTTACACTTTTGAGCATCAGAATGTTTTACGCATTACTTAGTGAATTCTCTCAGCAGCCATGCTGTTATAATTAATATGAAATACACATATAGTTATTAATATAACAAATAAACCAATGTAAAGGGAACTGAGTGTGAACTAGTTAGTAATGGAACAAGAGTAGGAACAAACCCAATCTAATATTTAATAATCAGGTCAGGATACTTCCCTGCTTAACCAGTTATTCAAACTTACCTCCTTCTCTACCGTGGGCAATATATTAGTCATATCAAACTAAAAACAAGCTATAATATTGTTTATATTAATCTAAGTCTGTAGTTTTTTATCTTATAGTATTTATTTTGAAAAGTAAACTCTATATTGTAAGTGGAAAGCTGGTATCATTTAATAAAGAAATTATGCAAAATACATATATAATTACAAAAATTTAAAAATAAATGTCAACTACTCATGTGTTGCTTATGGAAATGTAAAATAACATAGCCTCAATGGAAAATAGTTTGGCAGTTTTTATTAAAAGCAAAAATGCACTGACCACAGGCAATTGATACTCATGTTAGGCAAAAACACATATAAAAATTTTGGCAGAAGTTTTATTTGTAATAATCAAAAACATGGAAATAAATCCAAAGGTCTTTCTGTGAGTGAAAGTTTTAAAAACAGGTTTATTTGTATAATGGTGAAATGGTTTAATATGTTTTTTTGTTTTTGTTTTTGTTTTTTTTTGCCAAAGCTCATGTTGCAGCTTGTTCCCCATTGTAGCAATCTTGAGAGGTGGTAGAAGTGTAGCGATTCTTTAAGAGGTGGGGCCTAGTGGGAGGTGATTATATCATTAAGGACACCAACATTAGAAGGGATTGATGCCTGTCTCATAAGAATAGGTTAAGTCTCCAGGGACTGCATTGGTTACTGGAAGAGAAGATTGTTATAAAATGAGTTTGGTTTTCTGGGCTAATTCTTCCTTCCTCTTGTGGCACGCAACTCTTCTCTCTTTGTTATGTTTTCCCATCATGTAATGACATCTGCCATGTTGTGATGCAGTGAGACCCCTCACCAGATGCCAGCTCCATGCTCTTTGGACATTCCAGCTGCCAGAATCATGAGCCAAATAAGCCTCTTTCTTTTATAAACCATCCACTCCTAGCAACATGAAATGAACCAAGATACCCAAACTATTTCTCAATTTTTAAAAGGAACAAATTCATGAGACAATCCATAAACCGGATGAATCTCTAGAGAATTATGTTGGGTGGTAATGCCAATCTCAAAAAAAAAAAAAAATAGGAGCATTCTCTGTGATCCTTTTAGATAACATTCTGGAGGTCACATAATTATAGAAATGGAGAGTGGATCATTGGTTGTCATGAATTTGAGTTTGAGGGCAGTTAGAAGGTTGAGAATGGAAGTTTATAACAAAGTGGACACTTAAGGGAATCTTTTGTGTGGTGGCAGTTACATGTTACATGGTGCTATCTGTGGCATAAAATTGAACAAAAGTACAGACAAGTCTGCAAATGCATGTGTAAATGAGTGTGTGTATAACCAGCAAATCCTGAATAAACTCTGAAGATTATACCAATATCAATTCCATGGTGTTGATAGGCACAATAGTTATATGAGACACTAACACTGGGGAGACTGAATGAAGGTTACCTAGAAAGTTTGTGGAATTTTTTTTCACAATTTCCTGTGAAACTTGTTTTATTTTAAATTAAAAAAGGGTAAAAGCCATTCCTTCGGTTTGTTACCTGAAACATCATCTGCCACAAGTAGCCTGTGAACCACAGTCTTCTCCAATGAACTTTGTTATACTTCCCTTTTTCTGGTGGATTTTATTAATACTAGGTCCTAATCCATCTTCCAAATCTCCCTTAAAGTACTACTAAATCCTTCCCTTATATTCCACCACTCTTGATATAGATTTCCATAGCAGCAGTTACCTCTCTTGTATTTTTCTTTACAGTTCTATATCACCCTTTAAATTATAAGAACCTTTGGGTGTTTCTGCCGCAGTCCGGCTGCAGCAGAATAACCGGGGGGTGACGAACAACTTGTGTACGTTGATATAGCAGGAGAGGGAGCCGTTTATCGTAGGACAGGAGTGGTATATATACATTCCACACAGCTTATCTTAATTAACATAAAGTAGATACAGCAGTCAACCAATAAGGAATCTCCACACTTAATGGTTCGCTGGCGTTACTTCACAAACCACTCCCTCTGGCAAAATGTCAGGTACCATCCAGACTTGTTTACAGACTCTAACATTAACCACTCCCTCTGGCAAAATGCCAGGTGCCATCCAGACTTGTTTACAGACCTTAACATGTTTCTCCAGTTTATTTCTTCTTTGACATTACTATTTTTCTTAAACTACCAAATTTATTGAATAAAATCTGTATCACTTTGATGGGAATTCTTACAACACACAAAGCAATGAAATATTAGTGTCATTTTGCAAAACATGATTATGAGGCTCCTATTGGTTGAAACAAGTTCACTAAAGGTAACACATTCAGCATTATTAAAAACGAAACTTATAACAGGACTCTACTTGGACATAGGTGACCGTGTGTGTGCCTGTGTGTGCACACAGAGACATGTAAGATCAGGACAGCCAACTAGATCATATTTATTATAAACCCCTTTTGCTGTCTTTCCAGTTTTAAACTTCCTTGAATTAAAAACATTGCAGGATCACTCAATATGGCAAGTATTATAGGAGGATTCTACTCTTAATTTTTCAAGCTGGTTTTATTACTAAAAAAAGAAACAGTGATAAAAGGAATTGCTTTGTTTAAAGCAGAGCTATGAGTCAGTCTTTAAAAGGTAACTTTGTCCTCATCTATTCAGTCTAGAAATTTTTACGTGGTTAGGCACCACTTATCTTGTTAAAAAGAAAATAAACAGCTAAATGGAGAGTTATATCAATCGTCCAATCATGCCTTGTACTTAGTGAGTTATGAGGAAGTATTATTGGATTTAATCATATCTAGAAACAAAGTAAAGTCTTGTTTAGAATTAATCATAATATAATGTATTTCTGCTTTTTATTTTAAAGTACTATTTCATATATTATTCTACGACTATTAAAGAAATCTGGAAAATATATACAAACTGGAGAAAGAATTATTTTGTATCACCTTGTCACCTAAAGCCAATCAGTATTTATATTTTAGACTAATGTTCCGGACCTTTTTTTCTAAACACAGATATTAAAATAATTGTCAATGCAAATACACACACACACACACACACACACACTACATAGTTTCGGTTAGTATAAGCATTGCTCTTAGGGTATAACTTAAGTTTATGTTCTTATTTTGCATGTCCAATAATTGAGAGTCAGTTTACATAGATTATTTCTCCTTCAACCCTTCTAGGAAGTTCTTGTCCTAATTATATTCTGTTCTAATTCAAAAACCAATGCTCAAAAAGTTATAAATATGCCCATGTTCAAAAAGATAGAAAGAAGCTGTGGTGGATACATGTTGTTTGGCACACCCATCATCCTTATGCTGAGAATAGAGTACACAGGTTGGGGGACTCAGTACACAGGAAGCTACTCAGTTCTGGTAGCTTCAAAAGTGTAGACCCTGCTCCTTGGCTGCTGAGTGTCCACAGAATCTAGATGTGGGCACTCATTCTAGCTTCCCTTGCTACTCAGTTACTGTTAGAGCTGGTCATGTGACCTGGATGAATTCAGTCCCCACCTTATGCACACATCTTGACTTCATTGTTTATTAATAATCCCAGTTCCAACCCTTAAAACTTGCATTTTCATCTAGTCTCTTCAGCTCCAGCTTTCCGTGTGCCTTCAAGGATTTTGGATTTGGTCCAAACTTCCTTAAGGCCAACCCTGAGGCCATTAATAAAGACCCAAATTTTAAATGAGAACTTTGAGCATCTACTTAAATCCTCACTAAAATCTTTCTTCAAATAGTGTTAGTGTTCTTTTAGAAGGGAGGATTTCTTGGTGTGGACAAAAATACAGAAAAGATGAGCAAAACTCAGTAGAGTGCAAATCTGGCTTGCACTAGAATAGAAACCACACATGCACACACACAAAAATGCCTTAAATTGTAATCAGTTTTTTAATGAGGAGGACATTAGTAGTTAATTAAAAAACACTATTGATTTAATGTGTAAGAAATATGTAAACTGTATAATCAAACTCACATTGTGCAAACAACATGGATTGTTTCAATTTTTTTTTTTTTTTTTGAGGTAGGGCTTGTACTGGGTATTGAACCAGTGGATACTCAGCCACTGAGCCACATCCCCATCCCTATTTTGTATTTTATTTAGAGACAGGGTCTCACTGAGTTGTTTAGTGCCTCACTTTTGCTGAGGCTGGCTTTGAACTCGTGACCCTCCTACCTCAGCTTCCTGAGCTGCTGGCATTACTGGAGAGTGCCACTGCTCCCAGATTAATCATTCTTATGAAATTTACATGGCATTTTAAAAGAACCAAGTTAAAGTAACCATCCCTGATCTTATAAGAAATGGATGTGGTCATGGTTTAGTCTTCTTGTTTATGTAAAAGTTCCGACAGAAATTTGGACAAAACCAGAAAGAGAGAGAGAAATTCCGTTGGAAAAAAAATAGAGTTACTAAAGTTACAAGATAGAATATTTTTGACAATTGCATCCAAACTTTTTGGAGCTGAAAGAGCAGAGATGAGGGACAACATTGGCAAACTCTTTGGAGCAGCACCTATTTAGAAAGTTCTTTCACATATGTACTAACATCAATTTATTTGCTGGATCCAATCTCAACTTGCCTGTATCTATACTCTTGAAAACTGAGAAATAGTCTTGTAAGATTTTTAATCTCTTGAGATTCTCAGTTGAACTTTTTCCAATGCTGGATTGATTGTTTAGGGAAAGTAGTAGTATCCCACATTTAAATGATGTAACATATTTAAATAAATGCTAAATTGCTACTTTTATAAAAACTACATTTCTAACACATCTGGAGAATGCTATAAGAAGCTGTGTGCAAAAATGAAAATCTCTCTTTTGATCCAACTTGAACATACTAAGAAAACAGAAATAAGTGATTCTTTTATTAAAGTCCATTTATATAGATTAGCACTTTAAGCAATGAATGTTGAAAGAATGTATAGTCTACATGTTGTTACATCTTCAACAAGAAGTTTCTTGATTTTTCTGTCTTACAAGTGTGATAAAAATGCTAGAAAGTCACTAGAATTTTTTTAAGTGCTTGAATTTAAAGACCTTTTTTTTCCCTTTGACTATATCATTTCTTTATTTTCATTTTTAGGTAGAATACCACA
>NW_026000142.1:10628415-10633305 GCF_001458135.2 Marmota marmota marmota
CTCCAAGTTGTTAAGGGTTTTTAGTTTCAGAGTTCATTCCAAGGAGTGCGAAAGTTCAAAATATTTTCGTACCTTCTTTTAGCTATTGAAGAAGAGAAAATGGCTTTGAAAAACTTGCTCTTTTCAATGATGGCATTATTTTCCTCTTTAGTCATTATGATGAAAAATATAGCTAACCATTGTCTGTTAAACATACACACACACAAACAAATACACACACACCAGTTTAATCATATTTTTTTCATCAGAGACATAATTACTTTCACATCTTTTGTTATCAAAAATTGTAGGAGTTTTTCTTATGTGTATTCTTATCAGAAAAATCTCTTAAACAGATATCCTATATTCAATTTGACTCCTAAAATTTTCCTCTGAACTTCCAAGCCTTAGAAATCGAGTATCTAAAAAGTTCGAAGTATGTATGTACATTTGTATGTATATATATTCATGTGCACCTAGCCTGTTTTGTATATCCTCTGTAATGACAATTACTCAGGTCTAGTAAACCAGAAACATTTCCTATTCAGATAGTGAAATGGAAAGTTTTGCCTTTGTCTTAGATTTTAAGACGGCTAAGGTTGTAATAAATAGACTTGGGTTTTGGAAATGCCCTAATGTTGTTCCCTCACAATGGGCTACACTGGTGTCTAAGAAAGAATTTATGACTCTAAGCAGATGACTTTGGTCCACCTGGCTAGAGATTCTATAAAAAGAGTTGTCCTTGTTTTCTCTTTAACTTCATTTCTTCTTGAGCAATTTCATTTTATTCCTCTTCATCACAAAAGGCAGAAAGGAGCTATGGTCATTTGGAAAGTGATGAGAGTTCATGTTGTCACTATATCTCAACAGAGTGGTCTGATTCTGACCCTATTTAATTTTGGTGGCATCCTGTGCATTGACTACCTAGTAACACATTATAATTAAATGTGCACATACATAGTTGACCTTGGAGCCAGAACTGTATCTATTCCACTTCTACACACCTATTACCTAGTAAAATGTCCAATAAATGGCAGGCTCTTAATAAAAGTTGACTGAACAAATTTGCAGCAAAGGTGGGAGATGAAGTGTTAACCTAGCAGTTATTATTAAAACCATAACCTTTGTGCGGGTAGGCCAGCAGAAGATGTACTGTCTCTGTGCCAGCTAGACAGTGGTACTGGAGATGATGTTTGTCTAACCACATCTTTTGATAAGCCCCATGTTTCCTCCAGCCTTAGAGAATCATATTACTGGAAGACTGCTGAAAATGTCACATGAATGAATTTCTTGACCAGGCTACAATCAATGAATATTATGTGAATATTTATTTAATAAATATGTGTTTGGCATGAAAGCTTTTTAACCAAGGTTGTTATTTTTTTTTTCTTCTTCTTCTTCCCCGCTTACTTTCCATATCCAGTCCATCTCTAGGCCTGGTTGTGAAGGTGACCTCTAGAGCCAGAAGGCCTGGGTTCAGATTCTGTCTCTACAACTGACAAGTACTGTGGCATTGTGTAAATGACCTAGCTTCTCTGTGCTTCAGTTTCCTTATTTATATAAAGGAGAAAATGAGTGTTCTTAACTCAAAGGCTTCTTTTGAAAATTATTTCAGTTATAATATGCAAAGCACTTAAGATAGCACCAAAACCACACTGTCTAGTTGTAACCGATTTGCTTATCTAATCTACCCTGTTTAACTTTATAGCTAACTTCTTACATCACTGCGACTTGATAGCCCTCCTGGACTGGTCTCCTTACCTCTAATGCTCCTTGTGCAATATCATTCTCCAGGCAATTACTAAGTTAATGCTGTCAATTCTGCATTTGCCAGAGTCTCTCATCCAGAAAACTGACCACATCTGTTGTTGAAAACCTCTCACTGATCTCCTTCAAACTGCAGGAAAGTATCATGCCTTATTGATTTTCTACAGATTCATGTTTACGTTCTTTTACTTAACCTTCCAACCATTTGACCCAGTCTTGAGCCATAACCAACCAAATTCTTAATAACTTTCAATACCCGATATGGCTTTTCTCATCTCTATAAGTTTGCATGTGTAGTATTTGTGAGAACACATATCAGTGGTAACTTCCCACTTCAACACAATTCAAAAACTCTCTTCTGTGGAACTTTCTCTGATCCTCTCAATCCCTACCCTTGCCTCAACCACAGTAACGCTCACTGCATTACACTTGAATTATTACTTTATATATCTTCCTAAAGTGATGTTCTTGGGAGTAAAGTCAATATATATTATCTGTCATTGTATTTCCAGCCCCTAAGCCATGGTTAAAAGTTAGATAAATGATTATTGAGTGGATGGATTTGCGACTGCATGCTTTTCCTAACAACTTAATTATACCACCATTGCAAGTTAATCCATTATTTACTTTGGTTAAGATAAACACTTATATCTCATAAAGCAAAATCTTATAGAACCTAAAATTGTATGCTATCAGTTTTATCAAGAATAATTCCTGAGGCGCAGCATAATATAAGACTTGGTTCTCAAAGTGTAGTCTCTGAACCAACAGCATAAGAATTATGTTACAAATGAGAAGTTTTGATTTCCTCTCCAGACACCCTTCATCAAAAACTCTAGGGGTGCTGCCCAGAAATCTGTGTTCTAACACGCCCTTAGACAGATTCTGATAAATCTCAAGTTTGAGAACCACAGGAATGAAGAAAACCTGGGAGCCGGACTTCCTGGACTCAGTTACTAGCTCTGTCTATTAGTGAGCAGGAAAACATTTCTTAATCTTTTCATGTCTCAGCTTCTTCATCTATAAAATAAGAATGTGTTTTATGGTGATTAAATGAGTTAATACACTGAAGGCACTTACCACTGTGCATAGTTAATGACACTAAGTGACGGCTTTCACTCTTACAATATCACCAACCTTGTGAAATTTATACTCTGAGTGTGGGGTGGGGGTTTTCATCTTTCCTCCTTCTTTTCATTTAATATCCAGAATTTATTTTTATGCTGGCTAATAGAACTACTTATAAGTCTGATGATAAAATGGGACTTCCAGTTCATTGAGAGCTATTTTATCTCTTCGTACAGGTAAACAATCATATATGAGATTCTCTATTTAGAAGAAAAATATTTACATTCTATTTAATTTGTTAATTTGTGGTCTAATAAATGCAACTTATGCTTTTTGTCACCTGTCTTTATGTTTTTCTGATTTATCTTCTCTTTAGTGACTTTTTTCTTGATAATAGAAATTGCTCATCAAAATGAATACCATTAAAAAAGAGGAAGGCATTCTAAAAAATCAAAAACAAAAAAAATCTATAAAACTTTTAATGATAGAAAATAGTTGATAAGGGAAAACCATTTTGAAATATCAGTTTTCTAGGAAATGGGATGCTCTCATATTCTGCCTGCTATTAGATTCCATCCAACTTCTCAGCAGTTTCCCAAATATTTAGCAGGATTGCAATCTTTGGATTCATAAATAAATAGGTTTACAGAGGCAAAGTGACAAAGTATACAGCTGCAAAATTTTATAGAACGGTAACTAGAAGTGTTTTGCCTTCATTGTATTTATAAAATTGAGTTTATACTTATATTTACTTTAATGTTATTCAGTGTAAGTGTCATTTCTTCACATTATGTTAAAGGGAAGGAAAATTATGTACATGATACAAACACATGTGTTCACATACACAAGACAAACCTATGTTTAAATTCTTTCAACATGTGTATATGTACAAGCAATTGTCCTAAGACAATCAGCCTTCCTGGAAGTATTTAAATAAACCATGACTTCTCTAGGATTGAAATATCCTGTGTCCTGATATGTGGCCCTCTGTTCATCAGTTCATTTTAGTGTCAGGAAACATTAGGTTAGGTAGTTCTCAGCTTGTTTAGAAATCCTTATTCTTTATCACAGAAACATTCACTTTGCTGACGTCTTAGCACATTGTTAGAAATCAGCATTCAGAGTTAAAATGGAATGGTAGGCTGGTAATTCAGTTATACTGTTTAAATTGTTGTGAATGCATTTTAAGTAGGATATGATTGAAAGTGAAACCTTAAAAGAAGTAAATAATCCCAGGAATCCTATTGTACTGAGTTCAGAAAGGTTATACTCTTTGAATACCATGTTTAATTTTAGGTATCTCAATTGAAGAAGGCAAATTTTTAAAAGTTTCAAAAATTCAAAATAATTAAGAGAAAAGGTGACAGTAATTAATGAAGAAAGCTTGCAGGATCTCATTTGATAGAACATGGTAAAGCAGTGCTTAGAGGTAGGGATGCTAATTTACTGATATTTAAAGAATTCGAATAATGAGAAAGAATACAATTTTCTAAAAATATTGGTACAGTGGGAATAATTAGGGATATTAAGATGAATTTTAAGGGAAAAAGTGCAATGAACCCAAGAAGAGAATTAGACTGTAATAAAATGTATAGTTTAGGTCTATGACACTGAAATAACCTGTTTCGGTAGTTGACTGATTTGTATGCCAATCGATTTTTATGCTTATAAATACAGAACAGGGAACATAATGGTGTTTTTTTGTTGTTTGTTTGTTTTTTAAAGATTTATTTTTCTAGTTATAGGTGAGCACAATATCTTTATTTTATTTTTTATGAGGTGTTGAGGATCGAACCTAGTGCCTCAAGCATAATAGGCGAGCACTGTACCTCTGAGCCACAACCCCAGCCCCATAATGGTGTCTTTAAAAAAAAAAAAATGTTGGGAAAATTAGGGCAAACTTCTGGCATCCTCAAATTCACATTCAGTAAGCATAGAAATAAAATTTAAATATCTTGTTTACAAACACTAAGTTGCTATTTCAAAACCCCTAATATTTATAGTCTTAGTATATTCATTCATATATATATATATATATATATATATATATATATATATATATATATATATATATAT
>NW_026000142.1:10633310-10638310 GCF_001458135.2 Marmota marmota marmota
TATATATATATATTAGTGTTGAAATAACATGAAATGAAAGTGTTCTCTGCTTAGTCAGAGATTCCTATTGCCAGTGGAAGGGATGTCAAGAGTTAATCCATTAAAGGAAACTCTTTGGTGTGTACTATATTTGTGGCAGTGGGAATGCAGAAAAAATAAGACACCCCAAGGATGTTTATAGAGAATAAGAGTTTGTGGTTGATTAAATGACAAATAGAGGAGGCCTAGATTGACTTCTGGGTTCTTAGCTCCTGTCTTTTGTTAGGCTGTGGCGAAGAGTAGGGAAATGATGTCTGCTTTACACAGGTGCCCTGGGAGCACATGCAGATGAAGACATCTTTTAGTACTGTATTTTAGGAGAAAACTTTAGGACAGTAGATAGTAACTGAAGACAGGGTTTTGTTTTGGTCAGTGAATGGGAACTGTGGGAAGATGAGAGAAGACCAAAGATGTGGTGCTGAGACCTAACAACAGCAACAATATATGCAGAAGAAATAAGCTGGTATAAAGAAGTTGGAGATAGGACTAAGGTGATTAGTTTAACAATCACTCTGTATTAAAAATTTTGTTTTTATTTTATTTTAAATTGTGTATTCCTTTGTAGACAATGGCTTGATATTTTTAAGTGTTATCATATAGCTAGCACATGTAGCAATTTATACATAGAATTGAATGAAATTAAACATGACATACAATATCTTTTGGCTCCTTTTGAAAGTTGGACACGTAGTCGGTATTAAAATATAAAACAAGAAAAACGTTAGCATTTTGAATCATGTAGCTGTTGGAGAGGTTTTATGGAATACCCATTTAATGGTGGTGTTTGGGAAATGAACTAGCCATTGTATTACATCAGAGATCTACAAGGCATAATTATTTCCAGAAAAGTAAAACTGTGATTATGTTCATGTTACCTAAAAATCCATGGGATAAAAGCTGTGTTCCATATGATTCATTTATGATTGTAAACTCTAAAGCTTGTCACTAACTCATCCACTTCAGTTAAAACTAATCGTTAATAACATGAGACTTTATCAGAGACATGTAAAAATGTCTTTAGCATATGAATCTGTTATGAAATGTGTCACCTTTTATTTCAAGCCAAATTTTATAATTATTATTCCAGAACTCCAGAAGTTCAGTTTTTGAAATATTAAATTATTGCCCTGTTTTACATGTAAAATAAAAATACCCATATATGTAAATCACACTAATAGTGATGATTTATGAAAAGTTAAAGGGCTCTTAGTTTGGATGTAAATAATTTTATTTAGCCAGTAAGATAGTGATATAATCAAGGTTAACATAGCATAGTCTTAGCCACTAATATAATTTGATATGAGCAAATGTAAGGTTTTGATAAATTAGAATCATCATTTAGACACATTATAATATATGCATATAGTATTATTAAACTGCAACTAAGATTAATCTATTTAATTGTGTGAAATTATTTTTTAACTTCAAAAATTGAAAACTTGATAGAACTATAGCAGCTTAGAGTAGTTTAATGGTTATATTCTATTTATTATACATTATAAATAAATTCATGGTTATTGAAAGCACCATTACAGAGTATATGATTTGAGAGTCTTTCTCTGAAAAGTACATTTTGCTAACTCTTTTATGGATGATGACTACCCCACTTTGACATTATGTTGTCAGATAAGTTACCTTTATAAACTGGGGTAAAATGATTATATAAAGAATAGGATATTTAAATTTTTTCTCAGAAACAAGCTTTTCTATAGTTATTTCATTTTCTGGTTTTCAGAAGATTTGCATTAAATGAGAACCCTCAGTCGGTAGCTCCTGCATTTGCCTGTTTCTGGTGTTAATTATCTTTTGTTTGCCCTTGATAATCCTGAGGTTGGTATGCAGATGATATGAAGGCTGCAGAATCATCTCAAAGTGTAAAAAACAATGGCATTGTCAATTCTGCATCACAACACTTTATAAATTATGAATGTTATCCACATTAAGGAGAGTGGTAGACTTTTAAAATTACTTCCATGAATAGATTAAATTACAAGTATTATTACATTTCATTTTATTAAGTGCATCTTAGTAGTTATTAGAGCAAATGAACATGTTCTCTCAATTACATAATAACATTAGAACTAAAAATTATGCATCAACACTCCCAGATGCATAATGGAGCATTGTATATTAATCACTCTAAACAATATTTTTGAGTTTATATAAAGGCAATTATTACCTATTGAACAATAACATTGTTTTATTGGTTTGTTAAAATTCAGTTTAAGAACTACTTCTTTTATAAAATGCTCTAGATACTTTTAGTTTTTTTTTTCATAGAAACATAATATATACAAGTAGTCCAATTTACTTATGCTTGAGGATGTTCATCTTAATATAAAATAAGATTGTATACAAAAACCAGGCAGTCATTCAAATATGATATCTGGAATTAGCTTTTCATATTATATGAAAACCAATTGAAAAACAGATTACTAAAAGTTTTATTTACACAAATTGACAGCTATAGTTCAATATTATAATAACTACTAATATATATTCATGTTAACATTACTAGACTTGGAACAAAGAGTTACAAGTTGTAAATATGATTAATCTGCCTACATTTATAGGATGCATTTTAAAAATTGTTGTTTTGGGTTTTTTTGTGAGGTTAGGTGACTCTTAAAATCAGTTTCCAATCAAAATGCTTCCATGTATCATATTTAATACTCTATGCTCATTTAATTCTGTTTATTTTGTTTTAATGAATGGTTTGATGATGATTATTACACATTACAATAGAAAATTATTTTAATGTTAGAAATGAAAATTTTTTCTTTTCTTATATTTCAAACTCTTCTGCTTTAGTATTAGAATCTATTTATGTCAGTAAAGCTTTATATGATTTTATTTATAATTGATATAGCTTGCATGAATGCACAAGCACCATCAATGTCTTTGAGTCTGGTGGAAGAAGACAACTGAGTTATTACGAATTTAGCAAAGTAAGTAGATGTTACTTTATATTTTTTGAACAATTGGGCATGAATGTTGACTACAATGTCACAATGACTTAATGGACACAAATTTGTGAACTTAAACTTCTAAAATAGTCAAATGAGTCACTTTTCTGCAATGACTTTATTATATGTTCAGCTTTTTGATTAAGCAAGCACTCATAATAAAGTGAAAATTATTAACTAAAATTTAAAAAATAATGATCAATTGAATAATCATGAGTTTATTAGAATTAATTCAAGATTAATAAAGAAAAATTTAACTATAGGTACATTCCTTCTTTGAACTTTTAAAATGAAAATGAATTTCTTAATCGTCTTTTTTCTAAGTAAGGGTTGCTTTATTTATAAAATTTTCTGGTGTAGCCTGTAGAAGGAAAATACGCAATATTTCTAGTCAAGAAATATTCTAAGAAGACACTGACAAAATACAAAATAATTTTATTAATGCTAAAAGGAACATAAGTTGACATGATTCATTTAGCTACATACTTAAGTGAATAACAAATACTTTTTAGAATGTTCTTTTTTTTAAATTTACCTAAAATGGTATACATAATTTATATGGTCCACAGCCAGCATAACTGAATTTTTCTTATTCTTCTTCCAATTATTTTGTTTTCTTCTTGCTTGCAAAGAAATTTCAGATGTGAAAGTGTTAATGAGTGTCTTTAATTTAAAAAGAAAACAATCATATTACTTCTTAATCTTTCTAATTCTTTTCTCATAAGATGAACTTAGGTCTTTTTCTTTAACACTGAATCCTTTTGTGGAGACCTGGGTTTTTTTTTTTATAAAAAATGACATCAAGTTCCTAGGTAAGTACTGATAACCAAGTCACACACAATAGTAAAAATGTTTCACATAATAGAAAATAAATATTTTGTTCAGTCTCCTGTATATGCATATGTATTTTAAAGCAGTGATTAAAATAGCAGACAAATAGCATGTAAAAGATTATGCAGTAGTTTGCAATCTGCTTTTGGAGCATCATTGGAAAATTACTGTGAGGAAATGAGAGCCAGGCATAATTCACTAAAATTACACTGAACGTCTCTTGATCAATACAGATAAATCTAGTTTTGTTGTTAAGTCGATTTTCTCCTCTATAGAGATATATCGCCCTGATTGTTTTAAGAATAATTGTTTCACTAAGGATTTTTATGGTGATTAGGAAAAAGTAAACAAGAGAAAACTTAATGCAGCTTCTTGGCATTGCCAGCATTTCAAGTTAATTTGTTACAGAAAGCAATAGTGATTTATGTCATTTTGGGCAATTATGTTTTCCTGAAAGAAAGTCACTGATGCTGATTTCCTTTCAGAAATAAGCAACCTCTTGTGTTTGTTTTACTTTTACAAAATTTTCAGTCCTTGCCAACATAAATATTCACTAATGCACACTCTCTCTTTCAGCTTTTGTCACTTCTCTTGATTCCTTGGCATAGATCACATTGAAGAAGACTATATGTGTGTGTGTGTGTGTAAGTCCACATATATTTTTTAAAAATATATTTAAAATTTATAAATATAATTTTTTACAAAAACATTTAGACTAGACTAGAATTCAATGACAATGGTACACTTCAAGGATTGCTTGAAGTGTTGTTGCTGAATTATTTCTTACTCAAAATATTTGAGGAGCTGGATGTGAAGTTGTGTATGTGTGTTCCACCTAATTTCTCATTTTTCCTAAACAATGGACACTCTAAATATTTCACAAACAATGTTTTAAATGCAGTATACTGAAACACCAACGTCAAAAGAAAATCTCACAGAAATTTAAGGAATGTGTAATTTTATTTTGAAAACAATTTTGAAACAATACTAAATATACTGGACTGAATGATTTTTCCAAGACAAACAATATACTGATACATATAAGTACATAAATGATAATAAGTACTGATGTAATTTCATGTATTTTAAGCAACTTACCATTTATATATACTTTTATAGAGAGAAAAACACTTATTTTGAGAAGTGATTAGCAATTATAAATTG
>NW_026000142.1:10642332-10647206 GCF_001458135.2 Marmota marmota marmota
ATATATATACTTAATGGATTAGCAGTTCAGTTCAATTCATTAAATATGAATTTGGCTTTAAAATATGTATAAGACACAAGGATGTTCAATTAGCCTACTAGTTAGTGATAGAATAAGAAAAGTAAATAACATGTGCCAAAAGATGGAGTTCAAAGGAGGAAGAAATACATCAATCACCTTATAGATACAAATAAAACACTTATTGAGCACCTGTTGTGTGTATGACACCTGTGACATTATTTCTGACCTCAAATAGCTCACAGTTTAGTGGCAGTAACACATGCATAAATATATAATTACAGTACAAGTAATCAGTGGTATCATAAAGCATGAACTGAGTGTTTAGGGTACATAAAAGTACAGTAGAACAGAGCCCTGAGGGTCTGGGGAGATCCAGAAAAATCCTGACAGAGTGGATGAGAGTTCAGAAGAACCTTGAAGGTTCCAGCAGAAATGACATCATTTGGCAAAGGCATAGAAGAGTGGATGGTCGTGCCATGCCTGGGGACAAGAGAACACCAATTGTGTCTAAAATAGAACCACAGGGACCAAACTTAGTTCATAGAGAACTGGGAATTGCCAGCATAAAATCACACCACCTTTAATGTCATGTACTTCTGAAATATACTCAAGGCAAAGTCCTATTTATGGAAAGGAAGAAATATAAAAATGACACATGTATTAATTGGGAATTAATTAGTGTTGCAAGAAACTGAGTAACTGACCAAAAGTTTAAACACCGAAGAGTTTGTGGAGGAAGGTGTCAGCTTCCAGTCTTTCAATAATTATTTTAGTCACAGCATGCCTACTATGCATTTAGGAATCACATCCAAGTTCAAGTGACCAAGAAGTTGGAAGGGTGAAGCATTTCCTCCTTAGAAAGCTTTGTCTTTTTATTTAAAAAGAAGCTTTCCCCAAAAGACTTTCACTTAGCCTTGCATTAACCAGACCTGGGTCACATGTGAACCTCTATTTATGAGGAAGACTAGAAAACCAAGAACTTAACTTTCTGCAGCATAGGAGGACATGGGAGCAGGAATTTGGGAATGAAGACTAAGCAAGCCACCCTTCCGCATCCGTAATCAGGTGCTATGATGCAGTGTAGCCGCCCTGACATGTATGCAAGTTCACATTTGCTGCATTTCTTCCAGAGGAATCCCAGGCTCCACTGACTGTTTCCCAGATCCAACTTCTGGGAGTTCCACATGCCTATTTGTTCTTCTACTTTCCAGAAATATTTTCCTCCTCTCCATACCATTCTGTGTGCTTTTCTCAAATAAACAAAACCATAGCAAAATCGCTTATTCAGCCGGCAGGAACCTTTGGTTATTATGCTTCATCTTGATCAGAGACAGAACAATAGCCAGCCTTGTGTCCACAGTTCCACCACTCTTTTATTTTCCTATGGACAGCTTCCTAGCCCTTCATCGAAAGGCACCAAGGCAAACGTTAATTTAATAAGTTGTTATGTCCTTTTACATGTCCTTTTATGTTAATGTAATTCCTTAGAAAACTAATTGTTAGTTGTACTGGCTGAAGGGTTCTGATTTTTCTACTTTATGACTTCCGACTCTATTTCTGTTTCTTTCTGATCTATGTTGGGATGAATTGGGCTGCTTTGGGTCACATAACACTTAACTAGCATAAAAGAAATGAGGCACATCTTCTCAAAGTGAGTTAAGTATGTTGTTTTTATGGGAACTGAAAAGAAAGTGATCAGTAAAACGGTAGAAGTGAGAGTTACTTACCTTCAAAGTTGAAAAAGTTTTAGGTCTTTCTCTTAGTCATCAAAAATTATCATAAATTAAAAACTGGGGAGGGGTTAACACTCATCTCAAATTGCCTTACACATGTGATGAGAGATGTTCAGAAACTTTACGGATAATATTCCACATGGATTTATGAGTACACAATCCTTTATTCAAAATCAGATATATACTAGAGGTGACAGGTTTTTTTTCAATTATATAAAGAAACTACTATGCATCTGCCATAAATACCACTGCATAAGGTCTAGAACAGCCTGATATAATCAAGTACATTCTGTTGTTTAGACAAACTGAGGAATATTCACACTGCATGAGATAAATTAGGAACTTAAACTCATGTCAAATTAGGTCATGTTTGGAGTCAAACTAATTTAAAAAACAGATTAAAAAGTAAAGTTTTCAGAGTGTTTTTCACTTTTGAATTGTGATAAAATATCATAGGCCCATATATGTATAATATATCATTATGTCATTTGTAAGTTGAAGAAAATATTTGAATTATTATTATTATTATTATTATTATTATTATTATTATATGGTACTGGGAATTAAACTCAGGGGCACTCAACCACCAAGCCACATCCTCGGCCCTATTTTTCATTTTATTTAGAGACAGGGTCTCACTGAGTTGTTTAAAAGCCTCACCATTCCTGAGGCTGGCTTTGAACTTGTGATTCTCCTATCTCAGCTTCCCGAGCAGCTGAGATTACAGGCATGTGCCACTGCTCAAGGCTAACTTATTAAATATGTAAATACTGATTTTTTTCCTTCTGATGAACACTCAGATGCAAACTAAATTTTCAGTTTGGGTTTATTATGTTTTCAATATTTGTAGGGAAGTCCTACTCCTCTTTAATCATGAATTTATTTATATTTCACTTTGATAAGTAGTGGTTTTGGAATAGTTTGCAGTAATGCAACCAAAGGGTAAAAACAAAAAATAGCCCAGGAAATTGAAGCAAAGGAAAAGAAAGTAAGATGTCAGTAAAGCTATGAGCTAGACAAGAATGCAGAAATGGATTTCTTTGGCCTCTACATTTGCTAGAGGTAGGTGACAGATGTAGCTCAGAGCTTCCCAGAGCCCAACACAAAGAAAATAATGTGATGATCTCTGAGTTTCCCAGTGTCCATAAAATAAATGTACAGTGATCTCTGATAAGCAGCACAGTATTTTGTGAATCTGAGTCTGAGAGCTATCATTTCATTGAGTTCTAAAAATTACTTCACCAGCAGGGAAACTGAATCCTTCTTGGCTGTTTGCAACGTCCTTAAATGTTGATTTGTGGTATAATAAACACCATACTCATCCAAGAGTTAAACAAGGAGTTTACAGTACACAGACCTCTTACTGGTAAAATGTGGATGAGCAGAATTGAGTCCTTCAATTACAGGCAACTGTATTTCTCCGTTAGGCTTTCAGTAAAGATTCAAACTTACTTTCTCTGCTGTTCTCCAGTAAAAGTCTTGCCTACTATGATGAGTTTCACTGATGAGGAAAGTTTATGTCCTAAATATAAACTGAGATGGAGAACTTAAAGTCTAACTCTGGTTTATCACTCAAAGTGGAGAGTTGCATCTGACGTTAATAATTGACGGGCTTGACGACACCACAAAGTATTGTGGGGTATTTGTGACACATATCACAATTTATGAGGATGGGGCCTCTTGGAGTGTGCAGCAAGGATTTATGGCTTCATGTGGCTGTTCTCCTGTATCTACCAGTCTCCTCTCAATCTCTACCATGCATGGCAATTTTAGAGTGAAGTTGTATGGAAAGATAGATACTCCTTTGGCCTTGAGCCAAGAGTTGATTTTCTCCCACGACACTGATAATTCTTTCAATTCCTCTCAGACTCTTTTTTTTTTTTTTTATGCCCAGGGTTCAATTTACTTTGTGTTTCTCATTAAGTCATTATCTGTATCTTTTATTTGTTTTCAACAGGGCAACATCAGTAATTGCAACTGATTTCTGTACCCAAAATATTCCAGTCTTTGAAGTAAAAGCTGGCAAACCACCCCCAGATATATGCTTGTTAATAATACTATTACCTTGATTTATTATTATGTTAGAGCATGGTATTTTATATAGTATGAGTTTAAATAACCAACAATCAAACTCAACACAACACTACATTTTTGTGAGTCATATGTGCAAAACCGATTGTCCTTTCCAAGTCTTTTTGTCTGGTAACTTAGTGGTTCATGAAACTCTACAGGACACTTCCTTCTCTACACTCTCTCTCCTTAAAGATCATCTCTGTTATTTACTTATGAATTGAGTTTATAACTTTGGTTGATAACTGATAATGTATCTGTCAAAGCAGAAATTCTTCCTAACTGCATTGAGAATCTTGAGAATCAAAGTAAAATATTATCATGAAACTTTCTTACAAACTTGTATTTGAGTTTAACAAAGAGAAAATGATTCTATTTTGACTATACTGAAATTATTGAACCAGGAGGGGAAGAGGTTCTTAGGATACTTTAATGGAAAATCTACTTTTTGACTTTCTATTTTTTTTCTCTTGTAAGCATAGACATAAAGAAATCTTGATTGATACAAACTGATTGGGAAAACACAGTTGCTATGTTTTTCACATTTGTTGATATCATCAGTTTGCTTTTTACACTTTCCATATAGTTTCTTTAACTTAAAGTCTACAATAAGCTCAGGATGTTAAATAGTCTACTTTCATCAACTTCATGCTGTTCCCAATCAGTGTTTTCTAGGTATCTCTGTTCTCTTTCCCAAATCTTCTACATTGTTATATATTTTCATATGCTCTCTTTGCAACCTATGTGTGTCTTTTGTAATTAATTACAAATGTAGTTAATTACTTATTTAGGTTCTCTCCTCCTGCAGGATTATAAATCCCATGTCTCCTTCCCTGCAGTCCCCAGGTCCTAGAAAAGAGCCTTAATCAAAGGTGCTCCTACACATTTACGAGGAGGGCAAACCTCTGAGAGTAGATGAAGCAGAACAACACACTTTCCATAGGGGGCTTTTGAAAAACATTTTGATTTTGAAAAAAAAAAAATATCAGATCTCTTTGCTCTTCTTTTCTTTCTTTCTTTTCTTTTTTTTTTTTTTTTTTTTTTTTTTTT
>NW_026000142.1:10647909-10693148 GCF_001458135.2 Marmota marmota marmota
TTTTTTTTTTTTTTTTTTTTCTTTCTTTCTTTCTCTCTCTCTCTCTCTCTCTCTCTCTCTCTCTCTCTCTCTCTCTCTCTCTTTCCCCCCTTTCTCTCTTTAAAGTGACACTTATTTTTCTCTTTCTTTTGAAAATAGTTTGAAATTAGGAATTTTTTTTTGTTCTCAGGAGGTTGAGCTCAAACCTGAATTTCATCTAGCTTTTATTAATTATTCAAAAATTCTTGATGTAAGGACAGAAAATTATGGTTTCTTTCTTCCTCATCGTAAGGATCAGGTGATACTCCTAGAACTACAGGCAAGTTAACAAGATAAGAGAGTAACACATTTATTTAATCAGAGTTTTATATTCCACAGTAGCCTTCAGAAATGAAGACCCAAAGGCCAAGGAAAATTGTTTTTATGCATTAATTTGATGAAGAATAGACAGTTGTGTAGAAATGTAACTGGAGAGAGGAGTTGTGACCTCTGAGGGAATGCAGCAAGACCTATTTGATTTCTTTTGATCTTTCTATGGGGTATTCCATCCTCCCTGGCATAAAGCAAGACCATCTCAGAAGGAAGATTATGGATTACTGTCAGATAAGGCAAATCAGGAAATTTCTCTGTGACCAGTTAACACAGAAAGTTGGGGAAAATTAGAATAATTAATTTAGGTTTTATGGATGGCTTTGGGGGTGAAGAGGGCTGCTTTTCAAGATCTGCCTTGGAAAAGATGAATTCTAGTTTCAACAGCTCATGTTGGTGGGTGAGGAGAATGGAAGTGGAAGAAAGGACAGGAGAAGAGCAGAAAGATCTTGTTTCTGATCCCTTTTCCTTTCATTTAAAATGTGCAGCCTGCTAAGGCTCCATACTTTTGGGTATCATGTTCTGAGGCTCACCATCAGCATCCAAGGTGGGTATTGGTGGGAAAAATACTGCAGGTATATAATAATTGCAGAAATCTAAGGGGACTAACATGTTTTTTTTTAAATCTACTTTTATTGGGGTCACTAAGTTTTCAGTTTATCTGAGTGGGATTTTGGTTGAGATTTTGTATAGATTTTGACTGAGATTTATAATTTTAAATAAAAGCAATACTGTTGTTTACTCATCTCTTGTGAATTTTGCATATTCTACTCTCGTAGATGAAAGCATAGTCTATATAGTCTTCTGAACTTTTTTCTTATAACTAGTATGAAATCTACATAAAACATTCTTCTTGCCAAGTTATGTCATGTCCATCATGCAAACAGCCTCTGTCGTAGCATAAGAGTCCCCCAATAACTCCCTTTGTTTCTTGCTAACAGCAATGGTTGATTTTTACCTGCACCTTAGTGAGGATGAAATCACTTAGCCTCCCCAGTGTTAGAGATGATATGTTTTGACCAATAGGACAAATTGAAAATGCTCTTTATAATTTTCAGGAATTTTTCCAAAGGGAGGAGTCTTGCCCATTTTGCTGATTTTCTTTTTATTTCTTTCTCCTCCTCCTCCTCTTCCTTCTTCTTTTTTTCCAAGTTTCCTGCTGGTTTGAATAGCCTAATGCAGTGGGCTGGAGCTGAGTAGCCCCATGAGTCAGGAAGCAGAAGCAGTAAGCTGAAGATGACAGTTAACTGTAAGGTAGGAATCTGAGTCCCTGAGTATTTCATAAGCCTGCCCTGCACACTCAGTATTACCTAAACACGGACGTATTGTATTTCAGAAAGAAGCAAATTGCTGTTGTCTTTTTGTTGTTGTGTTAAATTTCTTTCTTTTAGGGGTGGGGGTGGGTGGGTAGTACCAGGGATTGAAACCAGAGGCACCTAACCACGGAGCCACATCCTCAGCCCTTTACATGTTTTATTTTGAGACTGGGTCTTGCTTAGTTGTTTAGGTCCTCTCTAAGTTGCTGAGTCTGGCTTTGAACTTGATATCCTTCTGCCTCAAACTCCCAAGTAGCTGGCATCACTGACATGAGCCACCACACCCAGCAATTGCATTAAATTTCTTGACCTGATAGACAACTAGTCAAAAAATAATCCAACAAAGTCAATCCTTGGAAGATATTTTAAAAGCAGAAATGTAACTAAAATGTCAGCAAAGTATTGTCTATTACATGATCCACTGCTAAAGACAAAGGTTTCTAGAACTTTTGGGGAAATTAACTATGGTTTTCATCAATTTTTCTTTAGCATTTTTCCTTATCTGTAATCAATGTGGAAGTGTTTAACTGTGCATATCAGGCTTCTTCTGTCCTTCAAATAAAAGAAAAAAAAACAATTTATTATTGGAGTATCAAGACATTGTAACCTAATAGTCACACTAAACTTTATTTATTCTGATTTGTTTTGCATTTTTATTGTATATATTTTCATCCTTAATTGTTTTCCATTTCCATTCTTATTAACCTTTAGTCACCTTATGTGGAGGGAGATGAGGAAATAAATATTTTGATGATGACCTAATGTATCAAATTAAATGAGGAGACTCCCTCTTTCATTTAGAGTACCTTCCTTATGGCCAAGAGACAGGAGGTAAGGGAATGATTCCTGAAGGACAAGCAATATCTTTCATTATCTAGTGGAATATATTTTAGGGAAAAATGAGTAAAATATGCATGGAGTAATTGCTGAACTTTAATTGTAAATTAAAATTAAATTCATTTTGTTTGAATGCAAAAAAAAAACCCTCAAAATCTTCTTCCCTAATAAAAGTTAAAAGAAATTGTATATAGCAAGAAAAAAATAGTTGTCTGATGCTCAGGATACCTCTACATCACCCATTATGTATTTGGAAGAAGAGATTCCAATAATATGCTCAAAGACTGCCTTCCATTTCACCTATGTTCAAATCACTTCAACAATTAATATATGACAATATTTCTGCAATTATCTTCCTCACCTATTTATCACGAAAAGAAATTATTTGTACATTGGCAAATTTGGAGACAAGACAGAGGTCAAAATGCACATTGTCAATTGGACTGGATGTGAAAGTTTTCTCCCAAGCAGGGATTTCTTTACCAGATGAGACAACTAAGTAAATCTCTGGCACGTCTCTCTTCCTGCCTGCAGTCTCCTCCATCCCCCATTTTTCTAAGGTTTGTAAAAAGATGATCTGTCCTTGCAGGGGGCAGTGTTCTGTGAGTCCTTTCAGATTGCAGAGCTGCTGCTGAGCATTAGCGCTTTTGTCATTACTTCTTAGTTTCTAAGCCTGCAAAATGGGCTTAAAAATGAAAGGATGTAAAATCCAATGCATTATGCTAATCTCATCATTTCAAAATAACACATATCAAAAGGGGCAATATATAGTAATCCATATCTCAACCAGAATAAATAAGACACACTACTCTTCAGATGCATAAGAAATGGCAGACTCTGTGCCTTAACTATCAGTGGGGTGTCCAGGCGATCGACACATGTTTTTAGATCTGTGAATAATTGCCTGAAGTGTGTGCTCAGTTTCAAGAAGTACCTCCTTTTCCCAATGAGGAACATCAGGCTACTGCACTATATACTCCAAGGCAGGCATTTTGTGTCAACACACACTTCTTATGTTTGATACTTGTTTTTTAGTGAAAGTCTTTGGAATTGTCCTTTATTTGCATAGGGTTGAATCACCTGTTTCCACTAAATTAAAACAATAAAACTTTGAGGTATAAGAATTCTATCTATATTAGCATGCATATGCATATGCTGCCTATTATCTTTTTGATGAATTTTATTTATACATAGGAGTGGGGTTCATTATACCATATTTGTACATGTACATAACATAATTTGATGATGCTTATTCCCCAATACATTCTCTTTCCTTCCCCATGAACTGTTTGCTTTACTATTTCCATTAAATCTTAAAACTAGATTGAGTGAATGAAGCCACCGAGGTCTCATAATTAGATAAGTTACTATAGCCTAAAACTAGAAGTGCTTCAGCTAAGGTTGGTATTATGGTTTGGATATGGAATGTCCCCCAAAAGCTCATGTGTTGAAGACTTGGTCCTCAATAAAGCAATGTTCAGAGGTAAGGTTCCTGGGAAATAATAAGATCATGAGGGCTCTGCCCTTATCAATGAATTAATCCACTGAGGAATTTATAGCTAAGTGGACTATTGAGTGGTGGTGGAAACTAGAAAAAGTCAAGTATGATTAGAGAAAAGTAGGTCACTGGGGCTGTGACCTGAAAGAGTATTTCTTGTTGCAGACCTATCTCTCTATATATCTATCTCTCTATATCTCTCTTTCTCCCTCTCTTAGCTTTCTGCTTGCTATAAACTGACAGCTTTCCTTTGACATGTCCTTTCTGTTTTTCCTTAAACAGAAAGAAATGAAGCCAGCTGACCATGGAATGTAACCTCTGAAATAGATCTTTTCTCCTCTAAGTTGATTTCCTCAGGTATTTTGGTCATGGTGAAGAAAAGCTGACTAACACAGATGGATAAGCTAAGAAAAGGTTGTTGCTTATCAATTGTGTTTCTATCTTCTTTGAGTCTTGGTAGGCATAAATGCCTATATCGAAAAATTACATTGTCTGAAATGTTGTCCATGACTCTCTCACTTTTTAAAAAGAATCTGTGTATATGTTCTTGGAATAAATTCAACTTGAAAACATGCTCCCTAAAGTCCATCTGAATATTGAAGTTATTCAATAAATATTGTTGATTTCAATAGATAAACAGCAATATTACAATTAATAAATCAAAGTAATAGTAAGTGTTAGGAATTTTTGTCTGTGTGTGCTGCGACTTAAACCAAGGGGTGCTTTAACACTGAGTCATATCTCCATTCCTTTTTCTTACTTTTTATTTTGAGATATGAGCTTGCTAAATTGTAGAGTCTTGCTAAGGTATTGAGGCTGACCTTGAACTTGTGATGTTGTGCCTCAGCCTCTTGAGTTGCTAAGATTGCACGTGAGCACCACCAAGCCCAGCAAGTGTTGGCAATTTTTGTAAGCTATTTTTTTTAAGAAAAGGACTCACTTAATTTAAAATAACAGAGAGGTTTTTATCTTCTAAATTTGTTGTTCTTCAAAACGACCCTTTAGAATGGAATACTAAAACACCAGTGCCAATGAATAAAAATATAAGAATTTGATAGATGGTGTTCAAAACTTCACAGGGCTAATTTTAAGATTAAGAAAAGCAAAGACCTCCCCATAATAATAATGATTAAAATCCTACAGATGTAAAATAAGGACACTTTCAGACATACAGACTTCCAAATAATTTCTGTAAGCAGCCTATTTTTATCTGTCGGTGTTACTATAACAAAATAACTGAGACTGGGTAATGTATAAAAAGAGCATTTCATTTTCTTACAGTTATGGAGGATGGGAAATTTAAGATCAAGGTACAAACTGGTTCTGTTTACTTGATGGTGTCTCCATGGCTGTGCCCTCTAGGAAAGGAGTGCTGTGTCCTCATGAGGCAAAATATGAAAGGAGAAATGGGGCCAAACTTCCTCCATCAAGCCATTTTAAATGGCACTCATCTATTCATGAGAGTGGAGTCCTAGTGATTTGAACACCTCAAAGAAGATCCCACCTCCCAATACTTAATTCGGATTAAGTTTCCAACACATTAGTTTTGGGGGACACATTCAGACCTTGCCACACCTCTGTCTGAGCAAGGTATTGGAGGATCTCCTTTACCCATTAATAGGTGATCTTGTTCTAAAAGAAAAGGACAAAGGGCTATAAGAAAGATGTCCAAAGGAAAAGATTGTTTAAACAGACTCAGGTGGGCTTGATTGTGCATAGAATCATACTAAAAAGCAATCAGTTAGAGCTGTTAATGCATGTAGGAAGATGTAGGCAAGTCTGAAATAAAAAACAAAAAACAAAATAATAATGCAATTAATAGCCAAAAGAAAAAATTAAAGTGTGCAAAAACAGTTGTACATGTTAGCAATTCTGGAACTCCCTTCTCTGTATGACATTGGACAAATAAGCTGGAGATAGTAAATAGGAGCCAAATTTCTCACTGTCAAAGAAAATAAAGTTATAAATAAGCAAGAAGAAAAGATTAAATAGTCCCCCTGGTGCTAGATTAGAAGTGAAGATGTCAGCAAAACCCAAGTTTATTTTAGTATATTGACATACATTAGAGAAATAAGTATAAATGTGTTCATGTACCTACATATACTCAGGGAATGGAAGCAGTGACACTTGGGAGCAATGAGCACCCAGAGGGCACAAATCTATGTTTCTAAATACTATGTTCTAATCCAAGAAATCAGAGCTCCTTCAGAAAATGGTGATTTGAAAGCTGGAACAAGGCAGAACAAGAGGGACTTACATCATCTTTTAAAGCCAGAAAGTAAAGTGCTTAAAACCAAAACTATGGGGCATGCTAAAAGGACAGGAGCCAGGCTGCTAACCTGAAGGTAAGCCCTCTCAGTGGTCACGACTGGAAGAATTTTTGCAACAAATTAAATAATGATGACGTGGCTTTATAAACCAAAATATGAATGCTCATGAATTCACATTGACATAAATAAATAAGCAAATAAGTGAGAAGGAAAATCTTCACAGTAGAATTCCAAATAAGAAATATAGGTACAGAATTTTTTAAAAATCATCATTAGTATGTCACAGTAATAATTGCTATAGGTTCTGATGAATGATAAAATTAGTGAGTAGATGAAACTTTAAGAAGAATTGGGATCTCAAAGAACATCCCCCACCCCTGAATATGTATGAATTGCTTCATTGACTTTAACATATGTCCATAAGTAACTTGGCATTGTCTCTCCAGAAAGTAGCACTTCATTTCCCTCCTTTTAAGTATAAACTCAATATAGTGACTGAGTTCTAATAGAACATGGGAAGGGGAAAAGTTACATTATGATGCAGAATCCTTGTAGATATCACCTTGGCCAAGTGATGAAAGTTCACATCATCAGTAATAAGTCAGGTTGTCATTATGTTCTCCCTGTTTTGGTGTCATCTGAAAGGCACCTTACTGTTGTGGAAAAGTTCATTATGAGAGAGCATCAGACAAATATAAATTGAAGGACATTTTATGATATGGTTGATACATATTTTTCAAAAGTATTAAAGTCATGAAAAGAAAAAAAAATAGAAAATGCCACCCATCACAGGAGATTAATTTAAAGCTATGCGGCTGGTCAATGCCATGTGGTATCCTCAATTCGATCCTAAAGTAGAAAAAAAAGGACCTTAGTACGGCAACTGGTGAAACCTATTTAAATTCCAAATTTTACTTAGTACTTTTGAGTTCTTAGGTTTGATTACAGTTCTGTAAGAGATGAACATTAGGGAAAGTTGGATAAAGGGCATGTGAGAACTCTATAAAATAGAAGTTAAGCTGGGCTTGGTGACACACGCCTGTAATCCTAGCAGCTAGGGAGCCTAAGGCAGGAGGATCTTGAGTTAAAAGCCAACTTCAGCAATTTAGCTAGGTGCTAAGCAACTCAGTGAGACCCTGTCTCCAAATAGAATACAAAATAGGGCTGGGATGTTGCTTAGCGGTCAAGTGCCCCTGAGTTCAATCCCCAGTACCAAAAATCCCCAAATCAGAAACAAACGTAAATATAAGAGTTAGCCTATATTTGCAACTCCTCTATTATCAAAAATTGTTTCAAAATAAAAAGGTTTTTTTAAAGGATGTATAAAAATTGGAATGGCATTTATTTGAAGGGTAGTAGAAGAAGGAGAGGTATAAAAAAAAACACAAAAATCCTCACGTATTTTATGAGAAGTAAACTTTTTTATTGATGAATCAATAAGTGGTAGTTTACACATATTCATTAGAAATCTGGTGGTAAATAATAGATAATAGTTCTGAAAGAGTTTTAAAGTCATTATCTTCAGGGAGCAGGAGCCAATAAAGAGGGCAGAAGGCACCTTTTTTTACTATTCTTATTATAAGCCTTTCAGTACAATTTGACTTTTATAATGGAGTGCATATTTCAGTCTGATTTTAAAGAATCAAAATAATGTTAGCAGTAGATAATGGTCCAGTAGAGTTTTGAGTATCTTGAATCAGAGATCATTTCAATGGCTATGCTGAGACATCTAGCACCACCAGCAGATATCAGGCCTAAGGCCCACCACCTCAGTAGACGTCAGTGCCCCGCCCTGAGTAGCACAAAGACACTGCACTATTTAATAGTCTTATCATATAATGTTGCACAAGTCAGCTATTCAGAAATATTTTGAAGCTCATAAAAATCAAAATTTCTTAGAAATGTCATAGATTCCTTAATAGGTTGACATTTTGCCTTCTGTTACATGACATGCAGAGTTAAATAAGGATCCATAAGCATAGCAGCACATCAGATGCTTACAAAAAGGAGAGAGAAGCCCAACCAATACCTGGTCTTAGGAGGAAGGCTGCAGGGAATTTGCAGCTGGGGGTAGGTGGTGGTCTTCAATAGAAGAGAGAGGAGATGGTGAAGTTTTAACCTCAAATTCAAGATGTTCCTTTTGAATTTCTATTATGCTTTTCTCTTCCTATTTCCAGTCACCACTACCTACCTCCCCTCTATTTTCTCCTTCTCTCCTTTTTATTTATGTTTTTTCATCTTATTTTTTAAAAGCCATCCTCTTTTGAAGTGTGTTTTTATCTCAATGACTAATAAGAGATACTATTAATGATAGGGACTCTAGGTAATGGGAGTCATGTCATTTAAGAGGACAAGAGTAAGAAATCATCCATGTAGTTGTGATTATTTCACTTTTTTTCTGACAACATTTTTATGGCATTTCAGTGATTATTAAGCATTATGCACAGAAGATAATACAAGGAGGTTTATAGTTTTTTAATGTTTAAAAATTCTGAAGGCAAAAAATTATAGATGTGATAATTTTGCTAATAATAGTCTATTAATATTTTTATTTTATCAATATGTTACGTTTCATAATGATTCTGAACTATTAGGTTCCAGACACATTCCTGAAGATACAAAAGATAGGAAGCTTTGAGCCATAAGCAGGGAGGGTATATGTTACCAATTCCTATGTGATGCTTCAATTCTCTTCCCAGTGTTTGTTTTAATGTTTTATTGTTAGATCCATCTGTAAAGAATGGCTAGAGTCTTTGCCTGAAGGAAAGAGTATATGAATATGTAAATAATACTTTAATGTGATGAGATTTTCTTATTTGAATATAAATTTGATAGGCAATGTTATGTAAAACACCAACACAGCTCAGAAACAGATGATCACACTTTGTTAACTAAATTCAATTTGTGACTGTGTGATTTGCTGATAAAGTAAGTAAAGACTGACACATGGAAACTATTTTTTTTTAATTTGAGAGGGGCTAGATTTTTTTGCCTCATATGTTTTACTAAACATAATTGGAGGTAAAAGTAACATTTTAAAGATAATTAGGCATCTTATTAGAGATGATCAATGTTACAGAATTTCTTACATTTTAAGTACTTTCTCAGTGTAATTAATCTACTCAGGATGTGCCTACTTTCTTTATCTGTATTCAGGTGTGAAGAAATCCCCTTCAGTGTATTCTGTTAAGGAAAACATAGTCAACATTGACTTTGAAAATCATTGTACTACCAAGAAAACACACTAGACTATGGGAATTGGCACTTACATTCTTTACTCATCAAGAGAGAGTTAATGGAGAAGGTCACTGAGAATTTGGCCTTGGTAAAGAAAATCATGAATAACATTCAAATGTATTTAATAAAAGAAGAAGGTCAGACAAGGATTTCAGCATCAAGAATGAGGTGGGAAGCAGTGCAAATGAGAAGAAGCCTGTTTTGAATTATATTGGAAACGTTAGCACAGAACAAGGAATAGTACTTTTTAACATTCTATCTCTGTCTGAAAATGATCACCCAATGAAGATGGCACAGAAACCTGAGAGCTCACTTTTTCAAATTCAGATGAGGAGAAAGTTGGTGAATAGAATAACAAGGTTGGTAGGGGGGGGTGCTGGGATTGTGGCTCAGCGGTAGAGTGCTCTCCCTCACACAGGCGGGACCTGGGTTCGATCCTCAGCACCACATAAAAATAAAGGCATTGTGTTTTGTCCATCTACACTTAAAAATAAATATTAAAAAAGAATAACAAGGGGGAGCACTGATTATTCTTATTTAATTCTATTATTGAGCCCTGATTCAGGCCACTAAGATACCCACTTTATGCTCTTGCTTCAATGGGTATAAGCAAATCATCCAAAGTTGAACAGATGAGTTTATTTTATTTTATTTTTTTGTTTATTTGCTGTGGCATTGGGGATCAAACCAAGAGCCACACACATGAGAGGCAAGATTTTTATTATGAATTACATCCCCAGCTACTTAGAAATAAATTGAGACAGGGTCCCATTAAGTTTCTCAGCCCTGGTCTTGAAATTGTGATCCTCCTGCCTTCACTTCCTCAGTAGCTGGGATTATAGACCTATATCACTGCACTGACTAGGTAATCTATTTTAAAACATCCTATAGGAAGGGAAGAGTAAAGGGTAAGGGAGGGCATAAGAGGGTGGAAATGATCAAAGTATGTTTTGTGCATGTGCAAATATGCCCCAGTTAAACCCACTGTTCTGTATAATGAATATGCACTATTAAAAAATAAACTCCCCATAAAATAAGCTCTCCCTCACATAATCAACTTTAGGAAATAGTTCTAGAGCACAAAGATCTACTTACTGAGAAAATATTATCTGAACTGTCCTAGGTATTATAATACCCATACCTGATGTAACTTTGCAAATGCTATAGGGCTTATGAAATGATCTATTAGGGAGGATGCTTTCATATAGCTCTATTGATTTAATGTCTAGTTTAGTAAAACTTTATCACTTACATATCACTTGAAATCTGGATTTGTGCATATAGTTCCATATTTGATATGCTCATTTGGATTTCTACTAGTCATTTTAAGTAGCATGTCAAAAATTTAAAAAATCCTGGATACTACCTTACACACACACACACACACACACACACACACACACACACTTGGCTCTCAAAGTCATGCCTTCTAAGTTAATGGCAGTTTCATAATTTGAGTTGATTAGGTCAAAAATCTTGTAAGCCATTCTTTTCATCGGGAAATCTTTTGGGCACAAGCATTTACATGTACTCCAGTCCCACCACTTCTCATTACTTTCATTACTAACTTCTTCAAGCTATCATCTCTTATATATTCAATTCCTATAACTTTTTCTCTGGTTTTTTAACTTTCATAGGATAGGGCACTTGTTTTCCTCATTGATTGGAATCCCAATACTTCTTCTAGTTTGTTGTCCCCAAAGCTTGATGATCCTTTAAAAACAGTTCAGATTCTCTCATTTCTCTCCTCAAAACCCTCAGGTTTCTTGCCTCACTCAGAGTGTCCTTATATTGATAGGGTCAAAATGTCAATCTCTACCTACCAGAACTTGACATTTCTATACTGTTGTTTTTCTTCTTTCATACCACCATAATTTGATAAATTTTGCGTTATTGTGTATTTCCTATCTGCACTCATTACAATTTAAGCTTCATGAACATAAGGACAGTATCTGTTTTATTTGATAAATCCTGAGTCCATAGAAGAATACTCAACTCAGTAAAAATTTTGAACAAATAAATGAATCAAACTGTCAATGATAGAACAAAATTAAAAGATATCATGGCCAAAATCTACTGTGTGATATATTCCCATGGGCTGAATTGTGTCCCCTAAAAATATGTTCAAGGTCTAACTCTGTGTTAGTCACATGTGAATGTGACTCCTTTAAGTATTCCATCATATATATATATATATATATATATATTTTTTTTTTTTTTCCTTTCTCCATTCATCTGTTGAATGACACATAGATTGATTGGGTCCATACCTTAGCCATTGGGAATTGAGCTGTTATAAACATTGATGTTGCAACATAACAATATTATGTTGATTTTAAGTTCTCTGGGTATATGCTGAGAAGTGGGACAATTAGGCCAATGGTCTTTCCATTTTAACTTTTCTTTAATAATAAGGTCTTTGCAGATATAATCAAGTTTAGACGAAGTAAGACTGGATTAAAATAGTTCCAGATTCAATGACTTATGTCCTCATAAGAAAAGACAAATTTGTACATAGACAAACACACAGAGGTTAATGCTATATGCAAGAGACACATATTGGAGTGATAAGAAACCACGGAATTCCAAGGACTGTCCAAAACTATCAGGAGCTAGAAAGAAACAAGGAATAATCTTCCTATAGAGCCTTAAGAGTGATCATGATTTTGTTGACACTCTAATTTAAACTTTCTAGGAACCATTATGGTAAGACAACAATTTTTTTAATTGCCCAATTTGTGATAATTTGTTACTGTTTTTTGGAGAAACTAATACATCAATATTATTCACTTTTCATCAATTTCTGGAATATTGCAAGTTCAAAAGATTTTAAAATGGAAGATTTTAGATGGGCATATTGACAATCTTTCATATAGGATAACATTTTTTACAATAGTAAGATTTTTATTTTTTTTTTAATGACATTAGAGTATATTTTGACATATTATATACACTTGGAGTATAACTTTCCATTTTTGTGATCGTACATGATGTGGAGTTACATTGATTGTGTATTCCTATATGAACATAGGAGAGTTATGTCCTATTTATTCTACTGTCTTTCCTATTCCCATCCCCCCCATTCCATTCATTCCCCTTGTCTAATCCAATGAGCTCCTATTTTCTCCTACACACATTATTGCGTGTGAGCATTTGCATATAAGAGAGAACAGGCTTTGATTTATGGGAAATAGATTATTTCACTTAGCATAATAGTCTCCAGTTCCATCCACTTACTGGCAAATGCCATAATTTCATTCATAATGGATGAGTAATATTCCATTGTGTATGTGTGTGTGTGTATGTGTGTGTGTGTGTATGTGTATATATATATATATATATATATATATATATATATATATATATATATAATATTTTCTTTATCCATCCATCTGTTGTATGGCACCTAGATTAGGACTATAGCTTAGCTATTGTGAACTGAACTGTAAAACATTGATGTTGCAACATAACTATATTATGTTGATTTTAAGTTTTCTGGGAATATGCCGAAGAGTGGGATAACTAGATCAATTGTTTTTCCATTCTAAGTATTTTGAAGAATCTGCATACTGCTTTCCAGAGTGGGCACACCAAATTGCAGTCCCACCAGCAGTGTATGAGTGCACCTTTTTCTCCACAATTTCACCAACATTTATTGTTACATTTATTCTTGACAACTGCCATTCTGACTAGAATGAGATGGAATCTCAGTGTAGTTTTAGTTTGTATTTTTCTAATTGCTAGAGATGTTGAACATTTTTTCATATATTTATTGACCATTTGTATTTCTTCTTTTCTGAAGTGCTTGTCCAGTTCCTTTGCCCATTTATTGATAGGGTTATTTGGTTTTCTGGTGTTAAGTTTTTTGAGTTCTTTATTTATCCTGGAGATTAATGCTCTATCTGAGGTGCAGGTGGCAATGATTTTCTCCCATTCTATAGGCTCTCTCTTCATGATCTTGATTGTTTTGCTTGCTGTGAAGAAGATTTTTAGTTTAATACCATCCCATTTACAGATTCTTGATTTTCCTTCTTGAGCTTTAGGAGTCTTGTTGAGGAAGTCAGTTCCTAAGCTAAAATGATGAAGTATTGGGCCTATATTTTCTTCTGGTAGGTGCAGGGTCCCTGTCCTAATGCCTAGGTATTTGATCCATTTTGAATTAAGTTTTGTGAGAGAGAAGGATTTAATTTCATTTTACTCCATGAGGATTTCCATTTTTCTCAGCACTGTTTAATAAAGAGACTTTCTTTTCACCAATGTGTGTTATTGGTACCTTTGTCTAGTATGAGAAAACTCTAATTATCTGGATTTGTCTCTGTGTCTTCTCTTCTGTTCCATTGGTCTTAATGTCTGTTTGGGTGCCAACATCATATGATTTTTGTTATTATAGCTCTATAGTATAATTTAAGGTCTGGTATTGTGATGCCTCCTGCATCGCTTTTCTCACCAAGGATTGATTTGACTATTCTATGTCTCTTATTTTTCCAAATGAATTTCATGACTGCTTTTTCTATATCTGTGAAGAACATCATTAAATTTCTAATAGGAATTGCATTAAATCTGTACAGTGCTTTGGGAACTATGGCCATTTTGAATGTTAATTCTGCCTATTCAAAACATGGGAGATCTTTCCATCTTCTAAGGTCTTATTCAATTTCTTTTTAATTTTGATACTGGCGAGTGACACAAGCACATTGAGCCACACCCCAAGAACTTTTTTATATTTTATTTGGAGATAGGGTCTCTCTGAGTTTCTTAAGACCTTGCTGAGCTAAATTGCTTAGGCTGTCTTTGAACTCACAATCCTCCTGCCTCAGCCTCCTGAGCCACTGGGATTACAGGCATGCACTACTGCAACCAGCTTCAATTTCTTTCTTTAGTGTTTTGCAGTTTTCATCATAGAGGTCTTTCACCTCTATTTTTAGATTGATCTCACAATTTTTTGTGAAGAAAATGTATGGTGTAGTTTTCATAATTTCTCTTTTAGTAGATACATCACTGATATATAGGAATGCACTTGATTTATGGGTGTTCATTTTTTTATATCTTGCTACTTTGCTGATTTCATTTATGAGCTCTAGAAATTTGCTGGTGGAGTTTTTTTTGTCTTCTAGATATAGAATTATGTCGTTGGCATATAGGGATACTTTGACTTTTTCTATTCATATCCTTTTAATTTCTTTCTTCTCTCTAATTGCTCTGACTAGAGTTTCAATGACAATTGTGAATAGAAGTGATGAAAGAAGGCTTCCATGTCCTGTCCCAGTTTTTTAGAGGGAATGCTTTCATTATTTTCTCCATTTAGAATGGTGTTGGCCTTGGGATAGCATATATAGCTTTCATTGTGTTGAGGTATATTCCTACTATCCTTAGTTTTTCTAGTGTTTTGAACATGAGTGGATGCTATATTTTGTCAAATGCTTTTTCTGCATCTGTTGAGACAAACATCTATCCAGTAGTGAAAGAGGTGAGATAAAGGCCTTCAGTATTATTGTGTTGTGGTCTATTTGATTCTTGAAATTGAGAAGGGTTTGTTTAATGTACATAGATGATCCATTGTTCGAGAGATAAATATTTATGATTGTTATTGTCTTCTCGATGTATAATTCCCTTAAGCGATATGAAATATTCTTCTTGCCTCTTCTGATTAACTTTGGCTTAAAGTCCACATTATTGGATATGAGGACAGAAATCCCCGCTTGTTTACAAGATCATAGGAATGATGATCTTTTTTACATTATTTTATCTTCAGTCTGTAGATGTCTTTGCCTATGAAGTGAATCTCTTTGAGCATATACTTGGGTCTTGTTTGTTAATCCAATCTTCCAGTCTCTGTCTTTTGATTGATGATTTTAGGCGATTTATATTCAATATTACTGGGAAATGGTTTTTATTCCTGTCATTTTGTATTGAGTATGTTTTGAGTACAGGCTTTCTACTTGTGAATTCTTTTAACTTTAGTTTATTGTAGAAGATTTTTACTTCATCATCAATCCTGAAGCTTAATTTTGCTGGGTATAGAATTCTTGGCTGGCATCTATTTTCTTTCAAAGTTTGGTATAAATTAATCCAAGATCTCCGACCTTTAAGGGTCTGGGTTGAGAAATCTGCTGAGCTCCACCTTGGTTTCCCTTGAAATGTGACTTGTCATTTTTTTTTTCCTAGCACCCTTTAATATTCTATCATTCTGTATGCTAGGTAGGAATTTTCATAATAATGGGCCTTGGTGTGGGTCTGTTGTAATTTTGTGTATTTGGGTTACATATGCTTTCTGTGTTTGATTTTCCATTTTATTCTTTAGGTCTGGGAAATTTTCTGATATTATTTCATTGAAAATATTGTGTATTCCTTTGGTTTACACCTTGTCTATCCTGATAAGTCTTATATTTTGTCTTTTGAGATTATCCCATATTTCCTGAATGTTCTGTTCATGGTCTCTTAACATCTTTTCTTCATAGTCAACTTTATTTTCAAGACTATATATTTTGGCTTCATTGCCTGAAGCTCTGCCTTCCAAGTGGTCTTGTCTGTTGGTGATTTTTTCCATTGAATTCTTATTTTGGTTTATTTATTTTTTCATTTAAAAAATTTCTGCTGATTTATTTTCAGAATCTCTATCTCTTTATTAATGTGATCTTTCACCTCCTGTGTTTTCTCCCTGATTTAATTCCTTATATTATTCTTTAACTCATATATCTGTTTTACTATCTATATTCTAAACTCCTTCTTTGACATTTCTTCTACAGTGGTGTTAATGGATTCTGTTATTAAAGTTTTTGTGGCAATATGTTCCTTTGCTTTATTCTGTGTTTGTGGCAATATGTTCCTTTGCTTTTTCGTGTTGTTTGTTTGTCTCCCCATCTAATACTATGGATCCAAGGCAGTAGAGTTTCTACCTTATGGACTTATATTGTTCCTGAAGGTTTCTAAACCTCAGTGTTTAGGAGAAGAGAAAAATATTAGCAACTACCAATGTAAATTGTAAACAGCATTAATCCAACAGGAACCAAATAGTTTCTGCTATGACATCTACAATGCTAATTTTTACAATAAACAGTAATGATACTATCAGTTATTACCCATGATAAATACAGTAAGTTTCCAAGTGGGTTTATAATTTCCAATGGTGGAGAGGGAGAGAACAGAAATGTTGTATGATGTCATGATTATGTGATGATTATGTAATGAGGAAGGAGGAGAGAAAATAGAAGTTAAAAATTAAAGGAAGAGTGAAAGAGAGAACAGTAGAGATGGTCTGTTACCAGAAGAAAAGAGAGAAAGAGAATAAAGAGAAACAGGTGAGAGAAAAAAATATTTAAATTAAAAAAAAAATAAAAATAAAAGTATACAGAACAAAACTGAATAAACCAATCAAACACCCTGGTCATCAAAATACTGATCCATGAAAAATAACTGGCTTCAAAAATGGTACAAATGAGAAAAAAAAATATGAATATGTATAAGTGTCCATGATCTATTTGGTCACAATTAAACAGAAAAAAGAGAAAATATTAAAGTAATTTCCACTGGAGTTCAAAAGATTCTCAGGTTTTCTTCTCAGCAGTGTTATGCAGAGTGGCTTGGAGTGTAATGCCTGCTCCACCCTCAGAGTAGGGTTGCTGTAGTCAAAGTGGTAATCCTGTAGGCAGAATTCCTGGAGGCAGCGTTTAAGATTAGATAGGCTCCACGTTCTTCACTGAGTGTCAATTGGTCTGGAGATTTTATTTTATTTTTTTTTTGTTTGCTTATTTTTTCTTTATTTAATTTCTATTTTTAAATTTTTTTTTCCATTTTTGGAGACAGTCTAAATTGTCCAGGCTGGCCTTGAACTTTCAATCCTTATGCCTCACCTGCTGAAATAGCTGGGCTTGCATGTATTGACCACCACATTCAGTCCCATATTTTTCATTTTTAATCTGTTGGTATAGTAAATAGCATTGATTTATTAATATTGAATAAATTTAAATTCCTGAAATAAGCTTTGCATGACTGATTCCCAAGATGAAGCTCATTTGGTCATAATACAGAATGATTTTTATATATTTTTTCAATCAATTTATTATTTTTAGTAATTTTTGTTTATCTGTGATCAAGTGGGATGTTGGTCTATAGTTTTCTTTCTCTGTAATATCTTTGTCTGACTTCAGTATAAGAGTAATCTGGTTTTATGAAATAAATTTGGATGTATTTCCTCCTCATATGTTTTCAAAGAGCTTATGTAGAATTTATATAATTTATTTTCTAAGTGTTTTTATAGATTTTATAAAAGATGGTGTAAGAACCTGCCTAAGTGTCTCTTGTGAAACTTAAGTATCAATTTGTGAAATTTAATTTTTATACAAGTTATAGTCCTATTCAGATTATGTCCTTTTTTAATGTCAGGTCCAATATACATCATTAAAGGTAAGAAAAAAATAAATATGAGAGAAAATCAATAAACAAAATTGTTAAAATCAATACCACCAGGAGACAGAACAATAAATTTCTTACTAGACTAACCAAGAATAAAGAGAGATGTGTAGAAGTTTCAATATTGGATGTGAAAAAATGGAAATAATTACAGATGATAATGAAATTAAAAGAATAATAAAGGGATTTAGGAACAATTTTGTGGTTCGAAGACCTCTAAAAGTCCCCCAAGATTACCACCCCCTTGAGTATCCTGTATAATCCTTTCCCCTCAGTTGTGGACAGGGTCTGTCAATATCATGATAGCCACTCCCATGGTCATACTGTATAATACTCTGTCTTATCACACTAGAATGAGAAACTCTTTTGCTTGTCTTAGAGAAGTGAATTGCTATGATCCTAGAGGGTCTGGGAGAGGGTCACTTGGCAAGGAATCCAGGTGGCCTGAGCTGAGAGCACTTCAGCTGACCAGCAGCAAGAAAATGAGAAACTCAGGAACAGATGTCTCCCAATGATCACTTTGTGCCATTAAATGTGACAACTTTAATGAAATGGTCTGGAGATTTTAAATCAGCACACCTCCAGGGCCCAGCAGTTCCTGGTCCACACTGGAAGATGATCCTCAGGAATTTTCCCTGGATTCCTCTTGTGTGATGGAAGAGCCAATTCTTAGTCCACCTCGTCACCTGCAGACCTCACATTTCCTAGTCTCTTGGGTTCAGTCTGCAAACTCAAGATCTCTCACCCTGGCCCTTTTGAATTCCTGGCCAGGCACGTCTCTCCAAGCCAGTCCTGCCAGTGATCAGATTGGAGTTGGGTGGGATTCCATGACCTGTACTCCCCTGTGTAAACCTCTCTCCAAGTTAGATTTTCTTCTGGTCACTCTATGTCGTGCAGTGTGGATTTTCCAGTCCTGTATTTAGGGCCAAACTTGGGTTTGCCAGGAATTGGCTAGGAATTGGCTCTCTTCATCCCCCTGCAGTAGTTGGAAAATCATCTCTTCCTCTGTTCTCCACACACAAAGGAGAGAGAAGGTTCATTCCCACACAAGGATATTGTGCACCACGCTTTCAGTTAAGTTGTGCAATGTCTCTGACGTCTGATCTCTTTGTGTCCAGACATGCTTCAGGCCTCTCTAAATGCAGTTTTCTTTAATTCCCTTATTCCTTCACTTTGCTTGAAGAGGGACTCCTCTGCCTGGTGCCACTGGCAGCAATAGTAGTAATGTAGTAATGCTGGGGATTTCTTCCTTATTGTATTATATCCAACCTCCTGCATCCCTGATCTGCTTTGAATGAATATACAGTATTAAGTAAAATTTCCCCTACTCCTTTTTTTGTTTTTTTTACTCAGCTTGCTGAGAAGCTGCCTATTTTCTTGCTTTCACACCACAGAGAAGCCTGGAAAGGTTTTTAAGATGGCAGAATAGACCTAGGATTACGTTTGATTTGCTTGACCAAGAGTTGTAGTGTGTTCTTGGATTTCAACATCACATCAAATTCAGGAAACAAAATATAATTCATTCAGTCCCTAACAACAGCCTTTCCACATTACCGATAGCCAGCCTGGCACACATAGGAACAGCAGGGTTAAAGTTCCTTGCTCCAAGATTCAGTTTCTAAAAGTTCAGTTTCTCCAAACTTGGATATGCATGATCATAGGAATTAAGGTTTAGTAAGTACATCCATCTTTGCTCAGTGAAGCCATGAGTTCCTGGGTCCCATCAGCTTTCTACCTTCATAGACTAATGATTTTCCCAGAGGTATGAAACTAAATTCTATCTCTGGTGCAGCAGATTACTCATCAATTACAGGTTTTTCCTATACAAGTAATTCAATAAACTGTCTAGACACCCAGGTGCAGGTGTACCATTTATTAGTATGGACCTCAAAAGAATTCTAGTTATCCTGCCTCTGGCATACATTAACATATTCCCCTTTTTTAGATTTCAAAGAGAAGGATTCAACCAAGAGGCAAATTCTTAGATGCCTTTGAGACTAGAGGAAAGGTGACAGACCAGATAACAACCCTCTCCCTTTCTGGAGCACAATTTATTACTTAAAAATACAGTGTTTCCAAGAACTGTCTGGGTGTATTAATAAAAAAAATGTTTCTTTTACTTGTGGAGCACATTGTACATCTTAAAGGATTGGCATATAATCACATTTGTTCTCAGAACTCACTGAAGAAAAATAGGGTACTTGTGACCTTCGTCACTGATTGCATTCCCCAAAATGAAAAAAATCAATAGATTATAAATCCTCTTTCTACTAACAATCTTCCACCAAATATGTTTAGAAGCCTGCCGATGATGAGTAAAGTCAAATTAGAGATGTATAGATACATTCCCAAATATTTAAGGAAAAAGCTCATAAAAATAGAAAACTTTAGATATAATCATTTTTGGCTTCACTTTAAACATTTGTAATTGGGATGTTGCAGTTATTACTGTTATTCCATGGAATATTGTGTTTGGTATATTTTTTTTTCTAATTGTGGATGATCTTAGACTGAATCTAAACAATAGAACAACCTAGTTGCTGAAATTTTACCAGGTAACAAAATGGAGTTATTCCATCATGATGAATGCCATAGAACTAAATAAATATTAGGAAGCCAAACCTACTAAATCATTTCATGGATGTTTTTCACTGCTGTGACTCAAAAAAAGACCTGATCAGAATGATGTTAGAGGAGGGTTATTTGAGGGCTCACTGTTTCAAAGGTCTCAGTCCATAAGCAGCTCTATTCCTTGGGGATCAAGGTGAGGCAATACATTATGTGGCGAAGTGTGATGAACGGAAGTGGTTCACATGATGATCAATAAGCAGAGAAAGAGTTTCCACTCTCCAGACACAAAATATATACCCAAGGTAATGCCCCCAGGCACCCACCTCCTCTAGCCACCCCCTACCCACCTTCAGTTACTCAGTTAATCCCATCAAGAGAGCATTGATTAAGATAAGGCTTTCATAACCCAATCATTTCTCCTCTAAACCTTCAATCATTGTTTAACACATGAGCTTTTGGGGGACATCTCACAATCAAACCACAACAATAGGGAAAATAATAATAATACAGAAACCCAGTTTATGTTAAAACAATGTAGTATTTTCAGAGAGGTCTATATTATTCATCAGAATTTTGTGTTATTATCATTTTATATATTGTTTTTAGATTAATTGTTTTTAATATATTTGGGGATAAGTCAACCTCTTCCGTGTACTCTTTCTTTTTCTATAGAAAAATGTATGTGTGAATTTTTTGTTCTCATTTGAGACTTTTTAAATAATTTTAACACACATTTCCATTAGCATGCATCATTAGTAGTCTAAAACCATCAAAATGTATTGCTAATTCAGTATAATTTTTGCATTCAATATAGTAAACACTTAAGTCTAATATAGCTCTCATTGTGTCCTTTATTAAACAAATATTTATTGAGCACTTGCTATGTGCCAAGAACAAGTAAGTGCTGGATGCTTGCAACAGGATGATTAAAGTAAAATTACTTTTGAATTCATAATTTGATAGGAAAAAATCTTTATGTGTGGCTCCATTTTAGCGTTGAAATTTTAAAGTGTTTTCTAATCCAGCATTTTCAATATGGAACATGAGCATTGGGAAAGTTATTATAAAAATAAAGTTTCTTTGTCAAATAATTTTGAAATCTCAGCACACTCTATTCTACCACATGTTGTTCCCTCAACTGGTACAAAAAGTACTTCAATAAAGAAGCCTATTTGTCTCACTGTTTTTAAAGTTACTTAATATTTGATGAAAATTCTACATAGTGTCTAGCAAGGATCCTTGAGAACTGATGTTTTGTACAACACACATTGATCTACTCTAGTAAATACTGATTGGCTTAAAAAGTAAACTTAGGTCATGTTATTTCCTAAATATTTGTTTATAAGTGTGATAAATCTGAGTCTTAATTGCTATCTACCTTTAGGAAGATACTTGCCTTGAGTAGTCCCCATCAGGGATTGAGTTGAAGTTTCTCTCCTTTAGTTAGAAACAATATCAAGTACCTCCTCACAATATGGCAAGGGGAAGGGAATCATCTTGGAACAGATTCATTAATTGCTAATTCTACATTTATTTATTATTCCTTTCACGTCAGATGTGTTAGGCACTGGAAGAACCCAGTGGAAAAGATTCCTGTATTTGGAAAGTTTGTGCCTGGTGAGGTACAGACATCTATGCAAATAACCACGCAGATATATGTACAAATTACAAATAAGTAGCTTTTCTGAAGTAAGGTTTGCTATCCTTATATTTCAGAGAAAAATTTCTTCAGTGTTCTCCTTTAGTTAGGTCGCCATACAAATTAGCTTTATATGACATTTATTCTTGGAAGAAAGATTTGAGTTGTATCCCTGATAAATACTTGGATAGTAAGCCCTATACTGAGGGGAGAAAATGCAGCAAGTCGTGTTATTCTTTGAGTAGCTTTGGGATTCATTTTTTGGTGGCTCTGCAAAAATCTGGGCAGTGTGGGGCTGGCCTCTGGAACTAGTCCTGACCACAATGATCCAGAAAAGGCTTGCTGACCCAAAGCATCAGAAATTATGACCCTGAATGTCAAGACCTGGGAGCCATGAGGATAACATTAGATCCTCAGACCTCCAAGAAAATAAAGACCTCTGAACTAATCTTAACACTGGTTATAAGCAGTACTGCTGTGTAAGGGTCTCCTGATACCAGCTAGAGAGAAGAATCTGCTGCTTCTACTGAAACATTGACTTCAGTCTCACCAGACTGAAAATTCTGTCAGATAATCAAAATCCTCACAATTTTCTGAAGAAAATTGTTTCTAATGTTAGTTTCTGATCTCAGCCAATGACATTCTTAAATCAGTTCTAAGACACAAGCAATTGTTGTCTCAAACCTCTATCCCCACAAACCAGGGAAGCAACAGAAATAAGAACCTGGCCATTTCAAAAAAAAAAAAAAGTCTTTTTTAAAAATAATAATTTGTATAAATTGGATATATTGAGCTACAGGTGTGGAGAACTGCATGATTGAGTTGAGATAGAGAAGGTGGAGAGCATAGCAGAAGCTCTCCTCACAGTTGTGAAGGACTCCTATGACAAAGAAGAAATAAGAGAAGCTACCAGTGGAATGTGTATTCTTATCTCCTCTCTAGATAGAAACTTGGGGGTAGGAGGTGTGTGGGGTTGACTGAGGAGATTTAAAATGGCAGAGAGAAGCTTGCTCCATGATCCTATTTAAGAATACAAAGGATATTGCTTCATAGGATGGCCTCACATCCATCAAAAATGCACAGTGAAAGACTTTGTGCCGGCCATGGTTAGGCAGAAGAAGGGCCTGAGTTCAGTGTTCCTAAGCTTCGCATGGCCCATTTTAGGCATCAAGGGAAGCATATATTTCTGAATATCTTAGAGCAAAGGGATTACAGAACAACTGTGTTGATAGTAAATGTGATGGTTTGGATTTGGAATGTCTCTCTCCAAATCCATGTATTGAAGGCATGGTCCCCAATGTGGTAGGGTTCAGATGTGGAGTTTGGGGGAAGTAATTGAATCATGAGTCTCTCACCTCATCAGTGGATTAATCCATTAATAGCTGAAATGACTGAAGGGACGCAGGACCTAGTTGGCGGGAGTAGGTTATTGGGGGGGGGTGTTCCCTGATAGGGGTTATCTTCTCCCTAACCCCTTCCTCTCTGTTTCTTTGCTTCCTAGCTGCCCTGAGCTGAGCAGATTTTCTTTGCTGTAACTTTCTGCCATCATTTTCTTCCTTAACTGAGACCCGAAGAAATGAAACCAGCTGACCATAGACTGAAACTATGAGCCAAAATAAATCTTTCCTGCTATAAGTTGCTCCTGTAAGGTATTTTGTCCACAGTGATGGAAAGCTGACTAACATGGTGAGGCAATGGCGCTGACATAGGAGTCACCACTGTGACCCTGGGGAGAGATGACAATACAACAAGTGCTATAGCAGAGGAAGTCAAGTTAGGGTACCAGGTAGAGTTTGGGGCCAAGAGTTCAGAGGTTCTCACTGCCAGGGAGAGACTAGTTGCTTGTTAGGCAGTTAGAGTTAGATCATCAATCACCTGAATTAAAATGCTTCTGTTGAAATACTTAATGGGATTTCTGTTTTTCTTATTAATCTGACCTAAACTGATAACAACAATGCTGTTTATTTTTCTAACAAAAGATCATGCATAATTCAATATCTGGCCAATTTCTTCTGGGAGAAAAAGACTAAAAAGTTAAGATTAAAAAATACTTCTCACAAACATAACGCAGGAATTGTTATTGACTAAATCAATATAGTTCTATATCTTCTTATCTTTTTATTTTTCAAGTTCATATGGATTTATAATACTTAACGCATCCTCTTCTTTTGTTTTGCATGGAGATGAAATTCTGTTTATATGTCAAAATGTAGCTGTGTATGGATGTTGACCATGGTGACACCATATAGGACAGAAGCATAATTTAAAAATGTAATATAGTATTTAAATCTTTGCAGGGATAAAAGGAAAATAGTAAAATAAAAATTGATAGCTAAATGTGTTCTCAATAAAAAAATAGATGCAACATTGAGGAAATGAACTCCTTTTAAGTGCTCATCCCACCATATTGTCTCTCAAATGCATACAAACTACTTCTTTCATAGTCCTATGCACAATTGGAATATTAAAGTATTTGTAGGTAGTCGGTATTTAAAAAAATAATTAAAGTATATGTTTGCTTTCATGTCCTACAAATCGCAATATGTATTTGTTTAATTGATCAGAAAATGGTAAATATAAATAGCATTTGGGGAGCAAGGAAGGACAGAATGTGTTTGAGATAGGGAAGAACTGCAAAACTGACCAAGACTTCAAATACTTATACAATGAATACAAGCAAAAAGGACAGCTTAGGTGAATGTGGAGCAAATGCCCTAAGGATTCAGAGGCTCTAACCTAACTAAATACAGCATCTTGTAAGAGGTGAGAGTGGGAAAGCATGCTATTATATCTCACAGGAAACACTCTGATTCTGGTGTCTCATTCTCATGACAAAGGTGGCAACCAGAATAGAGAATAGCACAGCATGGATCCATCCTCCTGACAAAGACAGGAGGAAGAATGGAAAATAATGCAAAGTTAGCGCCTTCCTGTTCAAATATATTGTAATCTTAGGGTTTTCCTCTCTTCCAACAAGGATGTAAAACATTTAGTCCTGACAAAGTGTAACTGTGATCCAATAATTGCTAAAACTCCCGGCCGTAGAGAGTTTCAGGGTTTGTTTTACAAATAGGAAGGCGTATTCATAAGCACTGTCACTTTTTCAGAAAGGATGCATTGTCTGGAAGAGGAAATATAATTGTTATACTACAGAATCATATATGAAGTAGAACCAGGACTCTTCACAATTTTCCATGTGGCAGCATTAAACTGTTGGCAAAAGAAAATAATTCACATTGGACAAAGGCAGGCAAAACCTACTGCCAATGCTGGAATTACAATACCTGTCATTGTAGCTTGTGGTACACTAGAACAATTAGTTCTTCATGTATATGTATGTGTGTTCATGCCATTAGGTATACTAATCAAGCCAATAAATAAAGGTCAGAAAAATGTCCCATTGCCATATCATTAAAAATGTTTTTCAAGGATCATAGCTTCATAGTTAAAGCAAATTACAGAAATTGAAGTGCTTTTTAAAATAAGATGTGTGTACAAATGCTATCATCAGGGTAATTATTTTTTATGTAATAATCTGGCCATTACAAACTGTAATTAGAGAAATCCACTATAAATTCAACAGGCTATAACTATTAAAAATCTAGTGGAAATTAAATTTCAAAAATTAATTTCAAAATACTTTCCTCCCGTCTACATCTTTAATTTCATAAATAACATTTTGTAGTATTCTAGAAGCAATATAATGGGACCTTTACATAGAGTTATTTATTTAACTCTCACAACAGTTTTGTGAGGATGAATCTCTTATCTGTATTGTAGAGGAAACTAAACATGTCCTCAATGTCCTGAGACCTGACATGTACTCTTGTGGGTGAAAACAAGCAGTGAGAAACCTGTAATTCCAGCTACTTGGGAGACTGAGGCAGGCAGTAGGTTGGTTCCTATAAAGAAAGAAGCAAATGAAGGAAATAGAAAGGTGAGTTGGCTCAATAGACCACAGGTTTATTGGGGACAAATCTGTGGAGGGGTGGCCCAGTGGAGACTGAGACCTATCTTCTGCTTGCAGCCTGGGGTAGATATAGGAGAGTGAAAAAGGGGAAAAATTGGCAGTTAGGCTGTTGTTAGGCGATTGTCAGGAAAAAGTCATTGTAGTGTCACATTTATAAGGAACTAGGTGTTTTAGGATTTCAGGCCCAGATAGCAATTTCCTTATGATGTTGGAGTATTGTCTGTGGTTTAGGTCAGGCTTGAGTCAGAGTGACCTTGAGGTGACTCTTATTCTAAGAAGGATATGTTTCAAAATTGCCTTGACGATGATGCCAAGTTCTAATAGTTCACGACCAGCCTTGGCAATGTCATATGCCCCTATCTCAAAAGTAAATAAATGTATAAACAAATAAGGGGAGAAGTTGGCACTAAGGTTGGAAATTTTTACCCTTAATTGTTGCACCCCCACACTATTTATAAGAGAGTCCCCCCAGAAACAATTCCTTTTTCCATTGGGTATCACAAAGCAGAAAATGAAACATTGAGTGCCTAAAACACAATTTTATTCACTGACCTGAGAATGGAGAATTATGGATACAGGGATAAACAAAAAACAAACAAACAAAAAACATAGAGCCTAATAAAGAAGAGGAATATTCATGTTTTTTTTTCCTGGAATGGGTGGAGATTTTTCAGAATTCAGGTATCCTTTTTTTGTTCCTTATATGGTCTGATGCTTTCTGTAATAATGGCTAGTAGTATGTCTGTTAGTGTGTAAATTAGATTATAAGGAAGTGATAGGTTATCTGAAGGTCACTCTGACATCTTAGATTCAACTGGTTTCAGTTAACCCACCTAAGAGGAACTTCTGGCTTTCACGCATCCTACCCTAAAGGATAAACAAGATTAGAGCAAGTCAGAAATTCAAATAGGTCATTGTAGGTGGTACACTGGGTAACAGAGAGGCTGCCAGGGGTCACCATGGGGACAAAGGGCCAAAGTACTCTGAGGTCTTAATTCAAGATCCATTAAAAGTGAGACACCAGCCTCTACCTCAGAGTAAAGCCTGTTCAAGGAGGGGGGCGTGACCCTTGTCCTTTGAAAACCCACAGAGCACTCCCAGGCACATACCCACTCTGCTGAGTTGTTTATCTGCAAATAACAGGAGAGATCTGCCCTGCCAGGTGTTCCTGACTCAGTTAGGCTAGGTGAAGACCTATACCAACCTCCTAGCAACCACCAATCAGCATGAGACAGGGAAAATACCAGGGATGCCAGATGACCCTCCCAGTAGTTTATGATGGTTGATAAGATGTTGGGAAACCATTTGGTTCAGCACGTACTCCCCTCATGGCTTACATCAATCAGTTCAAATGAATCCCCCTCTTGTACTAACCAATCACCCTTACCCAACTTGTTCCCGCCAGTGAATGTGCTAATCATGTTTTAGAGTTGTTTTATGATTTTCCCACGGTGTGTAATGATTTGCTAAGAGATGCTATGATGTATGTGAAGTCCCTGCTTTCCCCAAAGAGTGTATAAAACTGCTGCAAACCCTGGGCTCGGGGCCTTTCAGCATCACCAGTTGCTGTGTGCTCGGAGGACCCAGCTAGCTCTCAAGAAACGCCTCTTTGCTGCTTACATGGATCTCTGTCTCTGGTGGTCTTTTGGGGGTCCCAAACTCCAGCATAACAAAAGTATATGTTGTTGTATCACACAACATGATCTCTTTCACTCTCAAGATCATATTAACCACAGAAACTAGGGGCATCATGAATGCTAGTATGTCTTTGCTATATTGTCTCCAGAAATAAACTAAATTAGAGAACAGGTGATTGGGGATCACCACAAAACTCATACAAACTCCTGGAGCCCTTAACCTGTTGCCCATTAAAAGTATGGCATATGTTTTATTCCACCCCCACCCATGTTCTCTCTCCAGAGTACCATAGCTCCACCTCATCATAAGGATGAGATAGATTTGTGTGAGGGATGGTGGCACATGTACAGATAGTGGGGAATACAGTATTTTCTGGTATAAACTGGGAATTCCTCAAGGTCAGAATATTTGCAGAACAAACAAACCTCCTTTAAAACCTTGCCTCTGGACAATGAAAGCTTAATGGAGTTTTGTCCACCCCGTGTAATTAATAAAAGCTTATGTGTTCTGTAGTTCTTGGAGTAGCCTGGTCCCCCTTCCATCAGTGCTGATTTCCTTCGGCTAAAGTGGCAATAAAGCCTTGAATATATGTTTGTGCTCACTTAGGTGGGTTTTACTTTTACCATCACCAAGTTACAAGTTCCTGTCTCTGGTATCAATTGTACTATATTTTGAGACATTCACTTTGCCATATGCATGATGAAATTCAAATCTATTTCTCAAATGTTCAAGTGATGTTTTTAATCAAAACTCAGTCCTTGTCCCCAATGCCAATCCAATAATGAGGATATGCTTTTAAGAAAAAAGAAAAAGAAGGTTTATTGCTTTGCTAGCAAAGGAGAAACACAAGAGATTCCTGTCCCAGAGGCTGTGATTCTTCCCAATCAGCAGGAACAGGGAGCTTTTAGAGGTGATTCAAAGGCTACATTCCATGTGTTCTCTGTTGGTGGTGTAATTCACATTTGTTTATTTGTTTATTCATTCATTCGAATCACTTATACATGACAGCAGAATTTTCTTTGATTCATTGTACACTAATAGAGCAGAATTTTCAATTCTCTGTACCCAAAGTAGCATTACACCATTCGTGCAATCATACATTTACCTAGGGTAATAATAATTATCTCATTCCACCATCTTTCCTACTCCCATATCCCTTCTCCCATCCCCTTTGCCCCATCCAAAGTTCCTCCACTCATCCTATACCTCCTCCCTACCCCTCAGTTATTGATTAGCATCCACTTATCAGAGGGGACATTCAACCTTTGTTTTTGGGGGGATTGGCGTACTTTGTTTAGCATGGTATTCCCTAACTCCACCCATTTAACTGAAAACACCATAATTTTATTCTCTTTTATTGCTGAGTAATACTCCATTGTGTATATATACCACAGCTTCTTTATCTATTCATGTATTGAAAGGTATCTAGATTGGTTCCAAAGCTTGGCTATTGTGAATAGTACTGCTATGAACATTGATGTAGCTGTGTCACTGTAGTATGCTGTTTTTAAGTTCTTTGGGATAGACCAAGGAGTGGGATAGCTGGGTCAAATGGTGGTTCCATTTCAGTTTGGGATATGATAATTTCTCAGATCTTTTGGTGACATCCCCAAAGTCTGAATTACTTTGTTTCTATGGTGGGTGTGTACTGAAGGACAGATAAATCTGCCTAAAATGGGGAAGAAAGGTAATCCTGTTTCCCCTCAGATTAGGGAGGGGGAGCCATTAGGAAAGAGAAGGGCGAGAGAAAGAGAAAAAAAATGTGCATTTTAAAAATAAGTTGCAATGGCAGAGCAGCAAGGGCTATATTCAAAGCATAAAGTGGACCATGTTACAATCTGATGATAGAGCCTAATGATTCATTAACAAAAATACAAGAGCCGAAAAGTGACTGATTGAAGGAGTCATCAATAAGTCTGGATTTTGTACCTTTTACTTGCTTGTTTATTTTCTTTTTTCTTTTAATAACGTCTCAGTATCAGTTTGACTCAGCTTTCTCCAAATGGAAAATAAAGCTTTTGCATAAACATCAAAAAGAGCCCATTGCAAAAACAATAACTAACCAGATTGGAACGGATGGTCAGTTTTAAGATGTAGTCTCTCAAATAATTGTGATCCTGAAGTGCTATGCAGTGCCCCAGATAGAAGAGGAAACCACCTGGGAAAAGAAGTACATTGAGATCCATTATCTAAATCCTACTTGTTGAATGTTGAATGTCAAAGGTCGGGGGTGAGGGTGAAAATCTGAACTTGATATGATATGGGAGGGTATGTTGCATAGATATTTGAGAATATGAAGAACTAAGTTAAACGAAGATTATATATATTCAGAAATAAAGAAAGACAAACTACAGAATTAGGCTTAAACACTTTCAGAATATGTGTATGTCTCTGAAAAATGCAACAATAATAGCACCAAAATAAATATTAACATTTTTATCTCATTTATTTTGGTGCCAAGGATTGAACCCAGGGCTTTGCACACACTAAAGCACACAGCCTCCCACTGAATGTTATCCCAGCCTCTAGAGTAGTTAACATTTTTACTGCTTACTTTGTAATTGGCATCATTCTAAATTCTTTATATGCATTATCTCATCCTCACAATGACACTGGGAGGTCTTGCTTTTATTATTATTTAATAATATATTGTTTCATATATAAGGGAACAAAGACAGAGACATGTAGAATGTAGCCAAGGCCACATGTTTGCTAAAGATTATAACTGAACTTTAATTCAGGCAGCTAGCTCGAGGGTCTGTGATTTTAATTACTAAGACACAACTTTTATTGAGAGCACCACAGTTAGAAGGAGAAACTTGGGAGAGGACTGGCATTGCAAAGACTCTATTGAATAAAAAGTGTAGAGCTATAACAATTTTCTTTTTTTGTTTTAGGAAATTGTATTTCAGACTGGTCTGGTTTGCAAAAATATATGCTGCATATGTATAAGAAAGAAAGAAAAGAAAAGAATAAGAAAAAGAAGGAACAGAAAGGTAAATGAAGGGAAGGACTTCCATCCAGAACAACATTCTATCCCACACTTGGTTAGTCTTTGCTGCAAGAGCCCAGTGAGCATGAACTGATGTTGCTATTATTACATTCATAAGGTGAAAACTGTGGTTCCCTACTTAGTCTTATTGTTTATTTAGGTTTGCTAATTGGCTTTGAGTTATTGGTTCTTCTCCCAGTAATTAAAAGTAAGTTATAGAAAAAAAAAGAATGTGTAAATAGGGCTATCCAAAAAATAATTAGAATATTTTTAGAATCACTATTTTACAAATAATACCTATTCTTATTTACTTGTTCTGAGAAGTGTAACTGAATGTCATTAAAAACTGGAGAGTTTAGAATTTCATTAAAAGAAAGAACATTTTACTGCTTACTTTTAGAATGTGTTGGAGAAAGAAAGTTTGGTGGCAAAGCTGTCAGCTCAAACTGTCCAGATATAAAATGATTGATGCTTATAAAAATAAGGGTTGTAGCTAAGAAAATTTGAAAAGTCAGTGTTTGACTTTCATTCATGTTTATGCTAGTTCTACTATTTTGTAAATTTATTAAAATATTCTAAGTACCAAAACACTCAGAAAGTTGACATCCTAGTATAACTTGGTCTATATAAGCCCTGAAATGTCAGCATTTAATTTTCCTTTTCTATGTCATCTAATAGGAACTAAGGTGACTTGGTTGCTATACTTGTGATTGAATTGATCTTTTCCCTTGATGTCTTCCACATCTGGAAGGTCTTGTTTGTGCTGTGAAAATTACCCAGTTCATCGAATTCTTAATCTTCTAATGCCTAAAATGAAATATTAAATTTCCTTTCTTCTTTATTACCTTCTCATAACATTTGTTATAAAGACCACTTTTTATTCCTCCAGCTGTACAGGAGTCTGTTTTATTTAGATATTTCATATTTCTTAATAAAATTTTCCATTTTTTCCCAAAAAATCCTGTTCTTCTTATAATTGATATATAATTAGATGTATTTATGTGGTGCAGTGTGATAATTTGATACATGTATACAGCATGCAATGATTAAATCAGGGTAATTAGCATTAAATGTCTTTGAACATTTATTTATCATTTCTTTGTTTCAAGTGATATTTTATTTCTCAGTGTTTTATATTCAGATTTGTGCTAATGATTTGTACTATTAATATTCAAGTTTAGTATCCTTTCAAGGTTTAGAGAATGTAAGATAGACTTGATCTGTAAAATAACCATGTAAGCAAACATGTTCATGCCTACATGCATCTGTCATTGATACAATATATAGTGTTACATAAGCAAAGAAAGTGTTTCAAAACTATTGTCAGAATGTTTTAAGCAAATGCAACATTATTAATACAACCAAAAACGTAATTTTACTCTTCTTAAAACAATTGTCTTGCAAGGCTGTACATTTTATTTCATTGATACCATTTCAAACAACATTTCAACTCCTCTTCTGAAGTTACATTAGTACCTTTAGTGAAAACAGTCTCAAGGCTGGCAAAATTGTGTCAGTGATGGGTAGATTTGGTTGCTCACAAAGGAAGAGCAATTTTCATTTTTTTGTGAATTCATATTGAATGATTATTACATAACACCAAAAGAGGTATTCCAAAACGGTTTTGAACAGTGGCAGCATCATCGCAGTACACACAAACATGTATGCTGAAATATACTAAAAATCGCTACATCAAGTTTCCCCAAAGGAATTACACTGAAGAAGAATATCATTCATTTGGTGGTATAATTTCTAGCTTTTACTTTTATAATTTCCTTGCTTTGGCATTTAACATTATTTATACAGGTACTTTTTTATCTATAGAAATAGCATGAATGTGTGTCACAAAATAATTGTCATAATGTATTGATAAATTTACCCTTTCCGTATTTCACACTTTCAAGTATATATCAACACATTGTATAATTATAGAATTATACACAGTTACCTGTAAGTTTGGATAGATGATTTAAGATGACATTTTTCTTTCTATTCTGTCCAATTTGTGTGTGATATTTTATTTAATAGTATTTTAAAAAGAAATATATTATTTGATAAAATTATTACTCAACTGAATTCCATCAAAATGTCATCTTTTTATGTGCTTAAATGGCTTCTTATCCTCTATTATTAAGTGATAAAAGATTATAATTTGACAAAAATGGATACTAAAATGAATGATTTTAAAAGTATGTTTCAATAAAATTTAACATAAAAATGCAAAGCAAATATAAAAATGAGTCCCTTCATTATTTAGATACTAAATTTTAATTTTTGTTACTTATTTCATAGGTATATACATGCATATATATACATATGTGTATATATACACATAGGCATAAATATGTACATCCTATTTATGACCATTTGTTATTTCTAGAAATATATTCAACTTTTTAGGGTTTCACTTATTTACAGCAAGTATACAGAATTTTTAGACCCTTAAATATTTCTACATGTTCTGATATAGTTTTGTATTTGTATGAACCTTCTTATAGTGCTGCTATTTAAAAGATTGCATTTAGTTATTATATCTGAATTATTTTCCCAAACTCTCCTGAATTACTGCATGAAAAGTTCTCTGAATAAATGATTTCTCTAGAAAAAATATTCTAAAGACAAATTTTGCAAAACTGTACAAATGTCTATTTAATGATCCTATAAAGTTAATTATACATGACATGTTTGAAAATATTTAACTGAAAAAGAAAAGTACACTTTCCATTATCCCATAGAAATGATATGCTTTTCATTGGAAAAGAAAAATTGTACTTTTCTGTATCAGAATACAAATTAGTACACAGAACATCATTTTAATGTTTCTTATTTACTGAATAATTATTATGCATTTGCCAAAACCACAGAAGAAACAAAGAAAAAGAATAAAAAGTCATCATTCCCCTCAAGGAGCATATATTCAATTAGAGAATATCAAACTGGGAAGAAGAATTATAGTACAAATAAAATGTCATAGATGCTATTATAAATACAAAATTTGTGGAGATAAAAAAGGCACAGAAAACATCATTTCAACTTCAGGTTTTAAAGGAAAGTGTTTTGGAAACAGGTCATTTTGATTGGTCAATGAAGTTTAGTCCAGATGTCTGTTATCAGTTACTACACAAAAAATTATCCTCAAATTTAGCAACTTCCATAGAACTTTACTATTTTATTAGCAACTTATTATTATTAGCAATTTCATTATTTCATAGTTTCTGGGAGCTGAGAGTCTAGACACAGCTTGGCTGGATACTCTGCCTCACATTCTTTTCTTCTTTTTTTCCTTTTTTTTTTTTTTTTTTTTTTTNCGGCGGACACAACATCTTTGTTTGTATGTGGTGCTGGGGATCAAACCCGGGCCACATGCATGGCAGGCGAGCAAGCTACCGCTTGAGCCACATCCTCAGCCCATGCCTCACATTCTTATAAGCTACAATCAAGGTATGAGCCAGAGTCTGCAGGTTCATCTGAAGGCTGGCTTGGAATGATCAACCCACCTTCAAGTTCACTCAGCCTCTGTTGGCAGAACACAGTTCTTGGGAAGTGGCTGGAGTGAGCGTTTTAGCCTTGCTGGCTGTTGGTCTATGTATACCCCCAGTTCCTCCTGAAGTGGGCCATTCCAACATGGAAGCCTGTTTCTTCAGAGTGAGGAAGCAAGTAATCAAGATAAAAGTCACTATCTTTTGTGACCTGATCAAGGGAGTGACATCCCAGCACATTTGTTGTATTTTACTGGTTAGAAGCAACCCACACTCAAAAAGAGGGATAAGTACACATGAATAGAAATTAAAGAAGTTGAGGTGATTGAGGGCCAACTTAGATTCTTCCTATGACAATTTAATAAAAATGGCTTCCAAATGATTCATGGCAGAAGAAAATGGAATACATTGTTTTCAACCATATATACTAAAGGAGTTTCCTAATGCACAATAATTTGGATTGATCTTTGAAATTGAGTTTAGACCCTTGTTAGCACCTCCAATGACAAAACCATTTTCATTTTGCAGCTAGAGTCTGTGCAAATGAGTCTTTAAGAATATTGCAATAACAATTAAACCCTATGGCTCAATGCAATAGAAATTTATTTTTTGCATACATAATATAGCAGTCTACCCAGGATGGCAAGCACTGGGGATAAAGCAGTGGATCTGCCCCAAATTCTCATTCACAGACTTAGGTTAGTGATGTTCATACTATCTTTAATATGTGGCTTCAAAGGTTGCTGTAGCAGCTTCCAGAAAACCATAGGGCCATTCATGTAGGCCATTCCTTTGAATCTAACCCAGAAAGGACACATATCACTTCTGTTCACATTTCTTTTGTTAAAACTCTATCGTTTGGCCAACCCTCCTTGCAAAGGAATCTTAAAAATATAATCTATTTCTATAGCTCAAGAAGACATGGAAGTTGTGTTATGATGAATGGGTGACGGTTTCTGCCACAATGTAAATGTCAAAACTCTATAAAATACTGAAATCAAAGGTTAAAGAATTGTGTGCACTAAAATGTAGTACATCTACTTACATGCTTCTAAGGTACTCTGCCACCATCAATAACATATATTTAGATCAAGAACCAAGTCAGGAATGCCGATAATCTTCTGTGTCCTCTCTTAAATTCCTAATGTATTAAAAATATGATTTCTCTAGATTTTGTTCTTTCCCTAACACCTTCCATGAACATAAACCTAATTGATGTCCAAAATGATAATGACATTTCATCACCTCCTTGACGCTGGCTATGAGTGCTTTCCATTATTACTCATTGGCTATATTCTTTTTACATCCAAGGGTTGACCAGTGACCCCTCTCATCCCATGTCCACTGCCAAGTATTGAAAACCTTATTTCAAACTCTCCACATTTACTTTTACCTATTTACAATTTACCAACCACAGCTTGATGATCAGAAAGCAATAGGCATTTAAGTGTATTTGATAGCATAATTCTTCTGGCACACAACTGATGTAACTCTTTGTTTTTGCCAAGAACAGATACAACTAATTGCATTTCTCCATCCAAAATGCTTTTTTTTTTTTTTGCAGTTGTGGTGTTTTTTTGTCCCCACTCACAGTCCTCATTCCAGTTATTACTGTCAGAAATTGAGTAGATCATAAGGCCTTTCTGGTGATCCCTGACAATCCATTGTGGAGGGATCAAAATTCATGCCAGTATTATGCTAATCATTGTTGAGCCAAAAGGGAGATTGTTCAGGAGGGAAATACTCTCCTGTTTGGCTGTTTTAACACTTCACCTTGCCAGAAAACTGCTTGAGGTGCTGGAGGGCATCATTTCTGAGCTCTGTGATTCCTGTCTTCTAAGACCAGATAATAGTCTATCCTAATGATCATTGTTAATTATTAAACTTCCATAGTTTACACTTTCTCCCAATTATTTGCTTATTCAATTGAAATAGAAATTTTTAATATTTCTTACAAGGTATAGTGGACTCTCAAAGATATCATGATCAATTTTAGAGAAAATCCAATGAGCTCAGAACAATTCAGGCAACAGAAACAATTCTGAGATACTTTCTTTATTTTGTGATGTCCTATAGTTAGTATTTGTACTTTAGATGATAGACTTAGGATGCTATTTACATTTATTTGTACTTAATGGTATAATAATTAATAATAAATTAAATTACTTAGCCTTGATATCTCCTGTCTAGCTATGAAAACAGTCAAAGATATCAATTAAAAATTATATTTTCTATACATTATAACTTCGGAGGATCATCTTCTTTCTAAGCTCTTACTTGGCTTGTACTACTGGTTCTTCTTTTTTGAATCAATGTCTTCCTTTCCATCATAACTCTCAATTTGATGTTTTAGGGTGTGTGTGTGTGTGTGTGTGTGTGTGTGTGTTAACTTGAGATTGCCTCACCTATATCTTGAACCTTTATCATTCCCACACCTGACCTGGGTCTTGACCCTCCAAATTGCCTGGCCAGGACAATAGACAGCTCAACACTTGGCATAAAATATACAGTTAAACTTTCCCTTTTATGTGTCTATGCAAATGTGCAAAACCCAGCACAGTTTCCATAGTGCTAGTAACTAGAAATAGTCTTTACAGTTTGCATGACCCCAGGAGGAATTTCTATGACCAAAGTAAAGAAGCCCTAAGGCAGATTATCAGGGCTAGGCAAGAACAAAGCGGGACATTTCCATCCAATCCCACTGTGTGTTTGTGTCAAAAACTTGATGTCTTAACAGAGAAGATTCTGTGTGCACCTATCTACTATGCCAAAGATACTTTCTGAGCTGGATAGAACTATTAAACACTATTATCCCCACCAGAACTTTTTTTTTAAAGGAACAAAGCTATCAGCTATCTATTTGTTTTATTTTATTATTTTTGCAGTGCTGGGTATTGAACCCAGAGCCTTACACATGCTAGGCAAGCACTTTACCAACGGAGCTGCCTCCCCAGCCAGAACCTTTCTTTCTACATCTGTCTGGAGATGATTTTCCAAGAACACTACTGAGCCAATCACAGAAAGATATGGGGAGTGCAGGATTTCCTCTTGTAACAGTAATATAACTGCAAAAACAAACAAACAACAACAACAGCAAAAAAAAAAAAAAAAAAAAAAAAAAAAAACACCTGTCAGTAAAAGCAAATTTTTATGCAATGTACTATGAAATTGTAGATTTTCCAAGCAGAGGAAGCACTACACATTTTTTGAAATAATTAGTGAATTATTGAAAATAATTCCATGTGATCAGATGATGAGGCAGTGGGAGGAGGTCTATCTTCAGTCCAGCAGAACACAAGAGACTGTTGCATAGTGTTTGAACAGGAAGCTTGTTAATTAACAACTGTATTGCCAAGAAACTTAATTTCTTTGTGCCTCAGTTTCCTGTAAATTCTTTGTAAGGCTTACATATGTGAAATCACTTAGAGCATTTAGAATAGTTCCTGGCACACAGTGTCACTCAGCAAATATTGGTTAGTGTTATTAGTTAGTTAATAACTGAATACCAGAAATTCACATGAGGAAAGAGCCAGGATTCTGACTTAATGACTTAAAGCAAATATCAAAACAGTAAGAAAGCAGTGAGGTTAATCAAGAAATTACCCCAAATTTTCTGGCAAATTCACCCCAAATACTGGTAAACAGCCTGACTAGTTGTATGAATGAGCAGGAGAAATACACACATGTGCATTCTCATATACCCAAACAGTCTTACATGACATGCATGCACCCAGGTACCAGAAAGCCTAAGTGACAAGTCCACATCATAAACTAAGTTGAACAATAAACTTATTGGAGGGAAAGCAGAAAAAAACTTGTGAGAGATTTCCTTCAGCAAACATGAAATGTTTTGGGAATGCAAATCTTGTATTCATCACTAAATGGAGAAACATGAACACTGAAAAAAGAGATGAAATATTAAATAAGACAAAATAGTTCCAGATGAAAGTGATGCTGCATGAATAGCAGGCAGATGTAAAGAGAGCAGGATGAAACAGGAACTATTGTAAGGAAACTGAAAATAAAATATCTGAATACACATCAGCTTTAGCAATAAAGAACAAAATCGACACTACATAAAATTAAATCAATGATTAAGGAAATCTTGAGAAACTCTCCCAGAGCACAGACCATAAAGACAAAGAGATGAAAAGACAAGAGAGAATATTAGAAATGTGAAATAGAAAGGAATGAAATTGCATTCATGGCCAATTGGTATTTTAGAAGAAGGGATTAGACCCATTGGGACAATAGTTATAATCTTCCATCTAAATTGGCCATAGATGAAAAAGGAGGGGGAAACCTTTTCTTCTTTAATCTGGAGAAAGATACAAGTTTACAGATTTAAAGATTTCATTCTACAACAAATATTAAAATTAGTTTGAAAAATCTATAAAATATGTTAGATTACTAGTTCAATTAAAAGAGCCAGATTCATTTTAGAAAACAGTAACAAATTATCACAACCTTTTACACATCTAAGATACAAAAGTATATTTCACCGTCTCTGAGGAATTGTACTGTAATCTATTATTTTCCAAAATTACTTGACTATGAATTTACTTCTTTTAAATGATACCAATTAACATTCTGCAAAAGTAGTGCTTCATACTAGAGTTGGATAAACATGAAACAATTATATACTGTGACCTTCTAAGATTAAAAAAATTGTTACATAAAAATACTTTTACAAAAGTAGTAGACAAAAAAATAATTAATAAATAATAATATTTCTTCCTGCATTAGTCTGTTCAGGGCTTCCACAGCAAAGCACCACAGACTAGGGACTTAAATAAAAGAACTTTACTTTCTCACAGTTCTGGAGGCTGGAGGTCCAAGATCAGGGTTTCATGAAGGTTGTTTTTTTCTGGGGCCTCTCTCCATCTTCTGTCTTTTCGTGGTCTAATTTGTCTGTGCTCCAATCTTTTCACACAAGGACACCAATCATACTGAATTAAGGACCATTGGAATAAATTCACTTTAACTTAATTACCACTTTAAAGATCCTATCTGCAAATACAGCCATATTTTGAGGTATTAGAAATTAAAACTTTAATACATGAATTTTGGGGGGCCGAGTGGAGAGCACAATTCAGCCCATGGTGGTATTGAAAAAAAAATAAAATAAAGCTTTTGTCAGATTTCCAGGTAGCAGTAAAAAACAGAGACAGGGAACAATTGATTAAGAGTTTTTGGAATTAAAAAAAGGCATAATCTAATAACTCTATACCAAATTATACTATAATTAACATATGATGACAAAGAAATGTTCAACTCTATAACAGCTCAGACCATTTAATTCTATTGATCAAGATTTAAAAAATTATATAACAATGAGGTTCTCCTTCCATCTTCTGTGCAACTCCCCTTCTCCCTCTTTTTTTCCCCTCCCACCTCTCTTCCCTATTTAGTGGTAGTCTTCTTCTCATGCTCTTCCTCCCTATCCCATTTTGAGTCACCCCCCTTATATCAGAGAAGACATTCGGCATTTGTTTTTTAGGGATTGGCTAACTTCACTTAGCATAATCTGCTCTAATGCCATCCATTTATGGAAACTTATTTTTAAAATGGACATGTTTCTTTCTCTTCTTTTCTTCCTGTCCCTCCCTAATCTCTCCCTCTCCCTAATCTCAGGGGAAATAGGATTGCCTTTCTTCACCATTCCAGGCAGAGTCCATCTGTCCCTGAGCACACACCCAACATAGGAACCAATTAATAAAGACTTTGGGGATGGTACCAGAAGATCTCAGAAATGATTATCTCCCAAGTTAAGTAGTGAATTTGAACTCCAGACACAGAAGGTAGCCTTTGAGTCACCTCTTTAAAAGCTTCCTCTTCCTGCTGATGTGCAGAATCACAGCATTTTTGGATAGGAGTCCCCTGTGTTTCTCTTTTGTTAGCAAAGCAATAAACCTTCTTTTTTTCCTTTTTCTCAAAACTGTGTCCTTGTTATTGAATTGGCATCAAGGGACAAGGACTGAGCTTTCAGCAACAATACCTTGGATCTAAGTCGCCAAAGCTAGAGCAGAGGGGTTAATAGGAATATCAATCTAATATTCCTGTTTTATTTTAGTTATGCTAACACACATGACTTAATTCTTGGTGTCCATCACTAGTATGTCTATTTGCTATTTTTCCTTAAACATTTGTAGAAATAAAAATTATTGAATTGCTTCCAAATTATTAGAGAAGACAATATATAGTTAATGTAAGTCAGTTTTTCTCAAATTTTTATCAGAATTCTTTCAACTGTTGAAAGTTTTTGAGGTCTCAAAAGAGATTTTGTTTGTGTAAATTATATATGTTAACACCTGTCATATTAAATATACAAACCGGAAATTTTTAAAAATACATTATTCTTCTGTCTTTTCCACAGAATTTCCACACATTCCATTAGACATTGGAACAATGACATCATCACTTGTCATGTAGCCTATGGAAAATTCCACTGTACACTCATAAGGAAATGAGAATCAAATAAGACAAAGGTCAGTATTATTAAAAAAAAAAAAAAAAGACTTTGGCTTTGTAGACTCCCTAAAAGGATCATATCAGCTTCTAACAGTTCTTATACCATTCTTTGAGAACTGCTGATACAAACAAATATTTCTAAAAATAAGAAATACCAATAAAATCATTTTTTAAAATGACTAAAATTTTATCTAAGATATTATAAAGATTAAGAATGAAGATAGACCCAGGAAAGGTGGCACATGCCTTTAATCCCATCCAGCAGCTCAGGAAACTGAGGCATAAAGATTGCAGGTTCAAAGCCAGCCTCAGCAACTTAGTGAGTGAGGCCCTAAGCAACTTCACCAGACCCTGTCTCTAAATAAAATATAACAAAAGGGGTTGGGTATGTGGCTTAGAGGTAGGATAAGTGCCCCAGGGTCCAATCCCCTGTTACAAAAACAAAACAAAAACAAACAAAAAACAAGAAGGAAAATAGAGTGAAAACATTTTCAGATTTGATCTCCCTATTCCCTTTCTAAAGAGACAGGCATTAAGAAGTGAAGCAGGGCTCTCTTCCAAAACCTGAAGAATGTTTGATTTCCCTGACTGCAGTTGACAGTCTCTAAAACATATATTTTCATAAAAATATGAACATTTCCCCTCCCTCAGTTTCCATGACACTCTTCTCATATTCCAACATTGCTTCCATTGGGTCAGTGGGCTGTCTGTTGTGTGCTTGTGTGGACTTCTCAGTGAACCTTTATAGAACATGCTTCTGATCTACATTCAAATGTCTGTCCTTCTCTCATTGGTTTCTCATCCTCTTCTCATTTCAAACTATCTTTACGACATCTCATCCATTCTGCTGGTTTAATAATACCTTTTGATATGCTTACCCAATTTTAAATGTATATATTCATACATTTTTATGTAAGTTGATTATAACAATCCTTTTACAAGTCATATCTACTTAAATATAAAACATGCCTTTGGAATCCCAGTATTCAAAATCATATTAAAATCTCTCTCCTCTCCAAATCATTTTTTCTTATCTAGGTTGAATTTTCCTGGTGTAAAAATCTGAAATCCAAAATTTTCCAAAAACTGAAAGTGTTTGAGCAATAACAACATGATGACACAAGTCTGATAGTTGAAAGTACAAAAGCTTTCTTTAATACATTAAATTATTAAACACATTGTATAAAGTCTACATGAAACATAAATGAGTTTCATATTTAGATTTAGGTCCATTGCTAAGATATCTCATTATGTATTTACACTTGTTCCAAAATCTGGGAAAAAAAAACTGAAATACTTCTGCTCCCAACCCAAGTGTCCATTAAGGAATGATGGACAACAAAAATATGGTTTCTCCACACAAGGCAATATTCTTCAGCCTAAAGAGGAAGGGCGTTCTTACCGTACAAGATGGATGAGCCATGAGGACGTGATATTAAGTGAAATTAGTCAGTCTTCAAAAGACAAACACTGTAATGAAGTATCTATGAGGTAGCTAGCCCAGCCAAATTTATATTAGCATTTCAGATGAGGGATACTAAACTTGTAACATTCAGTCAGTTATCAGTCCTTTGAATTTTACTTCTTAGTTATTTTGCAAGACTGTTTTCTACCTTTATTCGTTGTTACTAGGGGCCTCATTCAGTCATGTCTTGTCTGAATTATTACAAAATCCACTTCTGTTGTCTCCTACCCATCCTTCTAGAGTTTTTTTGACTGTCTCTCATCTACATTTGAAGCAATTCTCCTAAAATCCAGAAGCTGCTAATTTCAATGAATTATAATCTTCTCCAATGCAGCACCCTAGCATGGCATACAAGTTCCTATTTACATCTAGCTTGTAATCTCTGCTCATTGTTTGCTCTTCAACATATCAGCTGATTCCCATGTTATACTATGCTGACTACTTAAGGTATCTTCAGAGTTTTTTACTAAAATGATATTTATCCCTTAAGATTTATCTTATGTGTCATCTCCTCTGAAGAACCCTCAACTTTTGGGCCAAATGCTTCTCTTTAAGTATCCCATTATATTTTAATAGTATCTATATGGATTTCTCTTAATCACTAATTGTAAACTCCTTGAGGGCAAAAAGCAAACGGGGTTTTGTATTGAGGATGTGAGGATAAATGTTCTAATTAAACTCTAAATAAATGTAAAACAGAGTTGTAAAAATTCATTAGACATTAGTGAGAACCTAGAAATACAACCCCCAAAATGTAAGGATTAAATATGTAATAAGAACAGCTTCAGATAATGGTAGTTAAGGTTGAAGGCTGGAAAAATTGGTTGACCACTTAGAAGAAAAGCCAAATTAAAAAAAAATAATAACAAACTAAAACAATGTAGATTAAATAATAAAATAATATTAGAAAAATTGGGAAATCATCACTTTGTGAATAAGAGTTACAAACAACTTAAACTTTGAAAATAATACTAAGAAATAAAAATGACTTCAAGGTAATTTTAAGGTTCTCTAGATAAGTAAATGAATTTTGGAGAACTTCCACCAAAAAGAAAAAAGAAAGAAAAAGGTATTAAAAATGATATTTTCAGTGTGGCACAATGGCCCTTGCCTATGGTTCTAGAGACTGGAGGCTGGGGGCAGGAGGACCATTAAGTTTGAGGTTAATATTGGTAACTTAGCCAGATGCTCTCTCAAAAGACAAAGAAATGACTGGGGATATTGAAAATGTACAAAACCCCTGAGTTCAATCTCTAGTACCCACGCCCCTACACATACAAAGAAAGAATATTTTTCACAACAAGTGTAAAATGTATGCTTCTTAATATATGAAAACTCTCAAAAACAAACAAACAAAAAATGCAAGTAAAATCTAGAACTATTATGAACAGAAAGTTCTCAACATATGAAATAAAAATGACCAATAAGCATTTAAAAAATGTTCAAGAAACATTTTTTTTTTTTTAAATCAGATAGCATTTTCATTCATTATTTCAGCAAATGAAAATCAAAATGTCTAATGTTTGGAATGGTCTAATGAAATTGATATTCTTATGGAATGCTAACCATATTGTAAGTAAATGCTATGTATTTTGTGCAAATTTTTGGCAACAATTACCACAATCAATAATATTTTTTATTTCATTTAAATTGGTTCATGTCTAAACTTCTGTGCAAGTTAAAATATACTCCGAAATATATTTATAACTATGTGTAGAAAAAGGTGAATATGTCAGTATTTATAATAACAATAATAAAAAAACAGAATAAACAAAAAATTAAATTCCAGAAGTAGAGAAATTGTTAAGTACTATGTGCTATATTTACTCCATATACCATGATCCAACATTTAAGTGAGTTTTATGTTTACTGTTAGCAACGTGGAAAATGCTTCCATTGGAATTTTGGGCTCAAAAGGCCATGAATTAAGATCAAAACTGTGCTCTTTGGACTCTGACTTGAAAAAGAAAAATGAAAAATGAAAACGAGTCACCAATGTCAGACTGGTTTTACAAATAAGATTTTTCTTATTTTTTTCCTCCTAAATATTTGGTAATATGACTATACTGCTTTACAATAGAAGAAAATAATGTAGTCTTCCATGTTTTTATACATCTGTGAAACTTCAAAATGTTAGACATTTACTGTTATTCTAGGAGTGTCAATATTTTTATCCTTGATGAGATATAAAATTGATTCTATGAGGCCAACATCACCCTGATCCCGAAACCAGACAAAGACACTTCAAAGAAAGAAAACTACAGACCAATATCTCTAATGTACTTAGATGCAAAAATTCTCAATAAAATCCTGGTGAATCGAATACAAAAGCATATCAAAAAAATTGTGCACCATGATCAAGTAGGATTCATCCCTGGGATGCAAGGCTGGTTAAATATACGGAAATCAATAAATGTTATTCACCACATCAATAGACTTAAAGATAAGAACCATATGATCATCTCCATAGATGCAGAAAAAGCATTCGACAAAGTACAGCATCCCTTTATGTTCAAAACTCTAGAAAAACTAGGGATAAAAGGAACTTACCTCAACATTGTAAAAGCTATATATGCTAAGCCTCAGGCTAGCATCATTCTAAATGGAGAAAAACTGAAGGCATTCCCTCTAAAATCTGGAACAAGACAGGGATGCCCTCTCTCACCACTTCCATTCAATTTAGTTCTTGAAATACTAGCTAGAGCAATTAGATAGACAAAAGAAATTAAAGGCATAAAAATAGGAAAAGAAGAACTTAAATTATCACTATTTGCTGACGACATGATTCTATACCTAGAAGATCCAAAAGGGTCTACAAAGAAACTACTAGAACAAATAAATGAATTCAGCAAAGTGGCAGGATATAAAATCAACACGTATAAATCAAAGGCATTCCTGTATATCAGCAACAAAACTTCTGAAATGGAAATGAGGAAAACCACCCCATTCACAATATCCTCAAAAAAAATAAAATACTTGGGAATCAACCTAACAAAAGAGGTGAAAGATTTATACAATGAAAACTACAGAACCCTAAAGAGAGAAATAGAAGAAGACCTTAGAAGAAGGAAAAAATATACCCTGTTCATGGATAGGCAA